>NC_041385.1:682538598-682572756 GCF_002162155.2 Triticum dicoccoides | reverse complement strand
GCACGGACTGAAATGTCCTCCCCACCAACCGCTCTCGCTATATGCAGGGCACCGACGGGCCGGGGGACCCGCGTATTGTTTTTGCCGCGCGCCTCAAAAAAATTTGCGGGCCGGCCGCGTTTGCCGGGTTTGTTCGAGCGGGATTTTCCGCGCCGACCCGCATTTTGGCGGTTATTTTGCGGGTCGGGGCTTTTTGCGCGGTCTGCTAGAGTTGCTCTTAGAACCTTGGTGGGCTCGGATACCATTAGAGTTGCTCTTAGAGTTGCTCATATGAATAAGGCGTGCATACTTTCCAAAATCCAACTTTGACCATTGGAAACTTCTTTTCAATATGAATTGATATATAATTTTTAAAACCAATACATCATATTTGCCTGGTCTAATTTATGGTTAAAGATGATTTTTGAGATGCGTGCATGCCTTATTCATTAGAATGGAGGGAGTAGGAATTAGATGTGCAATAGCTCAGGGTGTGCAAAACCCAACCGAAAACCAAAACAAAACCAAAAAAGCCAAACCGAACCAACATGTCAGTTTTTTTAGGTTTTGGTTTCAGTTTCAGTTGCAGTTTTAAATTATGAAAACCATTTGCATTCCGGTTTTTTGGTTAGCAATGGAAAACCATTAGGTTAACCAAAAATTGAGGTTTTTTGGGTTCAAAAGCGTAATGGGCTGCTATAGTACAATACTTTCTAGCCCATTTAGTGCTTCGATTTACGCGATCCATTGTTCCTTCTTTATCCTTTTTTAAATTTTTTCTACTCATTATGATATGCATGATCTATTTACACGTGAAAAAGTTATGAGTTGACTCAAAAATCCACGTCAACTTTGGTTAATTTGATTATTACTGAACCAAACCGAAAGTAAATGGTTATTACCAAAACCGTATGTCTCCCCGTATAAACCAAAGTATAAAAATTTATAAACCGAACTGAATCAAACTGGAAAAAAAAATTGAATGCATGCCGTGAGCAATAACACATCTAGATATGCTTTAGCAAAACTGATAAAAAAAAGTATTACACGATCGAAGCGGCGAGCGGAATTTTACAATGCTACATGCCAGCTAATAAAAAATTTAATCGGTTGCACTGGTCGGTTGTTATCCATTATTCAGGTTCTTGGACAAGGCGGCGGTGGAGACGGCGGGCGACAGGGTGCGGCCGGCGAGCCCGTGGTGGCTGTGCACGGTGACTCAGGTGGAGGAGACCAAGTGTGTGTTGCGGCTGCTGCCGGTGTGGGCGTGCGGCATCATCTTTGCGGCCGCCTACACGCAGATCACCACCACCTTCATCCTTCAAGGGGACACGCTGGACCCGCGCGCCGGCCGTTTTCGTGTGCCCGCCGCCGTGCTCACCGTCTTCGACACACTCAGCGTCATGCTCTGGGTGCCGCTCTACGATCGCGCCGTCGTCCCGCTCGTGCGCCGCCTCACGGGCCACCGCCGCGGGTTCACGCAGCTGGTGCGCATGGGCGTGGGCTTCGTCATCCTCACGCTCGCCATGCTCGCCGCCGGCACACTCGAAGTCGCACGACGGCGCGTCGTCGCGCTTCACGGCACCTACACCGGCGCGGACGGCGCAGAGTACGTGCCGATGTCGATATTCTGGCAGGTGCCGCAGTACGTGGTGGTAGGCGCGGCGGAAGTGTTCACGTTTATCGGGCAGATGGAGTTCTTCTATGACCAGGCGCCAGACGCCATGCGGAGCGTCTGCTCGGGGCTCTCCAGCGCGGCGTTTGCGCTGGGCAACTACGCGAGCTCGGCGCTCGTGGCCGTCGTGGTGCGCGTGACGACGAGGGGCGGGCGGCCCGGGTGGATCCCCGACGACATCAACGACGGACACCTTGACTACTTCTTCTGGCTGCTCGCCATGCTCTGCACCGGCAACTTCGGTGCGTACCTGCTCGTCGCACGGTGGTATACCTACAAGAAGACCGCTGACTAAACCTGGCGATCACTGTGCCGTATGTGCTAGGGTACTTCTTTGATGCAATAAACGTGTAATTGGGAAAGCTACCTGTGTTGCGGCAAATCTTGAAGGAACTCTGCTCATAGAAGATTCAGAATCGTTGATCTAGAAAAAGTTCGTCAGCAGTCTGGAAAATTCAGGTTTCAGCACCGACTCCTGTTGGACGCCCGCAGGAGTCGGGTAGGCGCGGCAGTAATGCCTAAAAGCAAGGGAAACTGGCCGGCCAACTCTGGCGCGAGCATGCTTTTTACTCTTTATTAATCTTTTAATCGGTTTTTCTCTGATTTTTTTTGCGAATCTTGATGTTTTAAACCCTTTTTAAAAATCAGTGCGAGTTTAAAAATATTCAGTGTGTACTGAAAACTATGTTCATTGTATATTAAAACAGTTCAATATATATGAAAAAATATTCAGTGTGTATTAAAAAATGTTCAAAGTATATTCAATTTTTTTTGGGTGCGTTTTATGAAAATTTTCATCATATATTACAAAAGTATTTAATGTGTATTCGAAAAAAGGTCATCATATATTAAGGAATTGTTCACTGTGTATTAAAAAATTGTTCAGCGTGTATTTAAAAATAAAAATAGCAAAAAAAACATAACAAAGCAAGAAAATCTAAAAAAACCATATAAAGAACCGGAAAGGAAAACAAAAAAAAGCAAACAGAAATGAAAAGAAAAAAACTGCAGCGAACAAACCACAACCCGTACAACCAAACTGGGCCGGTCCACCTCGCTTGCAGTAATCGATGGGCTGGGTAGGCCCTGGTGGTCTAAACGATGGACAAACACACCCGGCCTGCACTGGACGCACCACGCGGGCTGCAAACAGATCAGTTGAACATAAACATATATACCCCTAAAATTTCTCAAAAAAAATAATATACCCCTAAAAAAGCATACAGATAGGATCTGTATTCTTCTAAAATTAAGATAGGAGCTGTATTATATTTTTGAAAAGAAAAAAGATGGGAGGACTGCTATGATTATTAGAGAGATCATTGACATGAAAACTGTCATGAGATGCCCATAATACTGCCAGGAATTCGCTTGCTCTTGGGTCAGGTCGCCGTGTTTGGCTTTCTGAAGCCTTCAAGCTATGTAAACACATCAATCAGTGATTAATAAAGTCCGATGGTATTTCGCTCGAAAAAGAGAGAAAAAAGATGGCATCTTTTTACCACATGCCATACATGGTTAGCAACCTTCACTTCTTCTGTCACAAAACGGCACATCATGCTGTTGGTTCATCTCGGCAGATGCTTATATATGTGAAAAAGCTGAGACGGAAGAGAAAATGTTTCTCTTATTTCGTTTGTAGCAGTTTTTAGAGCATGTTTACTTTGATTGGCCATTTTGACCCCCAATATGTCTGTCTACCTCAAGGTTGTGCCCACGGACATGCCGCGAAAACCTCATTTGTCCACGCACACAAAGTTTACCCCCGTTTATCCCTAAATTGTCTGGAAAATGCATATATGGTTGGTGGGGATGGAAATAGAGAGAAGATAAAGAAAAACAAAAGAGAGAAAGTGGTCGGGGTGGGCTGGGTCCGACATGACGGGCTGTCTGGATATCCCCATTTTCTCCCTACATATGGGATGGGTTTGGGTGTTTGCAGACAGCCCGAACATATGTGGACGTCTTGGGGGTCTCGGTTCGAGAACCTCTTTATTACCAGTGAATTGCTAGGCTCGTTACGTCAGTTTTAAGTCTTTTGGTGATGATTTGTGTGGTCTCAACGACAGTCTACATGCGGTCATATGTTTCTTCCCCTGGCGCGACGATGCTCTACTGGGCAAGGCTACGTAAGGAGGCAGAGCTACGTTCTCCCTGTATGTGTTGGTGCAACTGCTATTGTGTGGAATTTATGTTTGTGTCCTCGTAGAATCGATCTTTTGGATTTGTTGAGTTTTCAACAATATGTCTTGATGCCTTTTTGTTTGATTTTTTGTGAATTAGAATCTTTCTTCAGCAATATGACAAAGTTCTTGTGTCGACAACATGCACTTCTAGGGGATTATCCCTAGCCCAAGTATGTTCATCTCCGACGACTTTCAATCTTTATAGGTTAGTGATTCGAGGGGTTCTCTCGAGCTCTATCAGTAATCAAGTCTATGCAAGTGTTTGAGTGGTCAACGCTCTGATCCAATTGTGGATTCTTTATTGAAGCCTTGGAAGAATTTTGTCTTCCAAAAAATATTACAGTCGAGAAGCTGTTTCTGAGGGAGTTGATTGTAATTCTTAATTTTACAATAAATGCATGTGCTTTAAAAAAACCTGGAGATTCAAGTTGGATTTTTAAACTAAGAATTACAATAAAATCCCTTGAGACACATGATTGTCGGATCTTCTTAAATCCAAGTCCTAGATCAAGTAAGTGAAGGATATGATTTTGGTACTGCTTCCTCCTTTCTGGTTTGTTAGGCCTATCCAGAAAAAATCTCAGCAACCAAGATAGATCACAATTGGTTGAGCAAATTTCGCAGTTTTCATAACTACCCAATTAGTGCGCTTGTATCGTCAAAAATCGCAGTCATGCATGCATGGGCACTAAATGATTAGAAACATTTACATGCATTGACCAACTTTCTTTTAACCATTGGCGATTTAATATACCTCAAAATTTAATCAGTTGACCGAGAGGAATAAAAGTGAGAATAACAAATAAGGAGAAAAAAAATGTAAGATCGATAGACCCAGCAAACATACAAGAGGGGGTACAAGTAAATGGTGCACTGAAATGGCCTCAATAAGTTTAAGTGCCAAAAGGGAAATATTGCATCGAATTGCTACCGTCCTATGCGTCCAATTGTGATCCAAGAGCCGTGCTTACCGTGACACTGCAATGGAATGTTAAAGGTCAGATGGATTCCATAAAAATAAACTGCTTACCTCGGTGGTACCAACGGATAACTATTAACTAACAAATGCATGCAAGGTTGGGTCCTTTTCCAGGCATACGATTGGTTGTATAGTTAATCTTCGAGCGTCACTAGTGACGGCACTGTGATTGTTGCTACTAGCTTTAGTTTATTTACCCTAGAGAAGGATAAGTTACGTGTTTATGAATTACATATAGTCATGGTAGCAAGAATTTCAGTTTTAATTATATCCTGAAAGCGACCGGGTCGATTTCGTCTTGCCTCCTAAACTCTAAACATGGTGACCAAAATAGCAGACTTTTTTATACAAAATATACAAGTTTACATATGTAATTCTTGCCAATATGAAGACATTGTATATAAAAATGACAACTCGCCTTGCATAGATATTATTTTAGAGCCTCACATAGACAATTTTTTGTGTGCACAAGATGTGTTTGGTTTGCTCAAGATAATCTTGTTCTTTAGTTCAATAAAAACCATGGAGGAAAATAATGTTACGTCGATCGATCGCTCTCTACATGGTAAAACAATGTGCGTCATATATAACTAATTACGCGTCAACCCACTCCGAGTGATGTTGACGGATTTCATGTTTAAGAATCGATGTTGTTATACCGGGGAAGATGTCTTCTGAAAGGATGCTCATTTGCATTCAATTTTATCCATCATATTCAGTACAAAAAGAAACCTCAATACAACTCAATGTGCTTAAAGTACAAGCTTCATTTGTCTAAAGTCTATGATCCCGTGGACTAGGTTTTTCTTGACAATGTATTTCTCAACCCGAGTTTCACATCGAAGTGGATTTTTGAATTATGGGGTGCACTACTAGGGAAAACGCTATACACAGAGGTATAGCAGTAGCGTTGGTCAAAACTCGGCGCTAGCGCTACTTAGTAGTAGCGCTTGTTGCAAAACCACGCTACAATCATTATTTTAGCAGCAGCGCGTCTCCACAGAAAAGCGCTACTACTAAAATTCTCTCACTGGTGCCGGTAGGCTAGGAATAGTAGCAGCGCTTCTCCCAGAAGCACGCTACTGCTAAAAACATTGTAGCAGCGCGTTTCTTCTTTACAGCGCTACTGCTATGTAAAAGAAAATAAATAGAAAAATAAATAGAAAAGTAAATGAAAATGAAAGAAATAGAAAAAGGAGAAATAAAAAAAGAAAATGTTAAGAAAACAAAAGAAAAAGAGAAAGAAAACAGAATGGGTTAACTGCAGCGCGTTTCTCTGGAACACGCTATAGCTATCTTAGCTATAGCGCGTTTCATCAAAACGCACTGCTACTAGTTTGACTCAAATCCCGGCGGCCCTGGCTCAAAATTTCGCTAAGTCATTTTCTCCCCGTCTCTACTCCTCCCTGTCCCCCAACTGCTCCATCGCCGCCGTTGCCCTGCCGCACGCCTTCGACCACACCGCCACCGCCCGAGGCCGCCTTCGACCACACCGCCGCCGCCCGCCGTCTTCGACCACACCGTCGCCGCCTGAGGCCGCCCCCTCGACCTCACAGCCGCCGCCTGAGGCCGTCGTCGACCTCACTGTCGCCTCCCTTGAGCTCGCCGCCGCCGCCCTCGACCTCACCGCCGCTGCCCGAGCCAGAGCCTGCCCTCGCCGCCGACCGTAAGGCTATGCCTCTCTTGTCCCTACCCTCATATTTCTCTCTGTTAGGGCAATTATATATATATGTGTTGATACTGTGTTGATGTTCATATGAACCCTAGGTGTTCATATGAACCCTAGATTTTTTTAGGGCAGTAGGCATTTTATAGCATTTAGGAAAAATGATTTGCAATTTTTTTAGGAAATTAGCTAGGGCAATTTTTATGAAAATTCCTAAACAGTAATTCCATTTAGCTTTAAACTAATAGAGAGTATATAAATAATAGTAGCATTTAGATTTAAATTAACAGAGCGTATAAACAAAAAACACTTAGTTATAAAAAAATATTTTGACTACGGACCAGAATTTGTTCCAAATTTCATTCAAATGAAATTTGAATTATTTGGACTATGGACCTGAATATTTTTGAAGAAATTGGGTGTAGGTACTAAGGTCTTGCTGTGGAAATTCTGGTGAGGTCAAAAGAGTTAGAGAAAATGTAGTTCCTAGACTTTTAGCTTTAGACAAAAAACAAAAGTATTTAGCTATAAATAAAAAACAGTAGCTATGGCATTTAGCTATAAACAAAAAACAGAATTGTTTTTCTTTTCAAAAACTTGGTCAAACAGAACAGTAGCTATATGTCATTGATGTTCATTTGCATATTCCATTATTGTTGATTATATCTTTTCATTGAAGTGGCCATGTTATATGCAAATTCCTCAATAGTGTTTGCTCATGTTATATCTTTTCATTGAAGTTGTTCGATTGTGCCCAAGTGGCTTTGTTGTTTCCAGGGAATGATGCTGAGTGGCCTATGTTTTTCCGGAATGTTGATTCATTTCTGTTCCGGCAAATTTCAGGTTCTCGATTTGTCCACTTTTTAGCAAAGGTCATGCCGAAATTTTCCGTGAATTTCTGCATGACTTGTGCTACAAACTAGGACATATCGAGTGCCCGGGATTTGCCGCACCAGGAAGGAGTCAACATTCCTGCAAAAGAATAGTCCTTTTTTATGTCATTATTCATTTTATTAGGTCTAGAATTAATTGACTAGATTTAATCATAGGAAACATGGCTAGCAATGATGAAGGACAGGGTTCTGGTGATTGCGACGACGTCTACCTGGCGGCAGACGAATATTTTAGCCTTACCGACGATCAACCGATGTTGTTGCTGGGCCCATCGGTGGCATCGAGGACTGAGACCGACACGCAGACCGGTGCTGAGACTGAGACCGGCGCTGAGATTCAGACCGGCATCGAGACCGGCGCTGAGACCGGTGCTGCCTCGGGGAGCGGAGCCGGTGTAGAACCGAAAGCAAAGAGACAACGGGTTCCTAACAAACTCAGGACTACTAGACTGGTGGTCATGGAGGTGGACGGCGGCAATTTTGAGCCAAAGGCGCCCGAGGAAGCGCGCGCGTGCTACGGCAATCAAATAGGCTGCATCGTACGGACAACCGCCACCATCAATGATGAGAAACTACAGAAGATAGAAAATATGAGAAGCTCCCTCCTAAAAAAGTTTCACCAGATATTCTTGTTCCCGGGCCGGAATGAGAAGGATTATGAAGATCCAGACGAGGACCCGACAATGAAGAAGATAAACAAACACACCATGACCAAGTTTAGCGATGCGTTGGCCGCCTGGAAAAATCGAGTGAAAGCAAAGATCAACGACGGGGAACCCTACTCCGAGATTGTAAAGGATAATCCGACAATCACGGAAGAGCAGTTTCAAATATTCAAGGAGGCTTGCGAGGCCGAAGCTGCCAAAAAAAAGTCTAAGTACATGAAGGGGCTTCAAAAGAGGAACATTGGGAGCCACCACCTCGGAAGCCGTGGTTACGACGGAAAGAGGTCCAAATGGGCCAAGGAGGACGAGGAAGCCGCGAGTCTGGGCATCCCAGACCCCTTGGCGGATTTCACCGTCCCGCAGGAGCGTGACGTCCCGAGGGCTCGACACCGTTGGGACCCAGTGAAGAAGGTTTACGAGACAACACCGGTCATTACGGAGTTCATGAGACTGCTAGTAATTTTAGTTTTTGATCAATTTGACTGCACACGTTAGTCATATTTGTAAACGATCCTTGTGCCTTTTGCAGAGAGAGCAGCACCGGATTGCGGCCGAAAGCGACTCGCCGTCTGAGGCATTGGCGAGGCCCAAGTGGGACACTCCATTCAACCGGGCGTTGAACATATTGAAATGACAACCGGTGGATATTCGACCGTCGTATGGACGCGTGCACGGTGTCGGAGACGGCGCCACGTGGAAGAAGTACTACCGTGAGACCACGGAGGAGAGAAAGGAAAGACGGAGGTTAACTGAAGAAAACATCGACAAGAAGGTTGAGATTGCGGTTGAGAAAAAACATCTCAGACAGTCGCAACAGCGATAGCTGCCGCAAAACAGGCGGTTGCAGATTTGTCTACTTCCTTGGTGACGGGCGTTATCACTTGGACAAGGAAAAATCCAGAAAAAAATGCAGAGGACTTTCCCCTTGCTGACTTCTTGGGAGCACCTGCTCCCGCACCTGCTCCTGCACCTGCTCCCGCACTGGCTACCGCACCTGCTCCCGCACCGACTCCCGCATCGGACGTGCTCGGCGGTGCTTCGTCTTTGGCTGAGCTCGACGCCCTCACGGTATCTGTCACACCGGCCCCCTTCAATATAAATGTATAATCTCCCGTTTTCGTTGCCTTTCAGATGTCTCACGTCGCAGACTTTTCTTTGCAGGCCGACGAAATCCCGTGCACCATATTGTACACCATCGGCGACCAGAAGGTGGCCGTGGGGAAGGCGACGATAATGAAGCCGAAGGAACCATTGTTCCACAGCCGGTCGATCCCCCCGAACGTCTTCAAGGTTTCCATGGCCAGTGTCGAACCGGGCCACGAGAATTTGCCTCCTCCAACACTACTGGTGGATGACGAGGAGACACCGCGGCGGCTTGGTGATTGTTGCAACGGGTGGGTCCTGTTGTTGCCGAAGAGGCTGCTTCGTCTGGAGGCGGCCGGGAGCACACCCACGAGCACGCAGCCTCAGCAAGGTATGAACATCAACACCCCACCTACCCAATTAGCGTCGGGTGTCGGGTTGGGTGATAGCGGACGGGGTAAGGAGGAGGCTCCATTAGTCACTGATGACGTCACCATGGATGAGGATGAGGATGACGATGGCGCTGAACAGTATGTCTATACTGGCGCCTCCTCAGGGTTTGAGCGTCATGAGTCGGTGCCTGAATTACCGTCTCAACGTATTATTGACGACCTTCCGGTAGTAAAGAAGTCTAGGAAGAGAGCGAGGAAAGGCAAAAAAGCTGATTCTATGATCCAGCTGCCTCAGCAGCCTTGGCTTCAGGACCGTATAGATATCCCCGATGCGGATAAATGGCATATCCCCGGTCAATCAATCCTACCTGCAACAGCGCTACGGGCTAGATTCGGCGATCTAAGGAGACTTCATGACGATGTGCTGCGGGTAGAAAAATGCCTCATCGCCTCGAAAGATCCAGGATACCCACTCTACGTGGTTAACGTTCCGCGGCAAATGTCGTACGTCGACAGCTTCCCTGCGGATAAGTTCTTCCTTCGATTCGATTACATATTCGACATGTTTCACGTGAAGAAGCTGGATTTTACGTTTGTCCGCCTTTATGCCTTGCACATAAACTACATCATTGGGGTTGAGCAGATACGTCATATCTGTGTCGCTGACCCGTACTACATGCACGAGAGCTTCTTGGGAGTCTGTGCAGAGCAGCGTGAATACGCGAGGGATCACATCGTCAGTTTCATGCTCGCCAATAAGGACAAGGAGGCGATTCTCGTGCCTTATCATCCCGTGTAAGTCATCCGCGCTGCTATCCTTCCTTTGATTTCAATAATTCATTTGCACGGTGGAGGCTAATTAATTTGAGGTGTACTTATTTTGCGCAGCGGCGGGCGCGCCATCCTCATCATCCTCTACCCCCGATTCTCCCACGCTCTTTACTTGGACTCGTCGAAGAACATTCACAAAAAGGATTACACCCACATCAAAGATGTTTTCGACAGTGCTATGTTTTACTACCAAGCAAGGGGTGGAAAGGTTAGGGACAAGAAGAGAAGGGGCGGCAGGGTCGCCTTCAGCCATAAGACCGACTTCTGCTCCATCCAGCAACCGAACAATTCTCTTAATGATGGATTCTATGTCCTACACCACATGCTGGAGTACAGACGGGATCACCAGAACCTTCACATGTCACCTAGATCTAGCGATGCCCATATTCTGCAATGGGCAAAGGACATAGGAGATATCGAGGATCATCGACTTCGAGCTGAGTTCTATAACATCCAGCGCGAACTTGCCCAAATCATCATGAAAGAGGTCGTCGGAAAAACAGGGATGTTCTACGGCGAAGGACAAATGTCGCGGGAAGACGTCCGAACATGGATAGCCTCTCAGCGTCTCGACATGAAGCCTTAACTAAGCTCGGGGACTATCTCCCTGACCTCGATGGATGGCATGGCATGTTGGAGTGATTGTCGATATATGACAATGTGTCTGTTTAGTCCATACTTTCTGTATGACAAAACTTTGAGTTATGCACAGTGAAACTTCATTTGTGATGTAATTAAACCGTCTTCCTCCTCGACTAGCGAAGATCACTCTAGTTAGGGCATTTTGGGTACGATGAACTTTGTTATTTATGCTTATGATATGTTGTTTCTATTTTTGTCAAGTATGTCTCTTTCTGTTGCTCAACTATATATGTTGCATAACATCGACTCATGTGACGATGCAGGTGCATAGATCATCGATGGCGAAGAAGTGCTATGCCAGGAGTATATATACGATGAGTGGCCGGAGTGTCAGGCCCAGGTGTTGCCGGTTTCCGGTTTCCGAGCGACAGGCAGTAGTTAGTTTAGGTTTACGCTAATGCGAGAGAGGGATACAAACTCATGTACTCAAAGTGATAGCTCTTCTCGCGTATACCATTGTTTAGATGGATGGCGATGTATTTGCAAGTAATCAAGAACTTGTATAGCTATTTTCGAGATGATGACGAGAGACCACTTTGTGTTGGATGATGATTATGATGAGACTGACGAGGGTTGAAGTAAGGGAAACCCCTCCCCCTCTCCCTCCCGTGGCGCCCCCGCGGGCGACCCGGGAGGAACCCCAACCCGCCATCGCAGGCCTCCCCCACCTCGCTCCCCCTCCTCCGCCGCCTCCGGAGGGCGTCGCAGGGCAAAGCCTGCGCGGTGCCGGCGGTGGCGGGTCCTGCTCTCTCTCCCTCTCGATTCGAACGGGGCGGCGCGGGACGCCAGATCCAGCAGAGGCTCATGCGGCGGCTGGGTGCGCGCCCGGCGTAGGCTGCGAGCTCGGGGCGGCTTGGGCGCGACGAGTGGTGCTGGTGGTGGTCCAGGCGGTTGCAGCAGCTCGGGGAGGCTGGTGGGGGCTTCCTCCCGTCTGGATCCGGGCCTAAGCAGGGGAGGCGGCTCGGCTTGCCATGGCCGTGGCTGGAGGTTGGTGGGGGGAGCCGCTCCGTGGAGAAGGTGGATGGGTGGTGTCTCTGGTGGCGAGGGAGGGCGGACGATGGTCTGTCTCTCCCGTCGGTGAGGCTCGAGGCGCCCAGTGTAGTGGGGTTGTCCTTCAGGCGCTGCGGTGGGCGACGCGGTGCTGCTGTCTGGCAAGTGGCTGGCGGCCGGCGCGGTGCGCTGCCATATCTGCCTCCTCGGTTGGCGCGGCTATGGTTCGTCTGCTATGTGGCTGCTCTGCGCCGCGGTCGGTTTGGATCTGGAGTGCGGCGCGGCTGCTGCTGGCTCTGGTGCTCGCCATCCGGAGGTTACGGCGGTGGAGTGCGTCCAGCCCATGAGTCGCCAGATATGCATCCCTGCTGGTTTGGTCCTGCCCAACCAGCATCTCGGCGTTTGGGTGGCTCATGCTCGATGACATGGTGGCAGCTCGTCTCGAGGGAACGACTGTGTGTGGAAGACGGCTTGTGGCTGGTGGCGGTGGTTCTGTCACGCGGCTGATGGTGGGGCCGGCTGGGTTGGTCGGTGGAGTGGAAGACGATGCCAGGCGAAAGTCTGTTCTGACTATGGTCGGAGCCGGCAGCGGCGGCGTCTGCGGGCATCGTTGCCTTCTTGAAGGCGCTGCTGTGGTGATGTTCTTCTCTCCCTTACCATCTCCTGCTCCAAGGGAAACCTTAGATCTGTGCTCTCTCAGATCGGATGATGACGGCGCATTGTGTCGTTCCCCTCTTGTGGGCATCATTTTTTGGAGCAGGAGCTAGCCGGAGGGACCAGCGGTGGTAGTAGTGGAGGTGGTGCGACTAGCTTGGAGTCGACGGTGGTTGTTTGGTGGTGTTCATTGGGGCTCGGCGGTGGTGCCTTTGGCGCCGTAGGGCGGCCAGTTTTCCCCCCTCGTGAGCTCGACCATCCCTTGGTGTGGTTACGATTCTTCCTTCCGAAGCCGGGTTAGCGGGGTGTGCTCCTCCCCGGACCACTTCGTTCCCGTACGACACCTCTCTCCTTGCGGGTGTTGTTGGGTGGCGACCAGACGGCCAACGTTCAAGGCTCTCCTTGCTTGGTCAGATGAAGATGGAAGTTGAGTCCCCCTTTGTGCTGGTTGTGTTGGCTGTGTTTTTCTTCATGTCTTTTCTCTTCGGCTGCCCTTTGGGCGACCTCCGTGCTTGCTCAAGACGCTACCATGGTTGCCGTTGTACTGCGGCGAGCTTCGGGCTCTTGGTGTGGTCTTGGTTCACCTTTGCTCAATGACGAAGCAATGATACCTCCCCAACCTGCTAATCGTTTCGACCGCTCGTGGCGGATCTCCCAGTCAAGGTTCGTGTTTAGTTTGGCACTCGTTGGTTTTGGTTGATCCTCTGTTGTGCCGTGGGGCTTGATACGCACGCCGGTGTGGTGCGTTAGGTTGTTTGCAGAATCTTGGTATTGTGATCCTTTGACAACACCCCACATCTACTTGTGTCTCTCGTGGTGTTGGTCTTTCTGCCTGCTAGCTAGGTCATGCCTTCTCCTGGGTGGCATTTTTTTCTCATCTTCTGTAACCTTGTTACCTGTACGGTTTTTTCGGCCCGGTTTCCCTCATAAACGGGGTCAACTTGTTTAGGTTTTCGATCCGGTTTCCCTTATAAACTGGATCAGCCAAAGCTCAAGGGGTCACTCTTGGCTTTGGCAGCTTTTGAGCAATATATTCAGGTGGGGATCCTCTCCCCCCCGGTGATCGTTCAAAAAAAAATTATTATGAGACTATTTGTATGTATATGCTATGATTATATCCGTGGTCTCGCAGGCATTTGTATGTGTATCATGATGAAATTTCTATGTGCTAAAGATTCTTCTATAAAGCCTGTTCAAATACAAAACAAATATGCCCAAAATAACAAAAAACCTGTTAAATTAGCAGTAGCGAGTGTATAGAAGTTAGCAGCAGCGCCTCTATAGTAGTACCGCGTTGCTGCAAAGGACGCTAGAGCTACTAGCAGTAGTGTGCTCCCAGTAACCGCGCTGCTGCTACACTTGTGTAGCAGTAGCGCCGGTGACCACGCGCTACTGCTATATGTTAGCTGTAGCGCCTTATTAGTAGCGCCCCACCCCGCGCTACTGATACACCTAAAACCCGCGCTGCTACTAGCCTTTTCCCTAGTAGTGGTGTATTACATGAGTGCACTACTTAGCGAAGTTCAACTGGAATTTTCTGCAATAATTCATTCATCCAAATTACAATAAGGTGATGCATTGTTTCCATTTTTATCCCTTTTAGCAGCATGATGTCGTTTTTTGTTTAGTGCATTGTGTTGTTCAGATTACTAGTTTGGAACTGGTACAAAGTTTGCTGAAATGCATCTGAGATTTCACATACGCTCTTTAGAGATGACTACACATTTTCCTAGAGCCAATGTGGATCAAGCTGCCATCATCAAGGATGTCCCGAATACATATATCAGAAAGCCATGTGGCAACTTATCAACCCTTGTAATTAAGTACTCCATCATGTTCGATGAAAGTTGCCCAGTTTTTTTAAAATGACATAAAGAGGTGTTGGGCCTTTATTACTGTACTTTTTCCATAAATATCATGGGCTACTTGTTACTCAAGAAATAATAAATAAGGGCAGGTTTTAAAAACTGATGCTAAATTGAGCAAAAGACAGGGCAAACTCATCTTCTGGTGACAAAATGGTTTTAATGAAAGTTGTGGCTCAGGCACCATACGCCAAGTGATGCACCACATATGTCATGGATGTGTTTAACTTACCAAAGAAGAGACAATAATATTGGTGAGTTGTGGAAAACGGGGAACACAAGTTGATCTGACCAAAGTCCGAATGGAGCCTATGGTTTTGGAACATGGGACTATTCAACTTGGTACATGCAAGAAGAGCTTGGCTATTGCTAGATGTCCCTAGTAGCTATGTGCGCAAGCTCTTCGATCAAACCATTATCTCCTCCCTCCCAACCAAGGTAACTTAATGGGTATTATCTTTATCAGCCATTCATCTACATTTGGAAAAGACCAGAGTGATTTTCTTTTGAAACAGAGGAAATGAGATGAGTATGGTCTTGAATCGGTAATACTACAGTCGCGGAAAAGAGGTTATAGTATTGCAAGTAAGCACCCCCTCCCCCCCACCTGAATTTTAAATAGGACCAGTTGTATGCAAATTGGGAGAAAATTTATTTCAGGTAAGGCAATTTTCCAGGCCATTATATTAAGATCCAACAGCCACCCTTTGTTTTTCCTCCAACTTTCTTCCTCCCACAACTATTCATCCTTCCACAAAATCAACATATCAATTGCAAATTCAGTCAATTTACATATAGCTATTGTGATTTTAACTAACCCCCTCCTCTAGCACAAACTGACCCTCTCCCCCAACTGATTTGTTGAGTCGGTAATAGAAGAAGGATAAGAGCTTGGCGGGGTCTATGGATTATTAGGGGCTTTATCACTTTGGCGAGTCATCTCCTGACAACACAAAATGTCTCCCCCCATCATGGATACAACGCTCCGTCTGAGCAAAGGTGCCCCATACCAAGTTTATTCCATACACGCGGGCGTAGCATTGATGGAAAGCATATCATAACCTAATGAACGTCAAGCGCATCACATTCAAACATAGCATGCGATTTTCTTCTTCTTCTACTTGTACAACCTCGAAAGATGCTTACTATGCGGACGAAAGTAGCTCGGCCGCTTTGTCATATTCCGTGGAGACCCTGAGTCGAATCGGAAAACTTTAAGACTAGTACACTGTGATACATGATGATAAATAGAGCCGTGAATGGACCAATCCTCGTACCAAATCAAACGGACTAGTTTATAACAAAGCCATGAAAATTGTGCTTCACTAGCATAAGAGAACTCATCAAGACAACAACAAATCTCGGACTGATGCACACGCACGGCCATGCATGCACCACCAAACCTTTCCCTCTCCGGGCGTGCGTGTGCCTTGGAAGCACGACCAAATCTCCATGCGTTCTCGTACGTACATGCGCAGTCGACCGGGTCGCGGCTGTATAATTTTACTTTTACACTGATGATTTGCCATTTTCCCACCATATGTATCTGCCGGTGTTGATGTTTGTTTCACCCAGTGACGTGCATGTCATTTTTTACCCCATGGTTGCACGTCCACGTACCTCACTCGTGCTCTTAGCATGTGCCATACTGCCATGCGTGTCGCATCATGCTATACCAAACTCCCCAAATTCCTTGAAAGCAACACAATGGAATTACCAGGCCCCGTCTTTTGGAAACGATGTGCCAGGCCAATAAGAAACGGCACGGAAGCTCTATTGTCCTACTTTTTTTTTATGTTTGCGGTGAAAGCTCTCTTGTGCCCTACTCCACCAGTCCTCCCACGTAATACCGGCGATTATCATTCCACAGCACCTGTAAAACCGTGTACCTGTAGTACTACGTGCCCGGCCGCTTCAACATATACGTACGCGCGCCACACATGCATTTCGTTCCCAGGTATGATCGCTTGACATGCACGCATGCATTTTGTGTACGGCATATTAGCAGCTCTCGTTTACATCGACAGGATGCTTGCTCTTGTCCACGATGGAGGCAGAGAAGTAAAGCATTAACTGTCGACGATCATCGAACCCGCAGGGGTTTCCTCGCCGCCTGATCGTGCTGTGCCGGAGCTGACGAGCCAACATGGCGTCCCTTGTGACGTTTCGTTGAAAGGCTCCAAACATCAAATGTCCTTGCCTAATTGATTGTATTTAATTTAGTCTTCTACTACGAGCTATAGGCAGCTTGCCCTGTCGGTGACGCACCCAGGCCTGCCTGGATCAACCTGAGCCAGCAGCTAGCGCGCGACGAAACAGTCGCCTCGCACGGTGTACGTGTACGTATACGGCCGCGGTGCGCACGCACGAGATGATCATAGATGCTTCGGGGAGAAGAAGAAGAGATTGTTAAAGATGGATTGGAGCTTTGCTCGTAACGATGCGACTAATTCAGCTGTCGCATCCGGCGCTAATTAACCCGATCTATAGGATTCTATAATCGTATCCTGCTTGCTATATGCTCTGCCAGCTTATCTCTCCAGCCAAGCAAAACCCGACTAAATATCCCGGGCACTTTCCTGGCACAAATGAGATCCCGCCATCTGTTCTTGTACCTTACCGTCGCCCACTTGCGCTTTTTGGTTGGCCTCGCTGAATAAAGGCAGTGTAAACCCATGTGCTAAACTTTTTTTTCCTTTCTATTTCTATACAAAATTCAGACGATTTCGTTTGTGTTCATGTTGGCGATTTCAGATATTAGGAGAAAATATATAGTACATGCAACTTTTTTTTTGCGGGTATAGTACATGCAACTCTGATGCATGCTCTTGAAAGAAAAAGGAAACTGTAGGTACACCTTTAGAATCCTTGTTTGTTTCAGCTTCAACTTCTCTTGAACCAGTTGTCGATTCGGTTCACTGGCAAACTTGATTCGCAGAATCATCTTTGTCACTGAAGTACACCGGGGCATGATTCAGGGAAATACACTGAAAATGAGCTGCATTAGATTTATGGCCTGACTATCAGAGCTGATTTGAAATAATTGTTTTTTTTTCAGATTCAGCTTTTCCAAAGTTGAATCTGGTCCATGAAGCTGAAACAGACAAGGGTAAGGATACACTTGGAGCGGACCTAGGATAAAAGTTGTGTGGCGGCCGAAAGTTTGAGGCGAGAGCTAGATTTGTGGGTTACAAAACTCAAACAACTTCCATCGCAATGGAAAAGTATTCGCAAAGTTTGAACACAATCCACCTCCTCATCATCTACTGGCTGTCTCAGCAAGTACAGGGGCAGCTTGGGTTACCTGCACCGACCTCCGTTCAGCAGGTTTAGGACGTTGCCGCTCCTCCCGGCCTAGACCCAATGGTTTGGGCCACCGTCGCCTTATCCATCCTCTTTTGGGGCTCACCCAACGGTAAAGTTTTCCACACCAATTCTCCCCATTGTACCTTTTTTTTCTCGAAAAGAAGAATGACCCCCGGCCTCTGCATCTGGGAGATGCATACGGCCTCCTCCGCCTCTCCGCTCGCCGCCGCTGCCGCCGGCCCGTGCGCCGCGGTGGCGGCGGCTCGCCGGCGTGGGACGCCGGGGCGGCGGCCCCGGGAGGTGGTGGCCGCGATCTGTTGCGCGCCGGTGGTGGCTGGTGGGAGCGCGCCTTGGGCGGCGCAGCGGTGGATGCGTCGTTCGCGCGGCGTGCTGGATCTCGATCCGGTTTTTGCGGGCGGGCGCCTCTGGTGCACGGCTGGGCGGGTCCTCGTGCGGGGTGGCGGCGCCAGGTCATCGCCGCTTCGCTCGCTCGGAGCTTGGGGTGCATGAAGGAAGGCGGGGCGGCGGCCCCGGGCTGAGGGGCACGGCGGTTTGGCCGTGGTGGTGGCCGGATTTTGCTCTGCCATCGGATCCCCGTCCGGTGGTAGCCCCGGTGTGTGCGCTGGCACGTCACTGGCGGCATGAGGTGCTGTTGTGGCTTCCGGCGCGGTTGAGAGGTGTGGCGGCAGCTGCACCACGAGGTGGAGCCGATGGACGTCATCAATGGGGATTGTATGTTGTGCAGTGCTTCGGATCTGCTCGGATTCGGAGGTGTGGAGGAGCTTCGGGCGAAAGTCCAGCACTGACTTTGGGTCGGTGCCGGCAACGGCGGCGCCATGGCGTCGTTCCCTTCTTGAATGTGTTGCCGTGGAGCTCCATTACACGACTCTTCAGGAGAAATCCCTAGCTTCGGATGGTCGAAGCGGGCGATGACGGCGGCTACGTCGTTTCCTTCTTTGAGGCATCACCTTGGAGAGTCAACATACTGCAGTTTGCATGGATCTCTTCGTCGTCGGGGACAATGGACGTCGGAGCGGCGGCTCCGGGTGGTTTCTGATTGTGCGCCGAGATGGCGATCTCGGGAACAATGTGAGTGGCAGCTCTATGTGGTGGGGCTCTATCTCGACATTGGTTGGGTGGCATCCTTGTCCCGCTTGGGCGGTAGGGGTGTCGGCTCGATCGATGCGCCCCAGAGGGGACGATCTGACTTTACGTCGGGGCGACGGACCCAGATATGGTGCGACGTTCGTGGTCTGCGAGCGGTTGCCCTGAGCGGCGTGGGCTGCGGGCAGCTGGGTTGTGCGGCGTTGCTGCTCTGGGGGAGCAGTGGTATGTCGAGGCGGCGGCCCAAGAAGGCGGTGCCGGTTGATTGCTGATGTCTACTACACAACCTTCTTCTTGTAGACGTTGTTGGGCCTGCAAGTGCACAGGTTTATAGGACATTAGCAAATTTCCCTCAAGTGGATGACCTAAGGTTTATCAATCCGTAGGAGGCGTAGGATGAAGATGGTCTCTCTCAAACAACCCTGCAACCAAATAACAAATAGTCTCTTGTGTCCCCAACACACCCAATACAATGGTAAATTGTATAGGTGCACTAGTTCGGCGAAGAGACGGTGATACAAGTGCAAAATAGATAGTAGCTATAGGTTTTTGTAATCTGAAATAATAAAAACAGCAAGGTAACGAGCGATAAAAGTGAGCGTAAACGGTATTGCAATGCTAGGAAACAAGGCATAGGGTTCATACTTTCACTAGTGCAAGTTCTCTCAACAATAATAACATAGATAGATCATATAACAAGCCCTCAACATGCAACAAAGAGTCACTCCGAAGCCACTAATAGCGGAGAACAAACGTAGAGATTATGGTAGGGTACGAAACCACCTCAAAGTTATTCTTTCGGATCGATCTATAAAATAGTTCATACTAGAATAACACCTTAAGACACAAATCAACCAAAACCCTAATGTCACCTAGATACTCCATTGTCACCTCAAGTATCTGTGGGCATGATTATACGATATGCGTCACACAATCTCAGATTCATCCAACCAACATAAAAGTACTTCAAAGAGTGCCCCAAAGCTACTACCCGGAGAGTCAAGAACGTGTGCCAACCCCTATGCATAGGTTCCCAATGTCACGAAACCCGCAAGTTGATCACCAAGACATACATCAAGTGTTCTCATAAAAGACTCAATCCGATAAGATAACTTCAAAGAGGAAACTCAATTCATCACAAGAGAGTAGATGAGGAGAAACATCATAAGATCCAACTACAATAGCAAAGCTCGGGATACATCAAGATCGTGCCATAGAGGGAACACGAGAGAGAGAGAGAGATCAAACACATAGCTACTGATACATACCCTCAGCCCCGAGGGTGAACTACTCCCTCCTCGTCATGGATATCGCCGGGATGATGAAGATGGCCACCGGTGATGGGATCCCCCTCCGGCAGGGTGCCGGGAAGGGCTCCCGAGAGGTTTTTGGTGGCTACAGAGGCTTGTGGCGGCGGAACTCCCAATCTATCTTCTGTTCTGAAAGTTTTAGGGTACGTAGGTATATATGGGTGAAAGGAGTACGTCGGTGGACCTCCGGGGTGCTCACGAGGCAGGAGGGCGCGCCCTAGGGGGGTGGGCGCGCCCCCCACCCTCATGGGCAGCCCGGGACTCCCCTAACGTGCATTCCAAGTCTATCAGGTTGCTTTCCTTCCAAAAATAACTTCTCCAGATGATTTCGTTCCGTTTTGACTCCGTCTGATATTCCTTTTCCTCGAAACACTGAAATAAGCATAAAACAACAAATCTGGGCTGGGCCTCCGGTTAATAGGTTAGTCCAAAAATAATATAAAAGTGGATAATAAAGCCCAAAATTGCCCAAAACAGTAGATAAAGTAGCATGGAGCAATCAAAAATTATAGATACGTTGGAGACGTATCAATTGTGCTGGGCGCGATGGAGCGGTGGATGTCGGGGCAGCGGCCCGAAGAGAATCACTGTGGCGACCAGACTTCTACGGCAACGATAATGGTGGGAGCGATGTCAGCAGCGCGGTAACGATTGCGGTAGTCAGCTCTTCTCCGGCGTGTTCACGGTATTGCCTCGGTTTGTTTGTTGCTGTGGAGTCGAAGCTGCGGTGGCAGGGCCCTATGGTGTACGATGACTGGCTGCAGGTGGTCCGTTCAGCGGTCTTCCGTGGCGCCATCCGTGCCTGGTTTTGTTCTTCTGAGTTCTCCGTCAGAGTCAGAGCTGCGTTGTCTAGCCGTAGGTCGACATGTCGTCGAATAGGGTGGGCTTTGCCCTGTGTGTTTCAGTCTTTGGGTGTGGGCTTGGCCCTTGTTGTTCCAGTTTTCGCCCGGTTTTCCTTAATTAACTGAGCAATTCTCTTCTGCTTAATTAATAGATGAGGCAATCTTTGCCTCCGTTTCGAAAAGAAAACTTTATTAATTATTCTTGAGGACCTTACAAAGTATTACAAACAATATTCCTGAATCCACCATCTCGGCAACATATGCCGCTACTCTTATCCATATGATGAAGGGATGCTAGTTGGGCCACTACACAAACCACTCACCTAAACCTAACATCAAAAGCCGAAAGCCCCAGCCGAGCCACATACCGGGTCTGGGGCACAATCTGGTCAGACACACTCTTGTGTCGTCGCAGCCATCTTCCACAGGTCCGTCTTCAGAATATATTGAGTCTTCTACCTTGTGTAGGCCACTCCGCCATCGACGTCACCATGACGCCAGACAGCAACCTCCTCCTGCGCGAGTCCATCTCCGCGCATCGGGCGTCGCGCCTCCACAGCGCCATGCCGCCGATCTTCGCCGCCAACAATGGGTGAGATGAAGTACCGTTCCACCACGACATGTACTGATACAGAGCGCTAGACAGAACAGCTCAAAGGCAACAGCAACTACGAAGCAGCGCTAATGCCATCACCCTACACACGGCGCAGGACGAAAGCCCTTGGAGCAGCCGCAAGTGAACAAGGCCGGCACAAGCCGCCAGCCGCCACCACCAGAACCACCACTGCACACCCGCCACCACTACTATCCCCGGACGACGCGTCCAAGAAGGAATACGACGTCGCAACGCCGTCGCCGCCCAACCAAGGAACCAAGTTTTCACCACTAAGCAGAGGGCAGGAAGAGGAGGAGGGGAACCTCACCAAAACCTCCAAGGAGGGGATCGGCGCCAAAGGCGTCGACTTCGCTGTGGCCGCCGCGCTGGCCAAGGTGTTACCCCGGTTCCAACTCACAACCTCGAACTCCCAACCACCCGAGCCGAAGGACAGCACCAAGAGGGACGCCGGCCACCGGAATCAAAAGGGGATCGAGCAGATCGGGCAAGATGAGGCGGGCCTTCTCCACAAGACGTCGACGCGGTCCGCGAGGAGACCACCGCATCGCGACCCACGTCCGCTGCCCCCTTGCTACCCACGCAGCCAAGAGGACAGCCACCCAGCGCCCACCGGCGTCACCTGCCGAAGGATCCACGCCGGGCACACCATCCGGGGCCGCCGCCCCGGTGCCCTAGGCCCTCCACGAGATGCAGAGCAGCCAGATCCCCGCCGCCACCATCATAGATGACGCGCGCGCGAGCCGGGGGCGCACCTCAGGCGGCGGCGGAGTGGAAGGAGGAGTGGGGAAGGAGGGTGGCGGCGCTAGGGTTGGGAATCCTCGAGTCGCCTCAGAGAGACGACGCGAGGTACTTGACTTCATGCTTTGGAACCATAGACTTGCGACACACTATTTCTTAGTGTTACTACCCGTTCTCCAGGTGCCGCATTGTAATCCTTCTAACATTGAGCTTTGGTTCTACCCCGAGAGTGAGTTATTAATTTTTTTGAACACACTACTTATTCCTCAAGAGACTCTCTTTTCATCCATAACTATATGTGCACCCCATTACTGCATCAATAATGCACCCTATCCCTTGGGGCTTAGATTTGCATGCGATCCTGATTAGCCCAGGAGCGCACCCTGAAGCTGGTGGCACTATCACTCTGCTAGAGTCAAGGTTAAGTTACGAAGGCAGCGTTTTACCGGGAAGGAGAAGAGTTAGAGGAAGAAGATAGGTGCACCATTGGATCTAAATCCAATGGCAGAAAGATCACGTGGAAGTCAGGTGGGAAATGGCGCCAACTCTTCGAACAGTGAGTTTAACACATCAAATTCAACAACAGAGGCTAAGCATTTATATACACAATGAAAAAGCATCCCCTTACAACATTCCATGATTTTCCGATGGAAGGATCCGTTGCTAATTGTTTCACGATAATTTAATATGAACATCCCTCCTTTGTTTTTCCACGTATAAGTGTAAAGTTTGAAAATTCACTTTCAATAACATGTTTGTGCATCTTAATTTGTACTACTACACTAGAAATTCAATACTCACACCTTGAAGTAAAGTAGGAGTATTTGGATTAAGAGCGGCATTTTAGTTCTCGAGCAACATTGTTTTTTAAAGAAGTTCCTATAGTTTTAAACCATTCTAAATTTTCCCCATGATGATCTCTTCGCGAAAGAGCTACCGAGCCAGGTGTGTCAGCAATTTCTCCAGATGATCTCTTTGCGAAAGAGCTTTGTGACTTGCTCGCGAGCTTGGAGGTTGCTAGCTCTGATTCGGGCATGGAGATTGCATGCCTCCTGACGGGGATAACAAATATTAGCAAAAGCAAGAAGATGTGGAAACGCAAAAGGGGTGGTGCCATAGGGAAGGTGTTTAGAGTTGCTTGATGGACGATATTCGATCTCTCGGAGCGTCGTCTTGGTATGGTTGTCATTGTGATTTGGGTGGTGTCCGATGTGTATTTTCGAAGTGTTCTTGTCGGAGGTTCTTTTGTGCTTTTGTGGTGGCCAGATTATGGGTTGCTGTGTGTTGAGTGTGTTTGGGGGGGCACCTGTCGGTTGTGGGGTTCCACGCCATGTGAGTAGTCCACTTGTGGTCTGTTCGTTTTTCTGTAAATTAAGTGGCTAATTCTCTTCTTTTTAATTAATTGATGAGGCAAAATTCCCTCCTTTTCATTTTTGCTCATATGCATAGAAAGTTCTACTCCCTCTGTAAACTAATCACTCTTATACTCTTATTATGCCATGTGAGTATTAGTTTATGGAGGGAGTGCATAAATTGTGAACTCTTATTATAAAATATTTTTGGTTTGCAAGGTATAATGAAAAATTAGTTTGGCCCAAAAAGGAAAATATGTATTCATGTAACTTTTAAAGTACTTATATCACATTTTTATATACAGGTAAATTCTTTCACACAATTTTGAGACTTTTAAACACTGTTTTTATTAAAATTAACTAGGCTTTAGGATAGGTATCATCGTATTTAAATAATATAGCACTTTCTCTATTTCGCCATTCTTGTCATAAATTAAAAAAATGGAAGCACTACATTTAGAAAGCAATTACAAGAAAATAACATACTATAACATGCTAAGTGTCTGGTTAAGGCTGATTATTCTTTTAGTTGGAGGCGATGTTACCATCGAGTGTGCTTGGCGCCGGTGTGTGCCTTGGCGTTTCCGAACAGTAATTCTCGAAGCAGTTAATATGCTTACAAATCAGGGAAAATGCAACAAGTGCACCCTTGCTTCTCTCAATGAATAATAATGAAACAAAGATTTTCATGGCCGATGATGTGTTACCGAAACACATTTTCTGAAGAAGGGGGACACCCCTCGCAGAAATAAGAACACATAAATAGAGACTAGGCAAGACCTGATTGAGTTGTATGACAGAGACATTTTTAGTTTATTAGCGGAACAGACGAGATCCCTTATTAATCAACTACATATGCCGTCGTATGTATGTCACCCAGGAAGCTCGCTCTATATATAGTGGTTGATTGAACCCACTACCAAGTTAATTAGCTCATTTGCCTTGCAACAAGATCTAATTAACTAACCCCAGTGCGTTAGACACCACTCACGAAAATGCCGATGTTGCCCAGCTCCTTCACCACCTCCTCCTCATGGCAATCACACCAAGATGCCTCCTCGATTTGCACTAACCAGGAACCAGACTACGACCATCCTTACTACTTCGGCATTGAGGAGGTAGCCGTGGACGCCGACGAGCTGGAGCTCGGCCTCCGGGCTCACAAGGCGACCAGGGTCGACTACCTCAGCTCGCCGTACCAGGCGTCTTGGCCACCGGCGCAGGCCGACCTCGAGTCGTCGCGCGTCAGGAAGACGAAGCAGTTCCGGGACGTTCTTGAGACGTGCAAGCAGAAGGTGGAGGCCATGGAGGCCATGGAACGGTCGTCATCGCCGGTCGGCAGTGGCGGGTTCGAGGAACAAGGTGAGGCGCTGGTCGCCGTGGACGACGTCCGGGCCGGCGGTGGCGGCAGCGGAGCTGATGGCATGCGGCTCGTGCAGCTGCTTGTCGCCTGCGCCGAGGCCGTGGCGTGCCGCGATCGCGCGCAGGCGGCTGCGCTGCTGCGTGAGCTGCAGGTTGGCGCGCCCGTGCACGGCACGGCGTTCCAGCGCGTCGCGTCGTGCTTCGTGCAGGGCCTGGCGGACCGGCTGGCCCTGGCGCACCCGCCGGCGTTGGGCCCGGCCAGCATGGCGTTCTGTGTCCCGCGGTCGTCGTGCCTCGACGGGGCGCGCGGCGAGGCGCTCGCCGTGGCGTACGAGCTGTGCCCGTACCTGCGCTTCGCGCACTTCGTGGCGAACACGTCCATCCTGGAAGCCTTCGAGGGAGAGACCAACGTCCACGTGGTGGACCTCGGCATGACGATGGGCTTGAACCGCGGCCACCAGTGGCGCGCCCTGCTCGACAGCCTCGCCACACGGGCCAGCGGCAAGCCGGCGCGCGTTCGCGTCACCGGCGTCGGCGCCCGCGTAGACACCATGAGAGCCGTCGGGCGCGAGCTCGAGGCGTACGCGGAGGAGCTCGGGATGACCCTCGAGTTCATGGCCGTCGACCGCACCCTGGAGAGCCTCCACGTGGACGACCTTGGCGTCGAGGCCGACGAGGCCGTGGCCATCAACAGCGTCCTGGAGCTGCACTGCGTGGTGAAGGAGAGCCGCGGCGCGCTCAACTCGGTGCTGCAGACTATCCGCAAGCTCTCGCCGAAGGCGTTCGTGCTCGTGGAGCAGGACGCCGGCCACAACGGGCCCTTCTTCCTGGGGCGGTTCATGGAGGCGCTCCACTACTACGCCGCGCTGTTCGACGCCCTCGACGCGGCGCTCCCGCGCTACGACGCCCGGCGCGCGCGCGTGGAGCAGTTCCACTTCGGCGCCGAGATCCGCAACGTGGTCGGGTGCGAGGGCGCGGCGCGCGTGGAGCGGCACGAGCGCGCGGACCAGTGGCGGCGCCGCATGAGCCGCGCGGGCTTCCAGGCCATGCCCTTCAAGATGGCGGCCAAGGCGCGGGAGTGGCTGGAGGAGAACGCCGGCGGCAGCGGATACACGGTGGCCGAGGAGAAGGGATGCCTCGTGCTTGGATGGAAGGGAAAGCCCGTCATCGCCGCCTCGTGCTGGAAATGCTAGACGCCGATCACAGCTGCTCGCCGCCCGGCCGCTTTCGGAGCACTTCACGGTGCTCGCAGTATCCACGAGGACGTTCACGTGTACTTCTGGGAGGTGCCGCAGTGTAGGTGGGCGCCGCCGAGGTGTTCACGTTCATCGGGCAAA
Source organism: Triticum dicoccoides (assembly GCF_002162155.2). Lineage (NCBI taxonomy): Eukaryota > Viridiplantae > Streptophyta > Magnoliopsida > Poales > Poaceae > Triticum > Triticum dicoccoides. The sequence goes on along the minus strand of NC_041385.1, from coordinate 682,546,289 downwards.
TGGAGTTCTTCTACGACCAGGCGCGGGACGCCGTCCGGAGCGGCGTTCAAATACGCGAGCTCGGCGCTTCTCCTTGTTGTGGTGGAGAGGCGGGCGGCGTGGGTGGATCCCGACGACATCAACGATGGCCACCTGGAGTCCTGGACTATTTCTTCGCCATGCTCTGCGTCGGCAACTTCGGCACGTACCTGCTTTTCGCATGCATGGTGGCACAACAGCAAGAAGAATGCTGATTGAACTAAGAGGTCATGAGTGGTAAGCTACATCAAAACAATAAACAATGAACTAAGAGGTCACCGTGTATACCAATAAATTCTGAACGCTTGGTGATTAGTCAGTACTTCTTTTTTTGCGAATAGATTAGTCATTACTTCCTCTATCCTGGTTTATAAGTTGGACACATATTTGAACCTTTTTAGAAATATATATGTGTTTTTTTTAACATCAGTACAGACACAAGCGCTCATATACACGCGCATACACTCATCCCTATGAACGCACACACGCACACCCTACCCCTATGAGCACCTCCGAAAGACTGAGCCGGCATATCATCTTGAAATTTACGAAGTCACCGTAGGCACCTCGTCGTCGATGGGAACGTCTCCTCCCACTGAATGCGCATCGCCGGAAATCCTGAAATAAATCCAGGAATAAATGCGAGCACCAGGATTTGAACCCTGGTGGGCTGGGGATACCACAGTCCCTCTAACCATCCAACCACAGGTTGGTTCGCTAAATATATATGTGTTATGTTGTACAAAAAGTATATCTTTACATTTGTCGCCGAATGAGATTGAAACATATATTTTTTATAAACTATTATGTTTTGATAGTTAAACTGAAGAACTCTATGACCGATGAACATTCTGTCAAGAGGGAGTAACGCATGCTATTTCTCTAACGCAATAGTAGAATGAGAGTAGGAAACACTGCCTTTTCTTGCTGCAAATCTCGAAGCAACTCTACTCCAAAATGTTTCAAAACCGAGACTACAACAATGTTGTCATTGAAGCGACATGAAGGGACAACACAATCTACAACTTGGCACAATCATAGTCAAACGCCTCTGACCAGATGAAAACGACACGAAAGGATATTTTCATAAAAGCACCTAACAGTTTTGGAACAAAATTGAGCACAATCGAAAACTAGGGGTAAAACCGTATGATGGGAACCAACTAAGGCAAGAATGTAAAACACCCAATATAATGTCCCCGAAGCCGTTAGCAAGATCTAGCCACGGGTATTGCTCCATCCGTCTTGTGTTAACAAACAGCCGTAGTCGCTAGGGTTTTTCCATGCCGCGATCTCGGTTCCGGCCAGCGTCCAGAAGAGTGGGGACCCATCCTCTTTGTTGTCTTGAAATAAGTTCTCTTCAGCCTCTCCCTACCAAAATGGTTTCCAATTCAGCGTCAATGAAGGGCCTATGAAAGTAGGTGTTGCACTGTTGGTTCTGTTTAGGTCTTGGCAGTTGGTATGTCTATTAAGGGAACCAGTTGACTGGCTATTCGCGCGGCGACTTCAACCTCTTCATTCATTTTGTTCTGCAGTAGAGTCCTGTTTCTACAACCCTCTGGATTGATGGTGAAGGATTGCTATCCTGCGTTGCCTCAACCAATGTTCCTATAGCAGCTGCTAGATCTTGCTGTTACCATCGAGTGGCTATTACGGTCTTCAAAGCCTTGTATGGCAAGGGCATTTGCAGGTATGTTTGCATCTCTTCCTACTTGTTCGCTGATTTTTCAAGCTTCGGCGGATGACAAACAATCAAAGGAAGAATACGATCAGTATGATTTTTTATGTTATTTTGTTTTTACTTTTCTATCTTGTTGTCCTTCGATTTACTATTGTTTTCCTTGAGATGAATATGAGATGTCCTTTGGGAGTATTTTCTCAAAAAAGCCACCATTACTGTCCTTGTAATGGTTCTCCTCGCTTACAATGCAGTTACGTCTCAGAACACGAAACGCCAAATCTACGTCTAGATTATGTTATATTTTCTTTCCTCCATGTTAGATCTATATGTTATTAGTAACAGTGTTATGAAGGTGGAGACGTCGTCACGTAGAATAAACATCTCGTGATGCTAATCCCTTCTTGTTGTGAATATCATGGTCAACACAATCAATATCGAAAAGTTGGTGATGTATTGGACCCAAAGATCGACAACCATATATCTGATTCTTTGTCGTCTGAAGATTCAACATGTATTGGCGATGGTAGTAGTGTCGCTGATGTGAAGTTTGGTTTTGTCAATGGTACTCATATTTTTGTTGTTTTGTCCTCGCAGACTTCTTCCCAAGTGGTATAGTGATCAATCTACAGTTAAAAAACCTGCTTTATAAGGGGCGTGTCCCCCACCACAGACCACATGCCTAGCAAAGGTTTTGTACCTAGCCATAGCGGGTCCAACGGTCTTGGGTTCTCACCTATTAGGATGAGCGAATCAAGCAGCTCTTGGAAATATTCGAGGTTAGTCCTGCTTGTGCATATTTGGTCTCCAGCGTCTTTCAGTCGGAGGTTTGGAGGAACACCATTCGCAAAAGGTGGAGCCGGAGATGACCACTTTAAATGTTTTTAATGTAACTTTTAGTTTGATAACAAAAATTTGTTAGTCGCTTGAGTTTCGGTGTCTTTGATCTGACGTACTATCTTAGTTAATCAATAAAGTCCGATTATTTCCTAAGGTAACACGTGAGTGCAAGAAATACGAACTACAAAACCGAATAATTCTAGTGCAAAATAATAATAAAAGAACTAGCCGCCAACATCTCCCACCACCATTTACGTACATCACCCTTATCTTAGGCAGCCTTCTCACCCCTGGGAGGTGGGTGGAACCAACTCGTATTGTTGCTTCACGTGTAGATTACATTTTGTATATTACTCATGTTCTTTGGTGGCGGCGTCTAAACGGTGGATGCAACGTTGTGTGGACTAGAATGCCCCCCACCTCTCCCCACCATGATCTTCATAGCGATGTTTGCGTGGGTGGTGGTGGGCGGAGGCTACTGCCATTTTGTTTTCTCATGCTTCTTCTCTTGACCATGGTATTGTCTTACGGTGGTACATCGATGAAGCAATGGCGCGGCAACTTGCCTTGTGGGAATTGGGCGTGCCCTTGAACTTGACACAACGTATTCAGATGTCTAAGTTTTTGTGGCCGACATGCTATTGCATCTATCGAAATCCTTCGAGGTTAGTGAACCTTATGCATGATTCGTTACGTATTGGGCACACTGTAGACTATTGAGATGCCACCGAGAGAGTTAGAGATGGTGACACACCGAAAGGGCATCTTATAAATCTGATAATTATCAAGGAAAATGTGCGGTACAATGGGAAGACAACTGAACGAAGAATGACCAGTAAAAAACAAAGTTACATTGAAAATCATACTAGTCTAGTGAGAATGCTATGGTGTAACTTTGAGTCCGTAAATTCTTTGTTAGTCGTGTCCTTTTATGACCTGATGTTATTCACTATGTTTACTTGATTAATAAAGTCAGGTCTACAATGTCTAGGGCAAGTAAAGGAGCAAACCAGTGCATTGTTGGGATAAATCTCATGCATCCGTTTTTATAGCTTAGTACAACTTATACATATGCACACTCACCCCTATGAACGCACACATGCACACTCTATCCCTATGAGCGCCGGTTCGTGCGTCCACTGTTGATCCGGAAGATCGCATGCGTAATGTTTACCGTGACACTGAAGTGGCAATGTTACATCAATAGATCCGTTGACAATACCAAGGGGCAACGACTAACTAATGCATGCATGCATGGGTCCTTCACTCAGTAATGCTACACGTACAGGATTATACAGGCTTTTACAGGTTGATTTGAAAATAATGTGACGTGGAAGTTTGTGATTGGATTTTATTTGTCAAAGCAGGCCCCACCCCTTGAAAATCAGGGGGGGAGTGTTTAGTTTGTTGGTATGTCCTCGTACGGGCCTGTAGATGCCCGTACGTTTAGCATTTTTGGTCCTTCACGTCATATGATTGGCTGAAGAGAGTTGCCCTCAATCGTCAGTAGTGATGGCCGTGTGTTTGTTGCTACTACTTGGAGCTAGCTTTACTTCACATTGTAGAATAGGACTAGTAGCGTGTTTTTGAAATATTATTACTGATCATGGTCATGGTAACAAGAAATGTCCATTTTTAATTCTACCGCGAAAACGACGGGCGGTCGACGGCCCCCCTGCATCCTAACGCTAAGCACAGTGATCAAAATTTGCTAGCAAAACCGTTTCAAGTTTAATATACCAAGCATAGATATGAATGAATATTTATTTTGTCGGTATCAAGATATCTCTAGAAGCGCCAGCTCGCCTATAATAGATATTTCTGCTATGTACATTATTTGGTTTGGACTACATGATCTCGCTCTGTCGTTTTAGAAAAAGAAGAAGGTGCTATTATTCTCTAATTTATCAACCATCTGTACTATGTTGTAAACAATGCATATCATATGACTGTACTTGCAAGATCCTGGCTTTTGAACTCCATTTGCTAGAGCCGTGATTTTGGACCAATTCGTACCAAATCAAAAATGTCAAATGGAGTGCATTTAAATAAGCCATTAACTTTCTGCTTCACTAGCATAAGAGAACTCATCAAGACAACAAATCTCGGACTCATGCACAGCCATTGCACATGATGACCAAATCTCTCTCTTTCAGGGATGACCAAATCTCCATGCATGTTAATTTGCAACGAAAAATGTAAGCTACTGCTTGTACGTGTGCAAACGTACCAACGGATCGTGGAATGGAACTCTGACTTTTTTATTTCAAAACTTACTTAAAAGTTGCAGGATTTAACTTACTTAACGGGTTGTCAGTTGTAATTGATGTTTCACCTAGTACATGCCAGTTTTTACCTTACCCTCACTTGCACGTCCAGCTCACTTTTGTTTGTAACACGCACCAAGCTACGTCAATTATCATCAACTCGTAACAAATTGCAAAATTCTTTGAAAGCAACACAAATATAATTATCACGCCCTTTTGGAAACGAAGTCCGAGGCTTCAGCACATCGGCTTTCGTCATTTTAGCTTCGCCCGTCGACCGCCACCAGGTGGCCTTGTTTTTCTTTTCTCTTATGTTTTTCTTCGGGCATTACTGTGCTGCTGCCCCATCCTTCGTCTTTTTGAATTATTTGGATGTTGGTTGTATGGATCTTTGATTTATCTATAAAGCAGGGCGCAAGCCTATTTCGAGAGGCCCAATCGTGAGATTTCGGGGGGACATAGTGCAGCTAGCATGGATTTGTCTAATGGCGCCTCCGGCAGTAGGACTGCTCCCTAATGAATAAAGTGCGCTTGCCTTCTAAAATCCAACTTTTACCATGATTTAGATCAATGATTTATATTGTGTGACTTCAGAATTATATACCATTTGCAATTTCTTTCAAATAGAAATTCAAGGTATAAATTTTGTCACATATAACCCACATTTGGGTGCTTTAATTTATGGTCAAACTTTAACTTAGCTGTATTTTGTAAACCTCGTCTGTATCAGCAATAACTGCTCCTAAGTCGTATCGTGTATGTCCCATAATGTAATGCCCGAGCTTGTATTCTCTCTACTCCCCCCGTTCCTAAATATAAGTCTTTGTAGAGATTTCACTATAGACTACATACAGAGCAAAATGAGTGAATCTACACTCTAAAATGCATCTATATACATCCGTATGTGGTTCATGGTGGAATCGCTCTAAAGATTTATATTTAGGAACGGAGGGAGTACCTATCAATAAATGATACGCAAGCTTTGAGTATTCGTGAAAAAAGTCCTATAAGTATACCCCTGCCAAGCAATTGCATGCATGGATCCCTGCAGTTCACCACATATACGGCACATGCATTTCGTTCCACGCATATGATCGAAGTTTGGGGTGCTCTACGTTTTATGTTATGCTCCCACTACAAGAATTCCCTTACTGGGTCAAGGATACAAGGATTCTGCTCGATCTGGAGTTCTAGAGGAAGAAGGAAAGGGGACCGGGAGAGGAGAGCCGCCGCCTAGCCAATTACATCAACACCGCCTCGCGCAGGAGGGGAACAGAGAGTACTTAACCTAGCGAGTGGTGTCCCAGACTTTGGCCGTCAGCCGACTGTTGGGCCTGACTTGTCGACGGGCCCGTTCCAGCCCAACGGGTGCTGCAGTAGTGGTTGGGCCAGGGGAAGCCGGGGCCGTAACACCCCCTCTCCTTGAGACACAGCTTGTCCCCAAGCTGGTGCCCGGGTAAAATGCTGCCGAAGCTCCTCTGCATCTTCCCATGTCGCGAACTCCGGCGGCTGGTCGGTCCAGCGCACCAAAACCTGGGGCACTTCCGAGCGGCCGCGCTGCATAGTCCGGCGTTCCAGGATCTCCTCTGGAACCGGGCTTGCTGCCGCTGTAGCAGGGAGCTGGTCTTGGACTTGTTCAGTTGGCGGGAGAGCTTGACGCAGCTGGGAAACATGGAAGACGGGGTGTATCGAGCTGGAGTCTCGGAGTTGCAGCTTGTACGCGACCGTGCCGACGCGTTGGAGAACCTTGTACGGCCCGAAGTAGCGGAAAGCCAGCTTCTGATTGGCACGGGTAGCCACGGAGCGTTGCACGTACGGTTGAAGCTTGAGGAAAACCCAGCCGTCGACGGCGAACACCCGATCAGATCGACGCTTGTCGGCGGAGTCCTTCATGGCCTGGCGCGCTCGGAGAAGATGCTGGCGGATCAAGGCCTCCATCTGTGCGCGGTCTTGCAGCCAATCCGACAGGTCCGGGGAGGCACACGCGACGGTGTCGACGATGCCGAAGTGGCGAGGCGCGCGCCCGTAGAGAACCTCGAAGGGAGTGGTGCCCAGAGCAGAGTGTGGTGAAGTATTGTACCAAAATTCAGCAAGGGGCAACCAGGCATACCATTTTGTAGGGCACGCATGGACAAAGCAGCGAAGGAAGGTCTCGAGGCATTGATTGACCCGCTCCGTTTGTCCGTCCGTCCGCGGGTGGCGCGCCGTGCTCATCCGCAGCTTGGTATGAGTGAGGTGGAACAACTCCTTCCACAGGGCGCTCGTGAAGATGGGATCCCGGTCGGAGACTATGGACTCGGGCAATCCATGTAGCTTGTAGATGTGAGCCACAAACGCCTGCGCCACTTGGAAGGCACAAATGGGTGAGATAAGGCGATGAAGTGGGCATATCGAGAGAATTTGTCCACGACCACTAAGATGGAATTGCAGCCAGATGATCGGGGAAGACCCTCCACGAAATCCATCGTGATCATTTGCCATGCTTGGTTGGGCACCGACAGTGGCTCTAGGAGGCCGGGGTAACGGACACACTCAGGCTTGGCTTGTTTGCATATCTGGCATTGCCTCAACGAAGAGCTTGACATGGTGCTTCAGCCCAGGCCAGGTGAATAGGCGTCGACCCGCCGGTAGGTTGCATTAAATCCTGAGTGGCCCCCAATTGCTCCTGTGTGTAGAGCGTCCAGTACTTGTTTCTGCAAGTCCACATTGTCACCCAGCCAAATGCGCCCATGTTGCCGAATGATGCCCTCCTGTAGTGTGAACCCATCAAGGTTGCCTTGCTGTGTGGCCAAACGGGTCAGCAGGCGTTGAGCCCCGGGGTCACCCTCGTATCCCTGTTGTACAGCTTCGAGCCAGGCTTGTACTGCAGTGGTAATAGCTGCCAAATC
>NC_041385.1:682515784-682538393 GCF_002162155.2 Triticum dicoccoides | reverse complement strand
GGGGATCCTGGTACGCGCGAAAGGGCGTCTACAGCGCGGTTGTCTGTCCCTTTTTTGTACACAATGCGGTAGCGCGGCCCAACAGTTTAGCCAATATCTTCTGCTGCCACTGAGTAGCCAAGCGCTGATCTTCAAGGTGAATGAGGCTCTGTTGGTCTGTATGCACAATAAACTCATCATTCTGGAGGTATGTTCGCCAGTGATCAACTGCCATCAGGATCGCCAAGCCTTCCTTTTCATACGTGCTCAGCAGTCGGTTGCGTGGCCCCAATGCACGGCTTAAGTACCCGATCGGGTGCTTATCCCGGGAAAGTACTGCGCCAATGCCTTGATCCGATGCGTCAGTTCCCAGCTCGAAGGTTTTTGTGAAGTTGGGTAATGCCAGCACCGGCGCCGTAACCAGTGCCTGCTGAAGGGCACGGAAAGCGCCGTCCTCGAGGTCTGTCCAGCGAAACACGACACCTTTTTTGAGTAAGTCTGTGAGGGGACGACTGATGATCACGAATCCTCGAACAAACTTGCGGTAGTACCCCGCCAGGCCTAAGAATCCACGCACTTCTTTGATGTTGCTGGGCACCGGCCATTGCTGAACGGCCAGGATGTTCTTGTGGTCTGTGCGGACACCTTCCCCACTGATTTCATGGCCCAAGTAGACCAATTTCGGCTGCGCGAAAGAGCACTTGCTAAGCTCGACCTTCGGATTGTGTTTTTTCAAGAGTTGGAAGACTTGCTGGAGTAGGCTGAGATGTGAGTCCTCGTCTTACCTATGTATCAAGATGTCGTCAATGAAAACAAGGACGCCCTTGCGAAGCAGTGGCGATAGGACAATGTTCATGCCGCCTTGAAACGTAGACCGTAACACCATAGAGCATGACCTTGAATTCAAAATGACCATGGTGCGTCTTGAATGCCGTTTTGTGCTCATCCTTAGGCCTCATACGAATCTGATGGTAGCCCGCTCGCAGGTCCAAACTTGTAAACAGCCGTGAGCCTGCCAACTCGTCCAAGAGTTCCTCAATGACTGGTAGGGGATAGCGATTCCAGCCCAACGGGTACTGCAGTAGTGGTTGGGCCAGAGGAAGCCGGGGCCGTAACATTTTACTACATGCGCACCAACCTGATCGATCTGGTTTACATCGACGGACTGCTAGCTTGCCAATCATCGGGCCTACAGCTGCAAACCTACGATATCATTGTCGGTAGACGAGGCAGAACGAGGGCAACTAAAAAAGGTTAACGAGGAGCGTGTGGCCGTGCTGTTGTGTGCACTCCCTGTGCATGCAGACGAATGGACATGGCGTCCCTGGTGACGTTTCGCGGAAAACACCCAAATATCCTTGGCTAGTTTAATCTCCTCTTCCCGGAGCTAGGTAGGCACGCAGCTACTTTAGCCCTGTCGATCAAGAAACAGTCATGTGCACCGATGCTGTGATGCATGTAATATCCTTGGCTAGATGCATGCATGGGCGCAGGGGATAATTAGATGCCTTGATTTTGTGATAAACTGACGAAAAGGCAGACTAGAGATGGATGCATGTGATAGCTTCGGTCGTAACGAAACGACTAATTCAGCTGTCTCATTCCGCGCCAATTTTCCAGACATATAGTGCAAGCTATGCTTTGCCATCTTCCTCTCCAGCCAAGCAAAGCCCCACTAAAAAATCCCAAGGCCACCTGTTTTTGTTTGCATCTTAGGGCATCTGCAACGTTAACCTTCAAATCGTTTGCATACATTAAGATCGCGCGGTAAGAACGTGTTCTGAGTCCGGACAGTAGCCACGATAGAACCCCGATACCCCTTGTCCACTAAACCCCCCTCCGGGTCCAATTCTCTTCCAATCAGCCATTCTCCCTTTTGTTTTTGCATCCGCACCCTCCGCCGCCGCCGCCGTCACTGTATCTCTCCGGCCGGCACACATGCATTCCGGGACATCCGCAACCAGCACCGACGCGTCCGCTTGCCTTTTACGACGGCGTCGTCCACCCAGAACCTGTCGTAGGCAGGTACACTCCCCTCTGTCAGTGTCGTCCATGGCGGTCACCACGCTTAGTAGGTGTTCGGTCAAATGCAATTGAGCTTATTTTCGAATGCCATGTCATTTTCAACACTACGAAGGATGGCGGGGCACTCGATTATGGATGATGAGTTGTTGTGCGATGCGTGGTTGGCCGTATCCATGGATTTGATAGGCAGGAGCAGAGGGGGGGCCCTTCTGGCAGTGAGTGCATGATTCGTTTCACACGCGAAAACACATTGCGTCCTACAACATGCACATCATCCATGATCGCAATATAAGGTTATTATCGTATCGATGGTATGCCATCTAGACCAGCGTCATCAAGTTTTGTGCCGCGGTTGATATGCTGGAGATCGTAAGTTTTGCTTCTTCTTGCTCAACTTGTTGATTGAATTATTCATTCACACATTGTTGCTCTACACATTATGTAGCCCGTACGCGCTGCCGTGATGTACCACATGACAGAGGGCATACTATTCACGCACGCACATTGTTGGATGAAACTCAAGGGGCAGTATGTGTGTGACAACATGATCATCAATAAAAAGCCTTGTTGAATATCCGATTAATCTTAATTTGAGTTATTGTTGTACTAGACTTATTTGCATGCTATGTATAAATAATTTATGATATTTTCTATTTGGACTTCGTTGAAATCTGTCGCGTTTACATGAATTTCGTCCGGTTAAAACCCGGCTTGAAATCTATGCGGCAGCGTTGGATGACCGCCTCCCGCATCCGTGTCCCCGAACTGACCCTCCCTATTCATGGAAGGATGTCGAAGCAAATTTACGGGTTAGTGTTGGAGATGCCCTTGCCACGGTCATCGGTGGGGCACCTTGCAGAGTTGCACTTTCTTATGGAGTGTAGCTGTTCTTTTAGGATTTGAATCCTTAGAAAATTTCCCATATAACTCTTTTTTTGGATCCTATACAAGTCATTTGATCCACAGGCTTAAATCCTACTCACTCCGAACCAAAATATGTGACTCAATTTTGTACTAATTTTGCACCAAAGTTAGTACAAAGTTGAGTCACTTATTTTGGGATGGAGGGAGTATTTGTTTTTTTAATTCTTTTACACTATAATTCATACAAAATTAATAAAAATACGCCGCAGAGTCCTGTTGTTTCCCTCAAAAAAAATCATACAAATTTAGCATCGTCAAAATCCAGCAAGCTTCAAATTAGCATGGCATTTTAACTGTGGATTTTTCCTATTTTCATGTTTCTGGAATCATGTGAATCGAAGAGTCTTAAATTACTATTAGTTTGTCAAACTGATCTAGTTAATTTCTCCATAGCTATTCTGGTATATTGTAAAACGCATTTGCTATTCCTCATGCAACTATTTTTTTTCCGAATAAGAAGACATGGTGAAGAAGATAGATACACCGTCGGATCTAAATCAAACGGCTGAAAATAATCACATGAGATTTATGGAATGAACGGTCGCTTGCTCTTCAAGCGGTGAGTCCAATGCATCACGATTCAACAACCTAAACTAAGTCTCCAACATACAGAATCACAAAGCATCCTCCTGCAACATGTTCATTTTTGTTTCCAATGGAATCATTTGTTGCTAATTCTCTTTTGAGAGTTTTAAACTAACGTGCCTCCCATTTTGCCCTGTAGAAGTATATAGGATTTGTACACTCACTTCCAATTAGTTATGCATCTTAATTTTGACTGGACTTAACCATACACGCATCTTGATGTAACCAGACTATTTGAAGATAGATAGTGGCATTATGCCTGTGGGCTATACGGAGCCTTTTTTTAGTTAAAAAATCTTATTTATTTCCACTTGTAAATGTAGATTTATTGTAAATATATTAGAATTTTAATAAGGATGTACGTGAATTTTAAGCTACAAAGGATGTTATACATTATATCACAAATGAAAGATATAGTACATGAAATGTTTTTGGATATTTTTGAGATTTTGAAATACTATTTTTGGCACTAAGTTACAAAGCGCTTCATATAGTTGAACTATTATCTAGTTTGCCAAATAGAGCAACAATTCATCCACATATATTTCTTACATCATGATATTCCTCGGCAACAACTTTTCCGTCCATGCATCATGCATAAGGACCTCTCTAGCGCTATAGCGCATCACATATGTACCCAGTAAACTATCTTGTGATACCATGTCTAGCATCATACCATGCCACAAAAAATTGCATAGGCTAAAAAACCTAAACTATTGGTGAATGTTCACTTGACATATGTCTATTATCTCTAAAAAAAGTATAGGTTAAAAAGCCTAAATTTCTGGTACAATGGAGCAGCGAAAATCCTACACCTACGTAACTACTCCCTCTATTCCTAAATGTAGTGCCCATAGGAAATTTTAGAAGTCAAACTCCTCCTACTTCGACTACATTTATAGTGGACAAATATCTACATCTATAATAAGAAGTAAATGTCATTAGATGCTTCACTAAACATATATTTATATTTTATTTATTTGGTATTATTTTTGTTGATACTTCTCTCATTAAACTTGGTCAAACTATACAATGTTTGACTTCTAAGGAATTCTATGCGCACTACATTTAGAAATAGAGGGAGCAACTTACCAAATTTGTCTTAGTCTTGCTCTTATCAATCTCTCCCCTCAAATTTCAGGTGGGTCCCCCTTCCCGCAACTCAAGACTTGCCAACTATTTGTAACTATTTTATGTAGGTGTAGCAAAGCTCATGGAGCAGTCATCGCCGGTCGGCAGTGGCGGGTTTGAGGAACAAGGTGAGGCGGTGGTCGCTGTGGGCGACGTCCAGGGCAGTGGTGGTAGCAGCGGAGTTAATGGCATGCGGCTTGTGCAGCTGCTAGTCACCTGTGCCGAGGCGGTGTCATGCCGCGACCGTGCGTAGGAAGGCGGCGCGACTGCGGAATGTGCAGGTCAGCGCACCCGTTCACGGCACCGTGTTCCAGCGCATTGCGTCCTGCTTCGTGCAGGGCCTGGCAGACCAGCTGGCCCTGGCTCACCCGTCGGCATTGGGCCTGGCGAGGATGGTGTTCTGCGTCCTACGGTGACCGATTTTAGTGTCTTGACCCTTTTAGGAAAGTTCAACCATATTTGACCCTGGTTTGTATTTTTTTTAGATGTGACTATTTTTCCACCGTCATAGTCTCTGACAGTAGGATAACAATACCTACCGCCATAGTCTCTGACGGTAAGGTTTACTTACGCAATCACAACTGTTTGATGTGAAAAATACCCTACTGTCAGAGATTTTGCCGGTAGCTTATTATAAGCATTCACCACTATCTTTGGCGGTAGGGTCTCCCTACTGCACCGCACTGTCTATTGCATGCAGCGGAGCAAGCTAGCGCTGATGTACATGCGTGTCTGCCTCTCCATAGCATGCACACAAGCTAGCTAGCAACTCGCATCAACGTGCGGCCGAGCTAGCTAGCTACTCGCATCAACATGTCTGCATTCAGCCGAGTAATATATTCAGTTAACTTAGACCGGCAGACCCACCGAAATTAACTCGCACACTGGCAGGTACGCATGAAGCAGCAATGTGCTTACCAGTCATGCATGCATGCATGAATGGATCATCATCCATGTAGCCGGCCGGTGTCCAATCAATTCGGCAATGTTGACTGCATTCAAGACCCTATAGTCGAGGACTATGGCAAGTAGGGTATAATAGCCTGTCATCAAAAATTCTGTCGGTAAGGTATTTTTCATGTTAAATGATTGTGACGACGCAGTTAAATCCTATGCTATTAACCATGGCGGTAGGTAGTGTTATCCTACTGCAACGATCATGGATAGAAAAAAGGGCCATATCATGATTTTTCTTTTAACTAGGGTTGGATCTGGCTAAATTTTTCAAAAAGGGTCAAAACACCAAAATCGGCCTGCCGCGGTCGTCGTGCCTCGACGTGGCGCTCGAAGTGCCATACCAGCTGTGCCCGTACCTGCCTTTGCGCACTTCGTGGCAAACAGATCGAAGCCTTCGAGAGATGTTGGAGCGGCTCCTCGGCTCCGCTTCTTCTTCCTCTCTTCTACCGTAGCACTCACGAACAAGTAGGACAAAGATTTTGGTGGCCGGCTGCCTCTCACAGCCGGACCTTTTCTTTCACTATTATCTTTCTTGTCAAATAAAACATGCTTATACAACACCTTAAGTATCACACACGCACGCAGGCAGCTTATCCAGATTTTTGTGCTACTCATGCAGTAACCACCACAACCACACAGGCACACACCCATCACCAAGAGCATCTCCAACGCTGACCCTCAAATAGGACATGGATCGATGAAGACCAGTCTGCAGACATTGATACCCTAGCCGACAATCCAACCATAACTGTAATTGCCTAGAGATATTAAATTGATTTTAATGGAAATAAACAAATTTGATACAAATTTAAACAAATCGGATGAATTTCAAAGAAACTTGGATGGTTTTCATCTAAACCTAGTCTAAATGATCGCCAGTCGACCATGAGCCCAAAAAACTAAAGTTCCCCTCCGCAGGCTGCAAGCGGCTAATCGGTCGACGATGATGAGCCCCCCAAGCGTAGCTTTAACAGGAGGGGAGGAGTGGTGGCCTTCGTGGGACCCGAGCACCGGCAGCCTCCCATTCTCGATTCTTTCTCCACGCCGGCGGTGCTCGTAGACGTGTCAGCTTCGTCGCCGTGGTGGCGACGAGTTGCTCCTCCGTGCGCCGGTGCTCATCGAGGAGGCGGAGTTGTAGGCCAAGTTGGCCTGCGCCTGCCGGAACGCGGCCTCCTGCTCTTCCAACACCATGTCGGTGTAGTGAGCCTGTGCCTTGCCCAGGGTGATGCTAGCATGGGCCGGCGAGGACGGTGGCACCGGCTCGTCCATTGGTTCATCTACGACAATGGCCACCGGAGAGCTCGTCCGTCTACCGACCTGTTAGGCAGCCGCAATGGCAGCGATCTCCTTCTTTTGTTTGGATGAGAGGTTGTCTCACATAGCTTTGGAACTTGAGGAGGCCATGGCGGGTGTGGTGCCGAGAGGAGATATGGATCAAAGGATGTCAGATGCGACTGTTGTCGGCTCTGACGTTTAAATAGCGGGCGGACGAGCAGGCAAGGCCGTGAGGTGGTTAATGATGGGCGCAGATGGACGGATGGGTGGCGCTGGAGCAGGTTTCTCGGCAACTGCACATGATTAATAAAGGAAGGCAGATGGACAGACTTTCGTTTGAACACGTAGAAGGCGCGTACACCGGGAAGCAACGTGGGCAGCGCTGCCAGTCGGCGCGCTACTTCAATACCGGCTTCGATGAGAGGTCTCGTTCGCTCTGGACCGACATGAATGCGGTGCTAACGCTCTGAAGCGGCGCTGACCGCTTCGGGCGGGAAAGGGCACGAGAGCCGGAGAGGTTTTTGGGTGGGCCAGGGTTTTCGGAGGCGTGCGTGGCAGTGGTCCGGATGTCCGCAAAGCTCTTCTAGTTTGCACGAAAAATGACATCTAAACCACAGAAGTGCGTTGGATGACAAAACACATCAGAAGCGTGCAATCTAGACAGATGGGTACAGGTTGAGGGCCCGGGTTGGAGATGCCTTAACCAACTAAGCCATGCACTAACTAATCTAGCTACATGCACGTACATCCAACACTTGCACAACATCTCAACGGCCACACTATGTGGCCAGCATGCAATGCGCACACAAACTATTTGCTGTGTGGTGAAGGAGACCCGCGGCGCTCTCGTCTTCGTCCTGCAGACTATCCGCGAGCTCTCGCCGAAAGCGTTCGTCATCGTGGAGCAGGGCGCCGGCCACAACTACGCCGCGTTGTTCTACGCCCTCGACATGGCGCTCCCGCGCTATGACGTCCGGCACGCTCGCGTGGAGCAATTCCACTTCGGCGCCGAGATCCACAACGTGGTAGGATGCGAGGGCGTGGCGCGCGTCGAGCGGAACGAGCGCGCGGACTGTTGGGATAATTATGCATCTCTGGGATGCCATTAGCAGGAACAGATTGCATCTAGATCACCTAAAACATAAACAGAGAAGGGTTTAGGGAATCATTACGTGTCACGGCAGTGGACATGATCGCCTGCTTGGTGCAGGCTTGATGCAGAGGTGATGTAGTCGAGGTAGAAGTCCTCCTCAACGTCCTGATGCCCTCAGGACGCCACCGGCACTGCCCGGCGACGGCAGCGGCGGCTGGAGTAGGTCTTCCCGTCGCTGCAGCGCTCCCCCTGATCGGATGGGATGAGAGAATATCGGGAGGAGAGTGAAACCGTACGTGAATTGTGATCGCGCAGGCTGCCAACCCTCTCCCGTTTCCTTTTATGTAGCGCTGGCGACAGGGGACCTAAACCATCAGTTGGTTTGGGTGCCCCCGATCAGGGCGCCTCAGTTGGGATAAAAAGCCCACGTACGTTGGTGCGTGGGGCCTTTTCCTTTAACGTTATCTTTTCCCCTTTTTTTGTTAGACTAATAGATCTAACTGGCTTGTTTAAGCCGTCAGATCAAAACCAACATTCTCCCCCTTGATCGTTAGGCTTAACTTCATTCGCCCATTCTACATAGGAATGATGTACCAAAGTGAGGTGTTACAACAGCTCAAAACGCTATAGAACCTCAACACTTATAGTACACCCGCCTATTTTGAAATGGAAAACATTTTACTAATTGGGGAGTGGTTTATTTTAATGGTCCTCTTATTCCAGAATCATCAGGCCTCCAGTAGTCCCATGCCGGCAACATGCTCACGAAAGATACTGGGTGGTAAGCCTTTTGTTAGCGGATCCGCAAGCATATGCTTCGTTCTTATATGTTTAACATCAACTGTTTGATCCTGGATTCTATCTTTCACAACACGATACTTTATGTCAATGTGTCTGGCAGCATTACTTGACCTGTTGTTACTCGTATAGAAAACTGCTGGTTCATTATCGCAGTACAATAAAATTGGTTTAGATATGCTGTCAACCACTTTAAGTCCGGGTATAAAATTCTTTAGCCATACAGCCTGCCCGGTGGCCTCATAACATGCTACAAATTCTGCTTGCATCGTAGATCCAACAGTTAACGTTTGTTTGGAGCTTTTCCACGATATAGCTCCTCCCGCGAGTGTGAATATATAACCTGACGTGGATCTCATACTATCCACACACCCGGCAAAATCAGAGTCTGAATAACCAACAATTTCTAGGTTATCAGTTCTTTTATATGTAAGCATGAAGTCCTTAGTTCCTTGCATATAACGCAAGACTTTCTTTGCGGCCTTCCAGTGGTCCGGTCCTGGATTTGATTGGTATCTGCCAAGCACCCCGGTTACAAAACATAAGTCTGGGCATGTACACACTTGAGCATACATGATGCTTCCAACAGCTGAAGCATAAGGAACCGACTTCATCTGATCAGTTTCACATTGGTTCCTCGGACATTGAAATGTCCCAAACTTATCGCCCTTAACTATAGGAGCAGGTGAGGGTGAGCACTTATGCATATTGAATTTTTTCAGTACTATCTCAAAGTATGCCTTTTGAGATAGTCCTAACGTTCCTCTGGACCTATCTCGATGAATCTCGATGCCGAGGACATACGAGGCTTCACCATGATCTTTCATATCAAAACTGGATGACAGAAAATTCTTGGTCTCATGCAGCATATCCTTATCGCTACATGCCAACAATATGTCATCAACGTATAGGACTAAAAATGTGAACCTACTGCCTTTAAACTTAATGTATATGCAGTTGTCCACAACATTTTCGGTGAAACCAAAAGTTTTGATAATTTTATCAAACTTGAGGTACCACTCTCTTGAAGCTTGCTTCAAGCCATAAATTGATTTCTTTAGACGACATGCTAAATGTTCCTTTCCTTCCACAACAAAGCCTTCTGGTTGAGCCATGTAGACATCTTCTTTTAAGTCACCATTTAGAAATGCCGTTTTAACATCCATTTGGTGTAGTTCCAGGTCGTAATGAGCTACTAATGCCATTATGATTCTGAAAGAATCCTTGGTTGACACAGGAGAGAAAGTTTGTTTATAATCAATGCCTTCTCTCTGTGTATATCCTTTTGCCACTAGCCTTGCCTTGAACCGTTCGACATTCCCTTTGGAATCATACTTGGTTTTGTAGACCCACTTGCAGCCTACTTTCTTAGCTCCATCGGGAACTTCTACTAAGTCCCATACATCATTTGAGCCCATAGATTTCAACTCGTCTTCCATGGCAACCAACCATTTGGACGAATTTTCGCTTTTAATGGCTTCCTTATATGAGGTTGGATCCTCCACCTTTCCCATATCATTCATGTCCTCCATCAAAAAGGTGATATAATCATCTGATATGGCTTTCTTCCTCTCACGCCGTGGTCTACCCATGGGCGGAGGTGGTGGTGGAACATCATCATTTTTATTATTTTCTCGGAGATCCTCATTTGTGTTTGGATTCTCATTATTAGTTTCTGGATCACCATTCGACTGAGAGACTGAACCGTGAGATTCAGGATCATCAGATGTCACATTTCTTCGTATTGGAAAAACAATCTCTTGGATAGTCGGGGATGGTACACAAACCCGCTTCTCCTCAAGATCGATCTCCCTTAAATTTGTGATCTCATTATCCTCAAAAAATACCGCTTGTCTAGTCTCCACAAACTTGGTGGTGCGATTTGGACAATAAAAACGATATCCCTTTCCCCTATGAGGGTATCCTACGAAGAAACAGCTAACTGTTTTTGGATCCAATTTCTTAAGTTGTGGATTGAAAACTTTAGCTTCAGCAGGGCAACCCCACACCCGTAAGTAATTCAAGCTCGGTTTCTTTCCCGCCCACGTCTCGTAAGGTGTGTTAGGTGCTGACTTAGTTGGAGCAAGATTTAGTATGTGTGCAGCTGTCTTTAATGCCTCTATCCAAAGGCTTACTGGTAAACTCGAGTGACTAAGCATGCTTCGCACCATATCCATAAGGGTGCGGTTGCGGCGCTCGGCCACACCATTTTGTTGTGGTTCACCAGGCATTGAGTACTGAGCAATGATTCCATTTTCAGATAAGAACTTGGCAAAAGGTCCAGGAATCTGCCCATAAGGAGCATGCCTACCATAATACTCTCCCCCGCGATCAGACCGTACAACTTTGATTTTTGCGTTCAGTTGATTTTCAACCTCCGCTTTATAGACTTTGAATTTCTCCAAAGCTTCCGATCGGTCACGTATGGGATAAATATACCCATAGCGGGAAAAGTCATCTGTGAATGTAATGAACGAATCAAAACCATCTATAGACTTAATATTAAGGGGTCCACATATGTCGGTGTGAATTAATTCTAAAACCCTTGTGGCTCTAACTGCTCCTTTCTTAATTGTTTTTGCAAATTTTCCTTTAATGCAGTCGACACATTTGTCTGCATCTGAGAAGTCTAATGGGAGGAGTATTTCATTTTTAACTAAGCGTTCCATTCTCCCCCTCGAAATGTGGCCCAAACGACAATGCCACAATTTCGAAGAATTACTTACTCCTTTCCATTTCTTCTCAACATTAATTTCATCACTCACATGCATAATTGAATCATTATGAAGAGATAACATGTATAGTTGGCCTCGTCTAACACCGATGCCTACATTCTTATTACATTTGATCAAAGCAAATTGTTTCTTGCCAAAATGGCACTCATACATATCATCATCTAAACGAGAAACTGAAATCAAATTCCTACTTAAGGTAGGCACATAAATAACATTATTCAATCTAAGAGTGTGGCCAGTGTGTAGCTCCAACGTGAGAGATCCCACAGCTTCAACATCGGCCTCAACTCCGTTCGCAACCTTAAGCTTTCTTGTTCCTCCTCTTACGGTTTGGATCGTATCGAATCCCTGCATAGAGTTAGCAACGTGACTGGTTGCCCCTGAATCAATCCACCATGACTTTATTGAAAAATCAACATAAAGTGATTCATCTACAAAAGTAATTTCATCAATACCTTTTTTGTTCATCCATTTTAGAAAGCCTGGGCAGTCCCTTTGATAGTGTCCCTCTTCTTTGCAGAAGTTACAAGCATTTTCTCCAGCAGTGGAGCTGCTAGGAGCAGAAGAAGAACCACCGGCTTCTTTACCCTTGAATGCCTTAGGGTTGAATGGCTTAGTGCCTTCTTTCTTGACTTGCCTTTTCTGAGGCTTAGGGAAACCTTGTCCGTCATGCTTTCTCTTGTTAGAGCCAACATGAAAGACATGGTCTTTTTTCTGCCTCATGATCCTTTCTTCCTCCTGGACGATCCTTGCGGTCATCTCAGAGAGTGGTCATTTTTCCTTTAGAGAGTTATAGTTGACCTTAAATTGTTCAAACTCTTCAGGAAGAGACTCAAGAATAATTATGACAAGAAGGGCTTCACTTAAAGAACACTCCAAAGCCTTAAGCTTGGTGAAAGCATTTACCACCCTCAATATGTGCTGCCTAACATTTCCGTCAATAGTGTATTTCTGAAGAAGTTTAGCAAAAAGCTCATGAGCATACACTTTGTCGGAGCCTTTAAATTGCTCCTCCATTTCAGTGAGGAAATCTTTAGCAGTATCTTTCTTAGGGAGTGCTTCAGAAATGTCCGGCGATATTGTCGCTTTCATGATGAGAAGCGCAATATGGTTGGACTTATTCCACTTTTCCATCTTAACATCATACTCCTTCTTGAGTTCTGCATACCCTGTGACACCTGCCACAGGTGCCACAGGTTTTTCTTCCCTCAAGGCATAGTCAAATTCATTACAACCCAAACATAATTCGACTTGGGACTTCCAACGAGGGAAGTTACTCCCCGTAAGTGGTTCGATCGTGTCGGACCGGAATGGAGCGGAAGCTGAAATCATCATAAAAGTTCATAAGTAAAGTTGCATGATTATAAATTTACGTTGGTAAATAAACAAACATGCCAAGTATTTAATTTCAACTCCATGTCAAAACACCGTTGGGCAGAAAAAAAAACATGGAATTAAAATATCATAGGGGATGACTCATAATAATAAAACAACGTTGGTCCGAATTAAAATTAGAGTCATTTCATTCTCAATTTAAACATCAACATAAAAAAACATTATCATTATTTGATGTCTAAAAAAACTTCATCATCCAAAAACACATAATAAATCATGAATAAAATATCTCGTTGGTTCAATTTTACCCAGAATAATAATGTGTTTATTACATTTTTTACGCATTTTCTGGTTTAAGCAGTGCAAATCATAATATTTATTAACTTAAACGCACTGGAAAAACAGAAAATCGCGACAGTGATTTTGGCCCAAAATACCTCACAGCTACAAGTAAAACGGCCCAGCCCAGCAGCGAAAAACGTTAAGAGGAAAAAAAAACGCGCTGGGCAAAGGCAACCTGGGCCGAAGCCCGTGACCGAAAATGGCCCATTAATGCCCGAAGGCCCGAGCCGGTGCTCCGCGTCGCTGAGAGCCGCTCGATCGAATCAGACGGCCAGCGCGGCTTGGATCCTGAACAAAAGTGCCGACCGGTAACCCTAGTCACTTTCTCCTCCCCCCCACATTTCTCGCTCGTGAGCGGCGACGGCATTCGACGGCGGCCTGAGGCGCGTCGGCCATGGCGGCGCGGCGGCTGCGCTCGCCGGAGGAGCGTGCAGCAGGATGAATCCCGCGCGCTCCCCCGTCGAACGTGGCCCCGGCGGCAGTGCTCATGGCGCATCAAGGGAGGGAGGATGGGCACACCGGCCACCGTGGCATGAAGGGCGATGGCGACCCGCGCGGCGTCGGCCACACAGGTGCGCGTCCATTCTAGCCGCGGCGGCAGCTCAAGTTCTTTCCGCGCGTCGTCCCGAGGACGGCGGCGTCACGGCGTCTCCGCCCTCGCACCGTGGTGGACGCAGTGCGGGCCCCGAAGGGAAGAGGCGGCTACGCGGCGCATTAGGTGAGGATTCTCCTCATTCTCCCCAAAAATCGTATTCATCAGTGCTTAATTGGTGAAAAAACATGCCTAATTGAAAAAATTAGGGTTCTACCGAAATTGGGGATTTATCTAGGGTTCTTCAACATGGGGGGTTTGCTACTGTTGATCCCTCTACCTTCTTATTTGTTTATCAAAAAAAAACCCGGAACCAGTACTTAAACATGATTGATTCTAATTAACCGTGACATAACCATGAGCATTAAATCTTAACTTAGATTAATTAGAATTGATGAACGTAGGTGGCAGTACTGATCCGTAGCACATTAGAATTAAAACATGATGATTTACAGAGGGCATCAAGACAGTAGCATGCATCTTAGGGCTAACCAGGGGCTAAAACTTTCAATCTTTGATCATGAACCCTAAACCTGACTTGATCTAAACTTGATGTTGATCTACAGATCAATAATATAGGGACCTATTGCAATCAAACTTGGCGACTGATACCATTGTTGGGATAATTATGCATCTCTGGGATGCCATTAGCAGGAACAGATTGCATCTAGATCACCTAAAACATAAACAGAGAAGGGTTTAAGGGATCATTACATGTCACGGCAGTGGACATGATCGCCTGCTTGGTGCAGGCTTGATGCAGAGGTGATGTAGTCGAGGTAGAAGTCCTCCTCAACGTCCTGATGCCCTCAGGACGCCACCGGCACTGCCCGGCGACGGCAGCGGCGGCTGGAGTAGGTCTTCCCGTCGCTGCAGCGCTCCCCCTGATCGGATGGGATGAGAGAATATCGGGAGGGGAGTGAAACCGTACGTGAATTGTGATCGCGCAGGCTGCCAACCCTCTCCCGTTCCCTTTTATGTAGCGCTGGCGACAGGGGACCTAAACCATCAGTTGGTTTGGGTGCCCCCGATCAGGGCGCCTCAGTTGGGATAAAAAGCCCACGTACGTTGGTGCGTGGGGCCTTTTCCTTTAATGTTATCTTTTCCCTTTTTTTTGTTAGACTAATAGATCTAACTGGCTTGTTTAAGCCGTCAGATCAAAACCAACACGGACCAGTGGCGACGCCGCATGAGCCGCGCAGGCTTCCTGTCCATGCCGTTCAAGATGGCAGCCAAGGCACGGAAGTGGCTGGAGGAGAACGCTGGCGGCAGTGGATACACGGTGGACGAAGAGAAGGGGCGCCTCGTGTGCTTGGATGGAAGGGCAAGCCCGTCATCGCTACCTCGTGCTGGAAATGCCAGGGACACTGATGGTGATCAGTTTCTCGCCTGCTGGCCACTGTCGAACACTTCACAATGTTCACAATATCCACGACCACGAGTACGTGTACGTACACGGTACGTGCGTGCACGGTGGATTGGATGTGAGAAAAGCGATCGTGGACGATCGCATCTGAGGCCAACTCCACCGGCCGCCGCCGGTCCCTGCCTCTTCCGTTTGGCCACTCCGGCCACGCGAGGAGGTGGGGACCACGGCGCTTCGACGCCGGCCTGTAGTTAGGGTTTGTCTAGTGTCTCCTTAGGGCGCCGTTGTGATGGTGGGAGCGACGCATGTGCAAATAAATCTGCCTCAACTCCACTCCCACACCGGCGGCGACCTTCACGGCGGCGTCTCGGAGTTGATAGCAATCGTATGTTGTTCGGTCCTGTAGATCGGCAGCTTGGTCTTCTCGTCGTTCTTCAGATCTGGCGATGAATAAAAGTATTTCAGTTTCTTCTCCGATGCGGTGTTCTACACTGTGGTCGGTGAGGGATCTGGACGGAAGTGTGTCCAAGCGGGGATGGTGTGGCGGCGGCATCTTCCCCGTGGTGGACTTGTGTTCTGGGGCTTCGTCGTTGCGACGACGTTTTCTCCGACGACGGAATGGAGCCCGGGAGGTCGTCCAGGAGTACGTGCAGACTGCTGATTGCGCATGTCACAGCTGGAAGATGGTGTATCCTGTGCTGGTTTTGTGGTTGGAGGCTGACAGTTCTGGTTTCTTCCTTCGACGTTGTAGTCGTGCGAGGATGTCAGTTCTGGAGCTTGATGGCGTGTCCGGGGACATGTTGCCCCGGTCTGATTCGTTCAACGGCAATGGTTTTGCTTCTGGCAAACGACTTTGGAGGTCCGTAAAGCTGTTGATCAGCGATGGAGCCGCATCGAGCTCGGGCGTAGAGATGATCTGTCTTCCGTCCCTTTGATGGTCGCTTCGGTGGTGTCGAAGGAGGGAGATAGGCGCTGGTTTTTTGCATAGATTTATCCTATATTTTCAGGTCTGTAAGGTCGGTGTGTACGTGCCTTGTAACTTGATTTCATCTTATAAATGAGACACGTATTACCATGCAAAAAAACCCGGGAAAGATGTGGAGGGTTCAGACCACTCGGGCGGATGGGCGTTGGATTCATCAGCCTCACCCTTGCCATACTAGCCGCCGGAACGCCATCACCAGTGTAGAAAACAAGGCTTTGGTCGTGGCCAGATAAGAGTATTAGTCCATATCATGTTACGAACCGGGACTAATGGGAGCATCAGTCTCAGTTCGAGAGGCTAGGACGCTACCCGGATCTCGGCAGGCATCAGTCCCGGTTCGACTGGGACCTTTAGTTCTGGTTCCAACCACCAACCGGGACTAAAGGAGTTGATGCCCTTTAGTCCTGGTTGGTGTCTGGAACCGGGACTAAAGGATAGACATTTAGTCCCGGTTCTAGATAAAAACTGGGACTAAAGTTTTGCCTATATATATCCATGCCCTCCTCCTCTGTTTTTTGGCTGTGGAAGGGTGGAGGTGTGGGCTACTGTGTTTTTTTGCCTATATATGCACATGAGGTGTTAAATAAAATGCCCGAGCCACACTTAAACTTTCTCCTCTGTTCTTCGTCTAAGATCGACCTCCAAATTTGTATTAATTTGGCCACTTCTTTATTCATGATGTTCTGTAATGGTTTTTGATATACTTAATTATATACTAGAATTGCTCCAATGAAAGACAGACAATGGTGTATTTGGAAAGGGATTTGAGAAGCTACTGAAAATAATGAACGCACAAAAAGTCTGGAGTTAAAATAAGTTCAAAAAATGAAATCCCTTTGTAATAGATGATTTTTCGTCCGAAACCCTGATACTCCTAAAGAAATTGTCCAGTTTGTACACGAAGTGCATCCAGTTTTTCCCGTAACCCTCTAAACTATTTAGCACGTGCTATGTGGGTGAAATTATAATGCCATGCCAAGTTTTAACCTTTTCAGAGTTCACTTGTAGTGATTTTCAAATTCAGGATCATTTAGCTCAAAATAAATCATTAAATGCATTAAAAATAGCAAACAAAGTCACAGAAGTGTTGAAAATTGATGGTGTGCCTTTTAAAATAAGTTTAAAAAATGAAATCCCTTTGTAATAGATGAATTTTCATCCGAAACTCTGATACTTCGAAAGAGATTGTCGAGTTTGTACACGAAGTGCATCCAATTTTTCCCATCACCCTCTAAACCTTTTAGCACATGCTATGTGGGTGAAATTATGATACTATGCTAAGTTTCAACCTTTTCAGAGTTCATTTGTAGTGTTTTTCAATTTCAGGGCCATTTAGCTCAAAATAAATCATTAAATGCATGAAAAATATTAAATGAAGTCACAATAGGGTTAAAAATTGATGATTTGCTTTGAATGGTTCATATTGAATGCATAAAAAGTCTGGAGTTAAAATAAGTTTTAAAAAATAAAATCCCTTTGTAGTAGATGAGTTTTCCTCTGAAACCCTAATACTTCGAAAGTGATTGTCCAGTTTGTATACGAAGTGCATCCGCTTTTCCCCATAACCCTCTAAAGATTTTAGCACATGCTATGTGGGTGAAATTATGATACCATGCCAAGTTTCAACCTTTTTCAAAGTTCATTGGTAGTGTTTTTCAATTTCAGGGTCGTTTAACTCAAAATAAATCATTAAATGCATGGAAAATAGCAAGTGAAGTCACAAAAGGGTTGAAAATTGATGATGTGCTTTTGAATGGTGCATACTGAACACACAAAAAGTCTGGAGTTAAAATAAGTTAAAAAATGAAACCCTTTGTAATAGATGAGTTTTCGTCCGAAACTTTGATACTTCGAAAGAGATTGTCCAGTTTGTACAGGAAGTGCATCCAATTTTTCACGTAACCCTCTAAACTTTTTAGCACATGCTATGTGGGTGAAATTATGATACCATGCCAAGTTTCAACCTTTTCAACTAAAATGCTTTTACAAAACTCTAATAGCAAAAATAATCAACTACAAAGAATCAATTAAAATATTTTGTTATGATCAACTAAAACAAAACTATAACACCGACGCTAGCTGGGCCTCCCCGAGCATCGCCGCGCCACCGTGAGCCGCCCGTCCTCGTCGCCGGCCAGATCTCATTGTCGGCTGTCCTCGTTTGCTGGTACTAGTCACTCAACAAGCCTTCGTATGCTCCTCGGTGAGCACTCTCCCCCCTCAAGTTTCTGTCAAATTTTTGGGTTAGGGAGAGAACAAGTTTCTCTCAAGTTTCTATAGAAGTAATATAGCAAATTTGATGTGGCAAAGTAATGTTGTGGCAAGCATCTTTTGGGCAAGTTGTGGCAAAGTTATGAAATTTATGAATTTTTTGACGGTGCACATCAAGTGTATGATGAAATGCTAGAGTGTCGGGGATATACACCGCGGTGTAACCCGCCGGATGTATGACCCGACTGGAGCTTGGCGACTCACTGGCGACCCGCCCGGACCTGGCGGTTTATAGGCAACCCACCTGAACATTACGACTCACTGGTGACCCGGCGGGCGGGTCAAATAGATGACAAGGCCCAAGGCCCAGAAGGCCGGCTCATGCTATGGTGGGCCGGCTTAAGAGGAAAGGCATAAGGAGTTTTCCCTTAAGGGGGCAAGACTAGGATTTCGCTTGTTATAGAATAGTCCTAGTCCTACTAGGACTCCACATGTAACCCGCCCTTCAACTTATATGGGAGGGGGAGGGCATCCCAAGAGGGGGAGAGGTAATCTCTAAGGCTAGACACAATTAGGAGAGCTGGTTTATGTGGCGACTCCCTCATGAGCATAATGAGACCTAGCCACAAACATCATGTAGCGCTATTACCGGATGATGTTTTCAGGGGCCTGAAGCTGTCTAAATCCTTGTCTTGTGCGTTGATCCACCTCGCGTCTCTCATCTCGAACAACCCCTCTCAAGCTACCACAAATATGTGTTGGCCTCACGACTAAGTCATCACACTAGGACATCTATCGTGACAAATCCACAACACAGAGGGCTTTATGGATTTTAGGAATTTTTGAGAATTTTTGTGTTGAGATGTTGATGCACAAAAGAGAGTCTCGCAAAGTTTCAGAATTTTTGGAGCAATTTAAATTGGGCTTTGACCACGAAGTTTGAATCTGGTCCAAATTTGAACTGAATGAAATTTGAAAATTTTGAACTATGGAACCAAATGTTTTTGGTGGAATGGGTTGTGGGTACTGTCAAATAGATGGAGTAATTTTTGTGGGTACAAAAAAAATGGGGAGAATATAGCTCCTTTGCAAATCAAAGAACAATTTTTTTGCATTAGAGTTCATTTTGTCTTTTTTGTAAGTTTTAATGCAAGCATCTTTTGGGCAATCTTTGAACATGAAGTAGGACCATGTTGATGTCATCTTGCTCTATATGTCCTATTTTAGTTTTTGTAGTACATATATTGAATTTCAGAACATTAATCTTTGAATTATGAACATAGGAAATGTCTGACAACGACGATAGGATCCAATAGTGCAAGTACTGCGGCGATGACTGGGGTCTGTGCGACAGGCCTCACCAGGAAGGCGGTCGACGCTTCAGTATTGAGCTCGACGAGACCTTCGATGTGCATACGGTACGCAACAACGACAAGTCTTTTTTCCGTAATTAAGCATGACTTATGTTTCTTCAATGTGTAATTTTCGCTTTCTACAATTCTACTAGTGCATTCCCTGCCATGCAAGACGTTATGTCTTGGAGAGATGCATTTTGAAGATCATGAGAATATGCAGATAAAGAGAGTTCGCCTCAGGATCCATCATGGTTATGCTTTTAACGTAAAGCTATACAATGCGGTGACCTACTCCCATTTTGGTTGCTCGAATTGGGAAGCACTATGCAAGGTGTATGGTTTTCAGGAGGGTATGTATGTCACCTTCGATCTGGGTGATGATCCTGAAGATGACATGGATGAAGATAATGTCGACGAAGATAATATCAACATTTGGGTCGATGCTCATATGCTTCCACTTCTACCTCTATGTGAGTTTCTCAAACATATTCAATGCGTTGTTTATATTGTATTTATAAAAATAGTTGACAGCTTATTTCCATTCTTCAAGAAATGTACGAAAAGTAGTAGACAAAACCTACTACAGTTTTGGGTCTGAGCTAAATTGCGAGGAGGTAAATCATTTTGAGTTGTTATCATGATGATGATGAGTTATGTGCTACCTTTGTGCTAGAGTGATGAGCTAGTTCCTATATATATGACTATGATGATGAGTTGTTATTATAATGATGATGGTGATGATGATGATGATGATGATGATGATGATGATGATGATGATGATGTATGAGTTCTTATATGAATATGATGATGAATTATTATGATCATGTTGAGTTATTATGTCAACGGGAGGAAGAAACACGATTAGATTCATGTGCCCAAAAGTTGGATTAGTAGGACTACTAATCCAACTTTTGGTCACACGAATCTATCTGTGTTTCTTCCACCTAATAATATAATAACTCAACATGATCATAATGATATAACAATCCCTCATGTGACCGAAATTTGCATAGCGATGTATAAATACAAAGGAAAATATGCAACGGATTTTTTTAGTCTTATATGATTTTATGCAACAGAAAATACCCTCCTAAACCCCTAACCCCTCCTTAAAAAAACTAGCGCCTGGTAGTTGCTGACGTGTGGCCACCTTTTATTCCTGGTTGGTGTTACCAAGCGGGACTAAACGTCCTCTTGCCTAGGCGCCCCACAGCGGCCACGTCGAGCACCTTGAGTCCCAGTTCGTAACCCAACCGGGAGGAATAGTGTGGGCCTTTAGTCCCGATTGTTTAGTCCTGGTTGCAGAACCGGGACTAAAGGCCCTCTAGAACCGGGACTGGTGCCCTTTTTTACTAGTGCATGAAGGTTTTTGGGTGGAAATGAACGATACAATGAGAGTAAGAAGGAAGATAAGCTTTAGGTAATCTAGTTGTAATCTGTTGGAGTAGATAATACTGCCTTAGGTCACCAAATTTATCAACTCTATTACAGATTTTTTTTGAATAACGTAGATCCTTATGCATTCGCCATAACAAGTACATCGCTGATGACAAGGGGTACCCTATTAAAGTTTAAAGTTGAAGAAAATCTAGCTAACTTAGCAAGTTCATGGGCAACCCTATTCGCTTCCCTATTACAGTGCTCGAATCTAGTAATTAATGGAAAAGGCATAGGCCAAAAAATAACAATCGTCAAACACTTTGGCTGCTGTACTCGTCATCCGTCCTCCATTATTCATGGTTTCAATGACCTTCAAGTTATGTGAGTTAATAACGAGATGGTTGCAACCCATCCTTTAAGCAATTGATAGACCATATCTAAGCACCAAAGCTTCAGCCGTCAGGACATCTGTGCCCCATTCAACTCTTCAATTCCCCTTGCAACGAATTTTCTGTTATCGTCCCACAAAACAGTACAAGCCCTGCGCCTAAGCAGATCATGATCAAAAGAGGCACCCACATAAACATATCAACTATTACAGATGCTCTTAGTACTTAGCGCTTTGTTAATATTTTGGGATGGACTGATGATGGGAAGCTTAGGCTCAAAAGGCTCAATAAAGTGCAGAAAACCCTACGGACTGTCCTGGACGTGCGGCAAACATTACAAGTAGTGTAATTTTTCATGGTGTTAGGGCATCTTCAACGTGGACCATCAAACCGTCTTCATACGTTCGGACCGTGTTGTCTGAACAGCAGAAGCCATCCAACGCGGGTCTGTATCAGTTCACATGATGGTCCGGACACATTTTCTCCCGCAAATCGGAGACAAATGTGGGGGGCTTTGCGGGCGTCTGGACAACATCCACGCCCGTCTCTGACCACTTTGGCCCACCCAAACCCACTCCTCCCTCGTCCGCGCGCGTTCCCATCTGACGTCAGCTTCCCACATTCATGTCGTTGTAGAGGGCGCTGCTGCACATTGAAGATGGCTCAGGGCAGACATGACCTCTCACTGCCTCCACCACTGAAGCGACGCACCGGTGATGGCGCCGCCCGCTGCACGCCCGATTGAACACGCATCCTCGCCACATTCAAACGCCTTCATTAAACCCGCGTGGAAGCCGAGAAACCTACTCCGGCCACACATCTATACACGAGCGGGCCGACATTAAACACAACGCATGGCAAGCTCCTCCTGTCCGCCCGCTATTTAAAGGGGGCCAGACGCCGGGCGAATCGCACCTCTCCGCCACTCCCCATCTCCTCCTTCAACCATGTCTTCACCCTTTCGATGGAATCCGACGAGTAGAAAGAGCGGTTCTATGGCATAAAAGCCGGCTGGGTGGCCTGCCGAGCTAGCCGGATTCGAGCGAGGCAACTTGCTTCCCCACCTCCCTCGCCTAGCCTGACGGAGCAAGTTACCGCTTCAAGCAGGCGCGTGGTTCAGCAACTCGCTGCTCCAAGCCAGCTTGTGGAGGA
>NC_041385.1:682459770-682515389 GCF_002162155.2 Triticum dicoccoides | reverse complement strand
GGGGGAGCATGACGCCACGCGTATCGTCGATGTCGTGGATGGCGCTGCATCATATGATGCCTTGGCGGCTACGACCACGTCAACGCGCACGTAACCGCACCCTACCGGCAGAGAAAGATCCTGGCTAACGTGGACATCAACGAGGAGGCACCCGACACGTCCGTGATCGCCGCCATCATCAAGGAGAAGTAGAACACGTGAGGCCGCCGCCGCTTGGGCCCTATGAACGCCATCGCCGAGGCGACGCCGGTGTCTTGCCCTCTCGCAGGCCACCGTCGTCCCCTTACCCCAAAACTAATTTTGATCCCTGTAGCATAGGGACCATTCCCCTCCGAGTAAAGCATAATCTGGCGGTTCCACTCCGATGAGCATGGGGAAATGAGCCGCACTTTGCGCTGAAGCATATACCTCCGGGGTTCACGACTGTCGGACATGGGGACGACAATGGAGATCTGCAGCGGCCGGCAGTAGACTAGTCAAGGGTATCCATGTCATCGAAATGGATATCCACCGGTTTCGGCCGTAGACTAATTTTATCTTAGTGCGGTATTGTTTTTAGTTAAAATATGTCCAAATTGTAAGTGTTTTTGTCTGGTTTGTATGAAGTCTGTCATGTTTATATGAAATTCGACCGTGTTTGCATGAATTTCATCCGGTTTGTTGCGCAAGTGTTTGAAATGTAGGCAACGTTGGATGGCGGCCTTCCGTATCCGTATTCGTGGACCCTATCCACAGACGGATGCGGAAGAAAATTTACGGATCGCCATTGAAGATGCCTTACAAAACATATAATCAAAAAGGTAAAAATAAGACTGTAAAAAGTTAAATACAAAAAATAAAAACTAGAAAATAAATGAAAAAGGAACAAAAAAATGTAAATATAAAAGTGACACGGATGACAAAAAAGGGTCCGTTCGGTTGACAATATCGCGCGTTCAGCGCATAATATATAGGAATTGCCATGGATAAACCATGCAATGTAGCAGCAGATCTACCACTCGGCGGGTCGGGTGGTCGCCTCGGGGATCTCTGGTGACGACACCCACATATGGTAGTACCGACGAGCAGAGTGGCGGTAGTGTGCATGTCCTTACGTACGGTGCTGATGTTGTTTCTATAAGTTTCCGTCGAAAGATTTTTTTTTGATAAAAGAGAGTTTCCTCTCCGATTTCCATTAATAGAAATCACCATGTCTTACAAACTAAAAACAGAAAGATAAAACGAGAGAAACGAGGCTATCTCCCCCTGGTTTTTTGGTTAACTTTGCTTCTGGAAGGGGTGTAAGGAGTCATCCCTCCCTCCACTCATAATCCTCCGAAACAAGCAGACCTTTACCGAAGGGGAGATCTAAGGCCTGGGCTCAAAACAGTCCCAACACCAGCATTACAGAATTTTAGCAGTCTAGAACAAAGAGCTATGATTGGTTATTACAAGCAGTTTCACAAATAAGTATTCATCGGGAAAGGTAGAAACAACAAGTAAACCAGCAAAAAGGCTTGAAGAAGAAGAATTCATCACAGCGTCACAGGTTTTGAGGTCACCCTAGAATCCTCCTGGTCTCCAGGCGCCACCCATGTGCTGCTCGGAACACTTCTTCAGCCACTTCACCAATTTGCTTTGTTCCAGCCTCCATCATTCTACTTCTTACGGGGTTTTTCTGCAAAATATTCCAATCATGTAAGTTTTTGAGCAACAAGTTAACAGGCACACAAGGATCATTCACCCTGTTATTATCAAAAACAACACCATTTCTCAATTTCCAAATAGTCCAACAAACAGCGGAAATCCCTATCGAGACTAAACCCCTTTCATCTTTATCAAAAGTTTTTGCCCAATCCCTCATTATCAAATCTATATTATCCAGTATATCTTTTAGATTAAAAGCACATTTCAAAATAGTCCACAACAATCTAGCTACCGAGCAAGTCAAGAACAAGTGATTGATAGTTTCTATTCTCCCACAAAATGGGCATTTATCATCCCCTTTCCATCCCATGTGCAGTAGGTTATCTTTGGTGAGAATGCTATTCCTAAGAGCTAGCCACATGAAGACTTTAACCCTAGGTGGTATCTTGATCTTCCACATATATAGATGTGGATATTTGATCCCATTTTCTATTAGATGCCTACAATAGGACTTTACTGTGTATGTACCTTTTTTTGTGAGGGTCCATTTGATCTTATCCTTTACATTTCTCAACACCACCGAATTGCATGCATCTTTTAAATGCTCCCACAACTCTCTAGAATCTCCTGTCAAAGTTCTCCTAAACTGAATATTATCAATCCCCCCCTCAAGGACCTCTTTAACTGTCTTTTTTTTATCAAAACAAATATTATATAATCTAGGGAAGTTTTTGTATAAAGGTGCCATTCCAATCCACCAGTCTTCCCAAAATCTGGTGTTCCCCCCATCTCCTACAACAAATTTACACAGAGAGGTAAAATGATATCTATGTTTCAATAATTCCTTCCAAAATTGGGAATCTCCCTGTTTAGCCACTATATTCCCAATTGCTTTACACCCTTGATATTTTTTCAGAATTATGTCTTGCCACAGGCCTTCTGTATTGAAAATTTTCCACCATCATTTGCTCAATAAAGCTTTGTTCATACATGCTAAATTGTGAATCCCCAAACCATCCATGTCTTTGGCCTGCAGACATCAGCCCATTTGACCAAATGATTTTTTTTCTTTTTATCATCTTCTTGCCATAAAAGCCTAGCTCTAAAAAAGTCCATACGTTTTTCAACCCCCACAGGCAGTCCATAAAAGGACATCATAAAGTAAGGGATGCCTGTCAAGGAAGACTGTATCAAAGTGACACTCCCAGCACTAGCAAGAAGCCTTCCTTGCCAGGCCTCGCATTTCTTTTCCATCTTATTTTCTGTAGGTTTCCAGTGTTTATTCCTGA
Organism: Triticum dicoccoides; assembly: GCF_002162155.2. Classification (NCBI taxonomy): domain Eukaryota; kingdom Viridiplantae; phylum Streptophyta; class Magnoliopsida; order Poales; family Poaceae; genus Triticum; species Triticum dicoccoides. The sequence continues at coordinate 682,512,474 of NC_041385.1, read as the reverse complement.
TTCTCCCCTTATCAACTGGTAGACCTAAGTATTTCATAGGCAAAGTGCCAACAGGACAAGTGAATATTTTAGCATACTCATCTTTCCTGCTATCAGCTTCTCCAAAAAGGAAAAGTTCACTTTTATGAAAGTTAATTTTCAACCCAGACATTTGCTCAAAGAGGCAAAGTATATACTTAAGGTTTTGAGCACTATCTATATCATCTTGTATAAGGAAGATGGTATCATCTGCATATTGGAGCATGTTGATCCCATCTTCAACATATTCTTCTAAGACCCCCTTAACTAACCCAATTTTCCTAGCATTATCCAGCATTATAGCCAAGGCATCAGCTGCCAGGTCAAAATTAAGAGGTGACAGAGAGTCCCCCTGTCTCAGCAACTTATGAGTAGGAAAATATTTCCCCAGGTTTTCATTAACTTTTACACACACCTTTCCACCCCTGATGGTGTCCATCACCCAGTCTATCCATTTCTCTGGGAATCCTTTGATCTTGAGCATTTGAAAAAGAAAGGTCCATTTAATCTTATCATAAGCTTTCTCAAAATTATTTTTAACAACAAAGCACCTTGTTTTTCCTTTTAATACTATCCAATGCTTCATGCAATATCAAAACCCCCTCCATAATGTATCTACCTTTTATGAAAGCAGTCTAAACAAGAGAGATAACATTAGCTGCCACTATATTCAGCCTATTCATTAAGACTTTTGTAATGATTTTGAAGCAAACATTCAACAAGCAGATGGGTCTAAAGTTTTGTATCCTATTAGCATTTTTGCTTTTTGGTACCAACGTGATAATACCATAATTCAACCTACTAATATCAATTTTCCTATTGGCAAAATCATCTAGCAAGTCTCTGAGATCATTTTTAACCAACTCCCAATAATGCTGATAAAATTCAGCTCTAAGACCATCAGGGCCAGGAGATTTATTATGAGCCATTTTAAAGACCACATTTTTAATTTCTTCCATTAAGAACTCCTCTGTCACCATAGCCTTGTACTAATCCTGGATCTTTTGTGGATTATCTATATTTAGAGATATAATGGAATTATTAGGATGCCCAAATAGGGTTTTGTAGAAATTAGTGATATATTCCACTATATCTTTCTCACCCTCAGCAACTCCCTCATCCTGTTCAAGTTTATTAATCCTGTTTCTCCTCAACCTCCCATTGGCCTTGGCATGAAAGAATTTTGTATTACTATCACCTTCCAGCAATTCATCCACCTTAGCTCTCTGCTTCCATTTAGCTTCCTCTTGTTGCAGGAGTCTATCCAGCTGGGCTCTGAGCTCTTTTTGCTCTACTCTGTCTGCAGTAGTAAGCCCATTAAGTTCACAATGTTTATCAATATTGTCTAATTTGAGTAGAATGTCTTTCTTCAACTCAATATACCAGGCATTCATGTTTTTGTTCCACCCTTTTAATTTGGGTCTAAGAAGTCTAAATTTCCCCAGAAGCCTATCAACACTATCTCCAGTGATGTTACTATCCTTCCAAACTTCATGCACAATCTTATCAATCCCCTCCCTAAGAAACAAAGCATTTTCAAATCTGAAAAGGGGGTCAGATTTTTGAATATCACCAGAATCTAGGAAGAGTGGAGTATGGTCAGATTTTTCCCTAGTCAAGGGGTATACCTCTTCCCATTCATTACTACACAAAATCCTGTCTAATTTTTCAAAGGTAGGGATAGGTAAATTGTTCCCCCATGTAAAGTTCCTGCCATTCATTTCAAGCTTAACTCCAGCTTGTTCTAGAATAGCATTAAACAAAAAACTCCAATGACCTGGAGTACCAGGTTTGTTTTTTTCACTGGTTTTTCTAATAATGTTAAAATCCCCTCTAATTAGAATGGGGTTTACACTGTTTTGGAAAATTCTAGAGAGCTCAGCTAGGAATCTAGCTTTCCTCTCTCGTTGAGCATCCCCATAGACCACCACTAAATCCCAAATGAATCTAGTTTTTTGATCCTGGACTGTCATTTTAATGTAATAATCTCCTTCATCTTGAGATATAACATCAATGGTAGTATAATTAACCCCTACCAATAGTCCACTAGATTTCCCCCTAGCTGGGGTGAAATGCCAGTGAAAATCTCTACCAGCACAGATTTGCTGTAATTCATTTCTAGAAATCTCTTGCCTGATGGTCTCTTGTAGTCCCAGGAAGTCCACTTTCATATCCATGATCATCTCTCTCAAGTATCTTTTTTTAATATCCCCCCCCAAACCCTCTCATATTCCAGAAAATACCTCTCATTTCTTTTTTTTTCTTTTTCTTAACCGAAGATTCCAAAATTTTAACAGCACATGCAGTTTTAACCCCAGAACCCCTGGTGGTTTTATTATTATTTTTCCTCCCATCTCTTTTCCTAGATGAAAAAAGCTCTCTGACTATCTCCCAATCATCATCCTCTCTATCATCCTCCCCATCTTCCCCTTGATCTAAGAGATCTATCAGGGTATAATCCCCAGTATCAATGACCTCAGCCTCTTCAGGCATCACAGCTTGTTTTTGTTCTCTATTGAAGTCAGACAACCACAAATCAATCCTAGCCTGTTCCACTTTTCTTTATCAATTCAACATTATGTTTAATCATATCAGGATTATTCCCAAGTTTCACGCCAACCCCTTCAGCAACTTTCTGAAAGAAGCTATGAACATTTGGAAAACTCTCACTACCATTTAGCTTACCATAATTGTCCTTTTTGCAGCCCTTTCTTTTGCCAGCTCAGTGATATTTCGATCTTCTTTTCCTTTCAGCCTAAGACATCTCCTCCGCTCTTCCTCTTCTTGCTTTAGATCAGCATCACCTTTCCCAGCCTTCATAATCTTGGTCTCAAAAGAATCAGTTTCTTGACTAGTTGTGTAATCCACTGACTCAACATACGCTAGTCCAATGGCTTGTTCCATCAGCTCCTGATCTGTCATCTCTCCTTCCCCCTCTTGTTTGTCCTCAATCTGCATATCTTCATCCAAGTTTTCCATTTCCTCTCCCTCAGCAGTATTTTTCTCTCCAGATTGAGACCCTTTCACATCTTCATTCCCTTTTAGATTAATTTGAAGTAACTCATGTTGTCTCTTCACCTCTTTCTCAAGGGTTTTCCTAATTATCTCCATCTCCTTCCTCTTTTTTTTCTTCCAACATCAACTGTGCAGTCTCTCTAGCAGCCAATTCTTCTGCTTTTTGCAACCTAGATAACAGATCATCTTCTCTCCCCTGCCTCTCTGCACTAATCCCTATTTTCTCACTTTCTTTAGCAGTGTCAGTATTTTGACAACTGTCTCCAGACTTCAGAACCACCTGTTCATACTGTTTTAGCCCCAAGCTTCCCAAACTCACATTTTGTTTCCCAGTGTCCGTTTGCTTGCTTTTCTTCTGCATGTCATTCTCTCTGTGTGCCTCAAAGTGTTCCAGCTCCAAATATTCAAACATTTTCCTTTTACTCCCCTCCTCAAACTTGTACCATTCTTGTTCAGCTACTGAATCAAATTCAAAGAAAATATCATACATGAGCAGATCCTTAGTGGTTATCTCAGTCCCTGCTGGTATCTTGTGAATGTCCCTCACTCCAACTTTCACCTTGATCTCCTCCCTGGAATGGATGTGCTCAATGTCCACCTCCACCACTGGCCCCAAAGCAGAACCAATCTTACAAATTCCCAGATAATGCCTCAATGTATCAGGTACACCCCACATTTTTATCCACACTGAGTGCAACTTTCCTTTGGCTTTATCATCTGGGCTCCAGAAGTCAACCTCGACCATAGCTCATGTCCCCAACAGAGTAAATTTACCAAAGTTCTTTAACTCCACCAATTTGGCCTTATTGGGAAATCTCATCAGAAATGTTGCAGGACTCTGAAACTTGGCTCTCTAGGTCCACCCCCACTCAAACATCTTGGAGAATCCAAAAGCAACTGTAGTCTCATTTAACTGTCCAGAGTGAACAGTCACCAATGCCATAGGATTTGTGTGTTCAGCAGCCACCATATCCTTAGTGTGTTGCACCAGAAGACACCCCAGGCCCCTAGCTCCATATCCAACATATTTGGCCACTGGTTTAGTTTGTTTCAAGACTGTGCAATCTTCAGTGTTATGTGATGCTCTCTGGCACACCACACAAAAAAGCTTATTCTTGCAATCAATCTTCAGGTGTCCCTGCTCCTTGCACTTCACACAGAACAGTTCCTTGTTATTGCTCCCTGCATCTCTCTTCTTTGATGTTCCTTTTTCCCCTTCATCCTTTTGATGACCCTGCAGCTTCAAGGTCTCCTGTTTTGCCATGTTGGATAGCAGGTATTGGTATTGTTGTGCCATTTGCTCCTGGGGCATGAAACCAAATTGACCAATCCCCATTCCCACTGGCACTAGCTAGGGGAAACTAGGGTTGTTCATCACAGGGAAACCACCTGCCAACTGCACTTGCCCCCCCTTGCATACCCATTCCGCCGAAAGATGAAGGGGCACAACCGTACGAGAGGAGAGAAAATGGGTTGTACAGAGCCACATTTTTTTACGCTTGAGGGAATTGCCTAATAACGTTTCTAGGCTCAAATATCCTCCTGAATCGTTTGTCTTCCTCCTCTTCAAATCCCTAGCTACACAACACACCTTGCTACTACACCGCCGCCCGCTTGCTCTATGCCACCGCTCCGTGTCTCCCGCCAATTCGTGCATGTGCTGCATCTATGTGATTGTGCCCAGTTCGCCACCTGTCGCCGCCTCGCATGCTCGGTGCCACCGCTCGACATTGCACTAGTTCTACTCAGCTGCTTGATGCTACACTTAGCCCAATACTGCTGCTCCCGCCACTAAGAGACCGCATTGTAGGGGATTACTATGCTCCATCTCTACGACTGCACCCAGTTCTTCGAGCACCACTGCATGCACATGTGCGGCTGTGCCTCACAAGAATCACTTGACTGTCGGCGACCAATGCTGGACTCGAATGAAGAGGCGCCTTGGATAACAAAAGAGGAAACAAAGGAAGCGTTGCAGTTGCAGGTAGAAGCGGCAGCCGTGACACTAGCTTCAAAACGAGCATTTCAAGAATAAATAGCTTATGTTAGTAGTTCTAAGACCTTGTTATGTTTTTAGTAGTTGAATTCGATGAGTTTTGGTTAAGTAGACTTGCATTTAAACATCAAAAGATTATACCTTAGATGTTCACCCGGGCTAAATTCAAATCATGCGCCCGCCACTGCATGCACGTATTGCGAGTTGCTACAGTAACAAAGAGAATGGATAATATGCTCTCACAAAAAAAACTCATAAGAGGACTACTAAATACTAGATTGCTAAATCCGAAGATTAACAAAATCACTGTGGATGTCTCACTCTATCTTGGACATCTCAATTATGTTATGAGCACTAATTTTAGAGAAAGCATCTCACTTGATAAATGTGGCCACTCAATTGCGTAAAGACCATACCAACATTCTATTTCTTAAAAGTCTTTGCATGACTCATTGATGAAAACACACTATCAACACTTGTTGTCGTCACCGGTAGAATCAATACCAATTCGATAACTAAGTATACTATATGGTAAATCACGTGTTACAGATTAATAAGCTTAACTTTAAGTTGCAACTGTAATCTCCCCCTTGATATTATATGCATTATATAACATTTACAATTTGTTTAGTGGACTTTAGTAGATCACCTCGTCGTGCTCATGTTGTTGGATTGTCAGCTCTCTTCAACAACTCTTCACACCAATCGATATGTAATTTTTTTATAGACGTATCTTATCTCACTCATCATGAGGCCCTCCTACAACCGTTACATACTAGAACTAGCTGCCCATCTAATGGTGGCCAAATGTATTTATTTTCACTTTTTGCATTTACACTACTCGCATATTATCAATCTATTGTATTACCTTTGCCTATGGTGCATATGTATGGCTTATGCGGTACAATGTTTAGGCAAGGTTTACTTGACACAACTAAGACAATTATGTGTTCCATATCCACAATTTCTTAACCAACCATGTCGTAAGTAAGTTGGATATGTTGGCAGTGAAATACAATATTATATAGAGTAATTAAATGATAATCATATACTATGGCGAGCAAGGTGAAAAGTATTGCATGATGTTCATTTGATTTTGGTGCAATTGGCAATATAGTACTCCATTAACTAAATAATATATTGCATTGGAATCATGGCACACAACAAAGCAAACCATTCCGTCTAGTAGAATAATATTGAACAATGATTAACTAATGTACGTACCCATGGTATGTAAAAGAGAAAACTAACATATTAGATCTTTTCACGGCATGTGATTGGTCTAAACTGGCATATTCATCACTAGTGACGGTTGTGTACTTGTTGCTACTACTTGGAACTAGGTCCGGTGCATACTATAATAATTTCAATAATCTATGCAAGTCATAGTGTATCAAGAATTACTTATTTAAATTGTATTGTGAAAGCGACAATTAACCAATATCTTTGCCTGCCTCCTAAATGATCAACATCGTGACCAAATATATCATCATTAATTAAATGTAACATGCACATACACATATGTATAGGTATCTTTGCTACAATTAAGACAACTAGAACCACTAGCTTACCTAACATAGATTTTTTGCTTGTGTATTATATGAACAATGCATGCTTGATTAGACATAGCAGCGTTCTATCATTTAGAAAAGGAGAGGTGATAATCTTGCTCTCTCTATTGATCGATCGCTATCTCAATATGCTGTGTACATCCATTGGATAACAAACTAGCTGTTTTTCAGCCAACACTAAACAAAACGGAGGCATATGCTGCACAAGAAGAAAAAACATTATGTTTTTCGCATATAATGTCTCTTTCAAATATATGTGACCATAAAAGATGTTGTGCTCATCATTGGTGTGCAAGTTAGCAAGTGTTTCCATCAACTGGATCTACGATTTCACGCTCAAGTCTGCCACGCTTTACACGTAAATTTAATTGTTAGGTAGAGAATAAATGCTAGAAGTACAAAACAATAAGGTTATATAGTTCGATAAATCATAGTGTAACCAGTTTAATATTTTAGAAAATATAATTTGGCTCTCACTTAAATAATAGATATTTTAATTTTTTATTAGTTCATCCATGTTTAGACAAGTTTCAACCCTAATTAATTATCAATGTAGTTTCATTTAGACTAAAAATATGAGATAAAAGTATTTTGGTACTACCAGAATCAGCAATTTGGAGTGTCACTACTACCCACGGCTAGATCTGCCAAATTCAACCGGCGATTGATGGACCAAGGCACACCGGACCATGGCCTGGTGCATGATGGCCGTGTGCAGCCATTCTGCATGAGCCAGTAGCTACAATATATTGAAGCAGGCCCAAGGCCCGCTTCGATCCTGCATACGACCCTGGTCGAGAGCACGTGAGACCAATTTCAATCCCTTCTTTGTCCTTCCATTCATGTAACTTTGTTCATGATCCAGAAGGTTCAATTTCGAAGCTCACAATCTCGAAGCCTTCGCTTAGTGTAGGGTTTGGTCAGCACGTCGGGTTTAGCCAACTCTATGACCCTATACTTGTTCATGTAAACACTATATCTGGATGAACAAAGCTTTGCGAGTTTACCTACAAAAATGTGAGACCAATATAAATCGGTTGATTTGGCAATGGACACAATGTCTAGTGTGGTTAGAGTTAGAATGGCCGTGCCTTTGGCAACTGGTTTCCATTTGACGTTAGGACAAAAGTAAGTTATGTGTAAATAATTCCCACAAAAAAAGTTATGTGTAAATAATATAGTAAAATAATTCTCGCAACTTTCCAAGGGGTTCCATGGTAACCCTACTCCTGGATCCACACATGGTTAAGTTTAAATTGACATACGATTGCTGCAAGACCCTTAGAGTAGGTCACAAACTAAGCATAAATTAGCTTAATCACCATGGTCTTAATTAATCATCACATTCAAACATAGCATGTGATTTTCTTCTTCTTGTAGAGCCTCGAAAGATGGTTACTATGCTTGCCAAAGTAGAACTTTGGCATATTCTATTGAGCTTGATGTAATTAGAAAAGTATGAGTATATGACAAATAGAGTCGTGTTAGACCAATTCTCATACCAAATCAAAATTCCATTCCATAGTATATAGCTAGCATAAGAGAACTCATAACCTCGACAAATTCAGACTCATGTGCATCATGCACCGCCAAATTATTCTTTCTCTCTCATCACGCTATACCAAACTACAAAGTTCTTTGAAAGCAACAAGACCAGGTCCTATAGGAGAAGATGCCCGTGGACAAAAAGAACGGTACGGAAGTTCTAGTCCTACATACCTACTCCCACAATACACACCAACGTCGATCGACACACGCTTTTTTCCTTCAAGAAAACAAAGTGAAGCTTACTTTTGTTTCTACTAGTCAATGTATACGTGCAATGCACGTTAATTTGGAAGTATATTAAGTGCATGCAGATATTAAGTAAGATATTATTTGTGTGTTATTATGTGATTAGCACTATATTTGGCATGAAATTAACTACACGCTAAACGTGTTGAGCGCTCGACATTGAAGCAGCCTAGGTCGTTGGATTGACATGATTTAATGATCGAGATTAATTGGATCTGCCCCTTTGGATCTTTTTATATTGGTATAGATATAGATTATATAATTGGCACTTTTCTATAACTGTTTTTCTTCTGAAATGTGTAGTTTTCTATACTTATTAATTTTATAATTTGTAAAACATCAGGACTCTGCTATGCATTGTTATTGATTTTTAAACAAATAATACAGAAAGTATTGTTCAACGAATAAAAGAATGGAAGAAAAAGAAAGGAAAAGAAAAGAAAAGACTGCAAAACAAACTGTACAGACATAACTACAAGACAACAAAAGAACAAGCATCAACATCTCAAGTTCTCAACTATGTGAAATCCTGGACCCAACCTTCAAATTTTTTTTTAGAAAAGAAGGATGACCCCCGGCCTCTGCATCTGGGAGATGCATACGGCCACTTTATTGATTATTCTCGAGGACCTTACAAAGTATTACAACAATGAGCCTGAATCCACCATCTTGGCAACACATGCCGCTACTCCTATCCAAAATGATGAAGGGGTGCTAGCTGGGCCACTACCCAAACCACTCACCTAAGCCTAACATCAAAAAGCCGGAAACCGAAACATATTCGGAAGCCCCAGCCGAGCCACATACCGGGTCTGGGGCACAATCCGGTCAGACGCACTCGTGTGTCGTCGCCACCATCTTCCACATGTCCGTCTTCAGATCATGTTGAGGTTTCTACCTTGTCTGGCCACTCTGCCATCGACGTCACCATGACGCCAGACAGCAACCTCCTCCTGCGCGAGTCCATCTCCGCGCATCGGGCGGCGAGCCTCCACAGCGCCATGCCGCCGATCTTCGCCGCCATCAATGAGTGAGATGAAGTACCGCTCCACCACAGCATGTACAGGGTGAGAAAGGGCGAGGTCTGGAAGAGAAGCACCGCAGCCCTGAGACACTGCCCGGAGCTGCGATGCAGCAGATCAGGCGGGCCGCCACCAGGAACCAGACAAGCTTGCCATGCACACCCAGCATCCCTATGCCCAAGTCGGCGCCTTCAAGAAGGTGACGACGCTGTGGCGCCGCCGCCGCTTAGCCACCGGGGCTAGGGTTTTCACCCGGGCGCGGGGGAAGGGGGGAGGCAGGGGAGGTTTAGCCTCGGCGCCGCCACCAAGGAGGGAATGGCGTCTGGGACACCATCGACGCCGTGACCGCCACCGGCGGCCAAGGGTTTCCCCCGACCAAGCACCCTGCCGCCACCTCCGAACCAGCCACAACATCCGCAGGCGCGAGTACGCCGGAGATCCAGGCCGGCCGGAGGTCATGCATCACGAGCGAACCAGGATCGCCTCCGATCTGACGCGGGGAGCCCGGGGCCTCCCCGCACCAAGACCTGCGCCCACCAGGACCTCGCTGCCCGCGCAGCCGAAGGGATCCGGCCTACCTCACCGACGATCACTCCCCGCCTCCGGGGGAGCGCCGTCCGCACCAGCGAGTCCGCCGTTTAAAATGGGAGATATTTTCACTTCCCGGCTTCTGCACCAACTAAGGATGCATACGGTCATTTTAGTATGAGTACCAAGATAAACATGGTCCTCAGAATTTTTTTTGAATGAGTATCAAGATATTTCTTGATGAGTGGTTCCACCACACGCCAAGCTTGATTCTCAATAAACGGGGGAAAATCCCTGTGCATCACCTGTCAATTCTGGGAATTAAACTCGGGTCGTTGGGCTGCACAACCGCATACCCAACCTTCAAATGCAGAGTATTTCTTTCTTTTGGCTCCGAATAAAATCGATTCTAACTCCTCTTTGAACTTCTTTTGGCAATGGTATATATTTGGAGTAACCCCTTTGAAAAATTAGTCATTGCGTGTGGTCCAGATTGCCCGTGCAGCTAAAATGATAATCACCATTTGTACTACTAGTTTTCAGTCGTGCAGGCATAACTAAACCCGAATCACGCACACATACGGAGCTTGCATCTTTCCCTCCACGCACAATGGATCACTAGAAGTTGAGCACTACGTAAGGTTGTACGTACGTAGGATACGAGCTTTGGATTTCATCGACAGAATGCATGGCACCAGTCACTAGCTTGTCAGTTCATCTCGGTCGCATTCAGAGTTCCAGACGTACGAGGATTAAGAACTACTACTAGTATATATATATTAACGCACAAACAAAACAAGTACTAGGAGTTAATTAAGCTCGAACAAGGGTTGCTCCTCGATCGGGGGAGCTAGGGAGCGCGTGTGATAGATCGTGCATTACGCCCGGAGCAGGGTGCAGACGAGCAGACATGGCGTCCACAGTGACGTTTATGTGAAAGGGTCCCCATACCCACGGGCCACGGCTAGTTTAATCTTCTCCGATCGAGCCAGCAAAACCCCGGCCTGATCGACCCACCGATCATCTATATAGCTGTGTTTTCTGTATATTATACCAGTAGTAGTAATTAAACCAGCAGCTAGCAGAGAGAGAGAAGAAAAGGTCGCCTGGCACTGAAGCAAATATATGGCCGGTGCGTGCGTGCGTGTCAATGTTTTAAATAGCACGCTATTTCGCCGTTATAATGCGGTTATAGCATATTTGGAAGGGAGACTTTACGTTTTGGCAAAATCAGACGCTACGGTGCTAATCGCGTAATTAGCGCGCTACACACGCTATAACGTTGTAACGTTGTAACGTTACAACGTGCATACCATGCAAAACTGAAATAAGCACAGCCCAGCAGGCCCAGCAGGGCAAAACCAACCCACGACCACTAGCTTTCTCACTCCTTTTATCAGATTCTCCCACGAGACCTAACCGGCTAACCCTAGTTCTCACTTCTCATCCCTTTCTCACTCCTTTTTATGTGCTGGATTTGGCCCTTATGCATATATTGCTTGCTCCTATGAAAAATTTAGTTACTTAAATACTTTATTTTTAGATATTTTTTTTTTGCAAACGCTATTTTGAAATATAGCACGCTATTAGCGCGCTACAACTTGTGTAGCATTTAGAGAAGGGCCTCGCTATATTTTGTAGCGCGCTATTTAAAATATTGGTGCGTGCTGATCGTGTGCCCGGGCGACCACAAGGGACAATTACAGATGACCTTGTTCCTAACGAAGCGGCTGCATCAGGCCGTCCCCATCGGCGCTAGCTAATTAATCTGGCGATAGGATTCTATAATCGTGTGCTGCTAGCTATAGTTGGCCAGCTTCTCTCTCCAGCCAAGCAAAACCGGGCTAAAAAACACGCGGCCGGGGGAACATTTCGCGCCACGGACGCGATCAGCCACCTGTTTTTGTCAGTTACGATCACTCGGTAATACGCGCGCTAATGACAGTTTACCATCTGTCCAGAGGTTTATCTTCCTGTTTCAGCCTCTGCGTGGTTTTGTAATGGCAGGATATATACTGTACATGAAAGCTGCTGGCTTAGTTGATTCCTTTTTATTGAGAAGGTTTAATCCGAACAACGTTTCTTTCCTTGCTCCGTGTGTAACGATAACCTCTGAACGTTCACTTTCAGCAAGGAGCTAGTTTAAAGGTTAACCATCTCACTTGATTATACATATATGGGCCACTACTGCATATTGCATATGTTGAAGATCATCACATAAGAACGTTTTTTTTTTTTAGAAAAGGAGGATGACCCCCGGCCTCTGCATCTGGGCGATGCATACGGCCACTTTATTAATTATTCTCACAAGACCTTACACAGTAATACAACATCAAGACTAAAGCCACCGTCTAAGCAACAACTGTCGCTACACCTATCCAAATGATGAAGGGGCGCTGATAGCCTGGCCTAATACCAAACAGACATCGCAGCCTAGCATATGCAGATATGGCCTCGGAACACGGAGACCGAAAGGTCGAGCGTGAATCATATAGTAGATATGATCAACATAATGATGTTCACCGATGAAACTACTCCATTTCACGTGATGATCGGACATGGTTTAGTTGATTTGGATCACGTGATCACTTAGAGGATTAGAGGGATGTCTATCTAAGTGGGAGTTCTTAAGTAATATGATTAAATTGAACTTAAATTTATCATGAACTTAGTCCTGGTAGTATTTTGCAAATCATGTTGTAGATCAATAGCTCGCGTTGTTGCTTCCCTGTGTTTATTTTGATATGTTCCTAGAGAAAATTGTGTTGAAAAATGTTAGTAGCAATGTTGCGGATTTGATCCGTGATCTGAGGTTAAATCCTCATTGCTGCACAGAAGAATTATGTCCTTAATGCACCGCTAGGTGACAGACCTATTGCAGGAGCAGATGCAGAAGTTATGAACGTCTGGCTAGCTCAATATGATGACTACTTGATAGTTTAGTGCACCATGCTTAACGGCTTAGAATCGGGACTTCAAAGACGTTTTGAACGTCATGGACCATATGAGATGTTCCAAGAATTGAAGTTAATATTTCAAGCAAATACCCGAGTTGAGAGATATGAAGTCTCCAACAAGTTCTATAGCTAAAAGATGGAGGAGAATCGCTCAACTAGTGAGCATGTGCTCAGATTGTCTGGGTACTTCAATCGCTTGAATCAAGTGGGAGTTAAACTTCCAGATAAGATAGTGATTGACAGAATTCTCTAGTCACCATCACCAAGTTAGTAGAACTTCGTGATGAACTATAGTATGCAAGGGAAAGAAAGGGGAACTTCAAGTAGATTGACAAGCAAGTTGTCACTCCCACGAAGAAGCCCAAAGCTGAACCAAAGCCTGAAACTTAGTGCTTACACTGCAAAGGAAATGGTCACTGGAAGCGGAACTACCCTAAATATTTGGTGGATAAGAAGGATGGCAAAGTGAAAAAGGGTATATTTGATATACAGGTGTTTGATGTGTGCTTTACTAGTGTTTATAGCAACCCCTCGGTATTTGGTACTGGTTCAGTTGCTAAGAGTAGTAACTCGAAACGGGAGTTGCAGAATAAACAGAAACTAGTTAAGGGTGAAGTGATGATGTGTGTTGAAAGTAGTTTCAAGATTGATATGATCATCATCGCACACTCCCTATTCTTTCGGGATTAGTGTTGAACCTAAATAAATGTTATTTGGTGTTTGCGTTGAGCATGAATATGATTTGATCATGTTTATTGCAATACGGTTATTCATTTAAGTAAGAGAATAAACTGTTGTTCTATTTACATGAATAAAACCTTATATGGTTACACACCCAATGAAAATGGTTCATTGGATCTCGATCGTAGTGATACACATATTCATAATATTGATGCCAAAAGATGCAAAGTTAATAATGATAGTGCAACTTATTTGTGGCACTGCCGTTTGGGTCATATCGGTGTAAAGCGCATGAAGAAACTCCATAAAGATGGATTTTCGGAATCACTTGGTTATGAATCATTTGATGCTTGCGAACCGTGCCTTTTGGGCAAGATGACTAAAACTCCGTTCTTCAGAACAATGGAACGAGTTACTGACTTGTTGGAAATAATACATACCGATGTATGCGATCCAATGAGTGCTGTTGCTCGTGGCAAGCATCGTTGTTTTCTGACCTTCACAAGATGATTTGAGCAGATATGGGTATATCTACTTGATGAAACATAAGTCTGAAATAGTTGAAAGGTTCAAAGAATTTCAGAGTGAAGTGGAAAAATCATCGTAACAAGAAAATAAAGTTTCTGCGATCTGATCGCGGAGACAAATATTTGAGTTACGAGTTTGGTCTTCAATTAAAACAATGTGGAATAGTTTCACAGCTCACGCCACCTGGAACACCACATCGTTATGGTGTGTCCGAACTAACCGCACTTTATTTGATATGGTGCGATCTATGATATCTCTTTACCACTATCGTTTTGGGGTTATGCATTAGAGACAGCTGCATTCACGTTTTAAAATAGGGCACCATCAAAATCCGTTGAGACGACGCCTTATGAACTGTGGTTTAGCAAGAAACCAAAGTTGTCGTTTCTTAAATTTGGGGTTGCGATGCTTATATGAAAAAGTTTCATCCTGATAAGCTCAAACTCAAATCGGAGAAGTGCGTCTTCATAGGATATCCAAAGGAAACTATTGGATACACCTTCTATCACAGATCCGAAAGGCAAGACTTTTGTTGCTAAATTCGGAAACTTTCTGGAGAAGGAGTTTCTCTCGAAAGAAGTGAGTGGGAGGAAAGTAGAACTTGACGAGGTAACTGTACCTGCTCCCTTACTGGAAAGTAGTTCATCACAGAAAACTGTTTCAGTGACATCTACACCAGTCAGTGAGGAAGCCAATGATAATGATCATGAAACTTCAGATCAAGATACTACTGAACTTCATAGATCAACCAGAGTAAGATCCGCACCAGAGTGGTACGGTAATCCTGTTCTGGAGGTCATGCTACTAGATCATGATGAACCTACGAACTATGAAAGAGCGATGGTGAGCCCAGATTCCGCAAAGTGGCTAGAAGCCATGAAATCTGAGATATGATCCATGTATGAGAACAAAGTGTAGACTTTGATTGACTTGCCCGATGATCGGTGAGTCATTAAGAATAAATGGATCTTCAAGAGGAAGACAGACGTTGATAGAAGTGTTACTATCTACAAAGCTAGACTTGTCGAAAAAGGTTTTTGACAAAGTTCAAGGTGTTGAATACGATGAGATTTTCTTGCTCGTATCGATGCTTAAAAGTCTGTCCGAATCATGTTAGCAATTGCCGCATTTTATGAAATCTGGCAAATGGATAAACAAAACTGCATTCCTTAATGGATTTATTAAAGAAGAGTTGTATATGATGCAACCAGAAGGTTTTGTCAATCCAAAGGGAGCTAACAAAGTGTGCAAGCTCCAGCGATCCATTTATGGACTGGTGTAAGCCTCTCAGAGTTGGAATAAACGTTTTGATAGTGTGATCAAAGCATTTGGTTTTATACAGACTTTTGGAGAAGCCTGTATTTACAAGAAAGTGAGTGGGAGCTCTGTAGCATTTCTGATATTATATGTGGATGACATATTATTGATTGGAAATAATATAGAATTTCTGGATAGCATAAAGGGATACTTGAATAAAAGTTTTTCAAGAAAAGACCTCAGTAAAAGCTACTTATATATTGAGAATCAAGATCTATTGAGATAGATCAAGACACTTGATAAGATTTTCAATGACTACATACCTTGGCAAGATTTTGAAATAGTTCAAAATGGAACAGTTAAAGAAAGAGTTCTTGCCTGTGTTGCAAAGGTATGAAATTGAGTAAGACTCAAATCCCGATCACAGCAGAAAATAGAAAGAGAATGAAAAGTCATTCCCTATGCCTCAGTCATAGGTTCTATAAAGTATGCTATGCTATGTACCAGACCTATTGTATACCTTGCTCTGTATTTGGCAAGGGAGTACAATAGTGATCTAGGAGTAGATCACTGGACATTGGTCAAGAATATCCTTAGTAAGGACTAAGGAGATGTTTCTCAATTATGGAGGTGATAAAAGAGTTTGTTGTAAAAGTTACATCAGTGCAAACTTTTACACTGATCCAGATGACTCTAAGTCTCAATCTGGATACATATTGAAAGTGGGAGCAATTAGCTAGAGTAGCTCCGCACAGAGCATTGTAGACATAGGATATTTGCAAAATACATACGGCTCTGAATATGACAGACCCGTTGACTAAGCTTCTCTCACAAGCGAAACATGATCACACCTTAGTACTCCTTGGGTGTTAATCACATAGCGATGTGAACTAGATTACTGAATCTAGTAAACCCTTTGGGTGTTAATCACATGGTGATGTGGACTATTGCTGTTAAATCACATGGCGATGTGAACTAGATTATTGACTCTAGTGCAAGTGGGAGACTGAAGGAAATATGCCCTAGAGGCAATAATAAAGTTATTATTTATTTCCTTATATCATGATAAATGTTTATTATTCATGCTAGAATTGTATTAACCGGAAACATAATACATGTGTGAATACATAGACAAACAGAGTGTCACTAGTATGCCTCTACTTGACTAGCTCGTTAATCAAAGATGGTTATGTTTCCTGACCATGAACAATGAGTTGTTATTTGATTAACGAGGTCACATCATTAGTTGAATGATCTGATTGACATGACCCATTCCATTAGCTTAGCACCTGATCGTTTAGTATGTTGCTATTGCTTTCTTCATGACTTATACATGTTCCTACGACTATGAGATTATGCAACTCCCGTTTACCGGAGGAACACTTTGGGTACTACCAAACGTCACAACGTAAATGGGTGATTATAAAGGAGTACTACAGGTGTCTCCAATGGTCGATGTTGGGTTGGCGTATTTCGAGATTAGGATTTGTCACTCCGATTGTCGGAGAGGTATCTCTGGGCCCTCTCGGTAATGCACATCACATAAGCCTTGCAAGCACTGCAACTAATATGTTAGTTGTGAGATGATGTATTACGGAACGAGTAAAGAGACTTGCCGGTAACGAGATTGAACTAGGTATTGGATACCGACGATCAAATCTCGGGCAAGTAACATACCGATGACAAAGGGAACAACGTATGTTGTTATGCGGTCTGACCGATAAAGATCTTCGTAGAATATGTAGGAGCCAATATGGGCATCTAGGTCCCGCTATTGGTTATTGACCGGAGACATGTCTCGGTCATGTCTACATTGTTCTCGAACCCGTAGGGTCCGCACGCTTAAGGTTACGATGACAGTTATATTATGAGTTTATGCATTTTGATGTACCGAAGGAGTTCGGAGTCCCGGATGAGATCGGGGACATGACGAGGAGTCTCGAAATGGTCGAGACGTAAAGATCGATATATTGGACGACTATATTCGGACATCGGAAAGGTTCCGAGTGATTCGGGTATTTTTTGGAGTACCGGGTAGTTACGGGAGAAGTAATGGGCCTTGATGGGCTTTAGTGGGAAGAGGAAAAAGGCTGCTGCGCCCCCCCTCCCCTTTGGTCCGAATTGGACTAGGGAAAAAGGGGCCGGCCACCTCTCCTTCTCCTCCTATTCCTTCTCCCTTCCTCCCCTCTTGGTGGACTCCTACTAGGACTTGGAGTCCTAGTAGGACTCCCTATCCTGGCCGCACCTTTGCCTTGGCCGGCCTCCTCCTCCTCCATCCTTTATATACGGAGGCAGGGGCACCTCTAAACACACAAGTTGACACAAGTTGATCCACGTGATCGATTCCTTAGCCGTGTGCGGTGCCCCCTGCCACCATATTCCTCGATAATACTGTAGCGGAGTTTAGGCGAACCCCTGCTGCTGTAGTTCATCAAGATCGTCACCACGCCGTCGTGCTGACGAAACTCTTCCCCGACACTTTGCTGGATCGGAGTCCGGGGATCGTCATCGGGCTGAACGTGTGCTCGAACTCGGAGGTGCCGTAGTTTCGGTGCTTGATCGGTTGGATCGTGAAGACGTACGACTACTTCCTCTACGTCATGTCATCGCTTCCGCAGTCGGTCTGCGTTGGGTACGTAGACAACACTCTCCCCTCGTTGCTATGCATCACATGATCCTGTGTGCGCGTAGGAAATTTTTTGAAATTACTACGAAACCCAACACAGGACGCCTGCCTGGTATGGGGCACCTACCAGTCCGGCGCACTTCTCAACCAGGACGCCTGCCGGGTATGAGGCCGCCGCAGCCACCTGCCACGAGTCCATCTTTAGAGCTGTACTGTTGCATCTATCATGCCAGATCTCTCTGCCATCGACGTCACCACGACGCCAGACAGCGTCGTCCTCCTGCGCGAGTCCATCCTCCCATATCGAACTCCGAATCTGCACTGCGCCACGCCGTCAAGATCCGTCGCCATCAATGTATGGATGAAGCACCGCTCCACCAAAGAAACCGTCCGCTGGTCCCGCGAAGCAAGGTGCGGCACCAAGTAGAAGGCCGAAGCGCACCGCCACCACGCCACCAGCAGCCCCGCCACCAAGAGCTGTTCCCAGCCGCCGCCTTCAAGAAGGAACACGACACCAGGGTGCCGTCGATGCCCAGACCAGGGGAACAAAAGCTTTCGCCATAGCTCGAGGAGGAGGCGGAAGGGAGAGGATCCACCCCAAAGCCTTCAGGAAGGGGATCGGCGCCAAAGGCGTCGACTTTGGGGAGGCTGCCGCGCCAGCCAGGGGTTTCCCCCGGAACCTCACCCGCACGCCAGATCCGCCAGGCCGGCCATAGGGGACGCCGAAAGCCGCCGCCAAGGACCGGCGCCAGCACGGATCGGGACAGATCGAAGCAGGGGCGGATTTTCTACATGGAGCCATGACGGATTGCGAGGAGCCGCCACTGCGCCAGCGTCCGCAGCCCCCACGCCGCCCGCGCGGCCGTGGGAGGCTGCCCACCAGAGCCCGCCGACACAGCCCGCCGGCTGCACCGCGCCCATCGGCCGGGGCCGCCGCCCCGGGGAGCCAAGGCCCTCCAACAGAGGAGGCGCCAGATCGCCACCACCTACAACCCCCCGCCGAGACCCGCCACCACGCCGCCGGATGGGCCGCGCACGCCCGGGCCACCGCCGGTTCCCGCCAAGAACTTTATATGTCAGCAATGATTGAGAATAAACACGATTGCGACCCCTAGCTGTATCATAGACGGTTGGTCTCTAATTAAACTGTCAGCAAATAAAGAAATATAAGAGCATTTAGATCATTAAAATAGTGATCTAAACGCTCTTATATTTCTTTACGGAGGGAGTAGCTGTCTACTGATGGTTGGTAGCTCGAAGGGTTGATAAAATAGTCGTTTTATTACAAAAAAAGGCGCATACAACAATTTTGTTTGCAAATACAATTAATCAGAGCTATTTATTCAGAATAAAACTTGACATGCACTATGGGAAAACCCTTGTTTGCGTGTCAGGCCTTTGGCGAATGTCCTGGCCGATATACTTGGCAAAAAGCAAAACTTGGCAAACAGGTGGTTTTGCCGAGTGTTACACTCAGCAAAGAAAACACTCGACAAATAATTGTCTTTGCCGAGTGTTTTTTCTAACACACTCACCAAATAATTAAAAGCAATAAAGTGAATGTGTTCATTTGGATTTTTAATAGCAAACTTTCGAATTTTGAGTTTATTTTTTAGGAAGCTAGCACTATATATAAGCAGAAAAGTATTGATTTTTCTTGAATTTATAGCTCACTTTCTATAAACATGTAATTCACAATTGAATATTATATTCAGTAAATTGCTAGAAATGTTATTCATGTCTCAATTAGCACATAGTTCCAAAAAATGGCAACATTTGTTATTAGTAACAATGTAATATGTTCCATATGGGAAAATTTAGGGATGTTTTAGATTGAAATTTATTGGTATGTTTAAGTTATTTAGTGCATTTCTAGGCGTTTTAACATATATAATTAAAATTGAAGTGTAAGTGCATGGGAAAGTTGGGTTCCAAGATTCTACTTGTGTTCTTGAGTCTAAGTTTAGGCCTTATAAAGAAAAGAAAAGGAATTCCAAACATTGGGGTGCCAAGACTCGACCCCAAACATGGACCTTATTATTTATTTATTTATGAAAAATGCAAACATTTGAAAAAATGAAACCTAGCATGGTGTCATGATATGACCCCTAGAGGATGAGTAAAAAATAAAGAATGTTTCAGAAAAGTTGTAACATACAATGTTTAGAAAATCGACTCACCTCCGAGGAAGAATTTAGGTTTCGAGATGGAATGGGTCAGGCTTATAGGCAAAGCGGCCGTTCTTTCGTCGGTTGACCTTGAAATTTTTTATACACTCCACAGACACCATTATATGTTCCATGTCAAAGTTTGGCATTCTTTGGGTCTGCGTGCTATATTTAACTCATTTGGTGCATTTGCTAAGCCTTAACACATAGTTAAATTTGAACTGTAAATGTGTGAAAAAAGTTGAAAATTTTGGGTTGAAAAAATAAATCCTATTTTGTTCTCGAGACTATGTATATGGCTTATAAAAATAAGATAATGTGGTTTATTGGTTTTTAAATTCTAGAAAATTCAAACAAAATCTGAAAAACATGAAACCTCGCAAGGTGTTGTTATATGATCCCTAGAAGATGCGGTAATAAATTTCTTAGGTTTCAAAAACATCTGACACACTGCTTAGAAACTCGACCATCTTCAAGTATGGGTCATAGTTTCAAGACGGAATGTGTCATGTTGTAAGCCGACGCGATCGTTGTTTCACCCATTGGTCTTGAATATTTTTCTACACATAAGATACACCACTGCATATGTTCCATGTTAAAATTTGACAATTTTTTGAGTTAGTTATTTTATATTTATGTCACCGGGTGCATTTCTAGGCACTTAGTGAATAAAATTAAAAATTGAACAGCAAGTGCATTAAAAATTCTTCAAAATTGGGTTAAAAACTATATATGTGTCAATCAATCTATTTTAGGCCTTATCCAAGAAAAACAAATCCAACATCAAGGTGCCAGGATTCAACGCCAAACATGGAGTTTATTGGTTTTATAATTAAAAATATACATATAAAGTCTGAAAACATGAAACCTGGATTGATGTCATTATATTATCTATAGTGGGCATGGTAAAATTTTGAGAATTGTCGCACGATTTTGTGACGTACTCTGCTTATAAATTGTACCATCTCAAAGGCAAAATATAGGTTTTGAGAGAGAGAGAGAGAGAGAGAGAGAGAGAGAGAGAGAGAGAGAGAGAGAGAGAGAGAGTTGAAGGTGAAGCGACCCATGCTTCATCCATTGAACATGAAACTTTTCATACACAAAATATACACCATTACAAGTTCCATGTCAAATTTTGGCTTTAGAGATTTGTTTTATATATTTATGTCATTTAGTACATTTCTAGTAATTTTTAATATAATTACAAAATGAACTATTAGTGCATGAAAAGTTGCCAAAATTGATTGAAAAATCCTATTTGTGTTCTTGAGTCTATGTTTAGAAGTTACCCAAGAAAATATATTGTTACAAACATCATGGTGCCAGGACTCCATGGTGGACATGGAGTTTATTGGGTTTCTAATTCAACAAAATACAAATAAATTCTGAAAGTAATGAAACCTGACATGGTGTCACTATAGTATCTCTAGAGGTTGTGGTCAAAACTTTAAAAAGATTTCACATTAAATGTGACATATACTACTTAGAAACTGGACCATCTCCAAAGCCAAAGCGACCGCTGCTTCATTTGTTCGACTTGAATTTTTTACTATACATCTACTCAAGATACACAATTACATGTTATATGCCAACAACTGACATTTTATAGGTTTGTTTGCTATATTTAAGTCAGTTAGTGCATTTCTAGGCATTTAATGAATACAATTAAAATTTGAAGTGCAAGTGCCTCAAAAAGTTCAGCGAATTGGTTGAGAAGTTCTCTTATGTTTCCGGTCTATGTTTAGGTCATATCCACCAAAAAAAGAGTTCCTACCATAAGGGTGCCAGAACTCGACACCAAACATGGAGTTTAGTGCTTTTTCATTCTAAAAAAAATGCAAACGAAGTCTAAAAAACATGAAACTTGTGGACTCCACTCCGAACATGGCACTTGATGTCTGGAAATTTTCGTGTTTCATATTTCGTCTACTATTTTTTAGTATTAAAACCAATAAGCTCCATGTTCGGGGTCGGGTCTCCACACCCCTGCTATTTGAAATTTCTCTTCTTTGCTTGTATGGGCCTAAAATAGACCAAAATATACAAGTAGGATTTTCAGCAAAATTTTGCAAACTTTTTTATGCACTTGCAGTTCAAATTTCAATTTGATCCGTTAAATGCTTAGAAATGCACCAAATGACTTAAATATAGCAAATGACCCCTTCCCCCCGTTACATATGTTGACCATATTAAAAAAATCAAGTTCAACCAACAAAGAAGTGATCGGTTCTCCTCCATACCTGACCCGTTCCATCTCAAAACCTAGATTCCTAATTGGAGGTGTTCTAGTTTCTAGGCAGTACACGATAAAACTTCCGCAAAATGTTGTGATTTTTTGCCGCAACCTCTAGGGATCATATAATGACAACATGTCAGGTTTCATGTTTTTCAAACTTTAGTTCCATTTTGAGAATGAAAAAAACCAATAAGCTCTACATTTGGGGTCAAGTCTTGGCACCCTGACCTTAGAATTCCTCCTTTTTTGGCTGAATACGACCTAAACATAGACTCAAGAACACCAATAGGATATTCTAACCAAATTTTGTCAACCTTTTCATGCACTTGATGTTCTAATTTAATTATACTCACTCCTTCACAAAATATAAGGCACATTTGACTTCCCACGGTCTTTGATGCATGATTTTGACCATTAACATGTATGAAAATGCATGGATTAATCATGTATCAATATTATCATAGTATTTTTTGCAAAATTAAATTTTGTTTCATATATCTTTATAATAATTTTGTAGGCATACAATAAGTGAAAAGTATAGTTTAAAGTTGTGCGAGGAAGACCAAAATGGTCAACACACGCCTTATATTTTAAGGAGGGAGTATCTGCTAAATGCCTAGAAATTCACTAATGACTTAAATATAGCACAAATAATAACATATAAAACATCCCTATTTTTACCTACACGGAACATGTTACATGTTACAATTGCCAAATTTTGGTAGTTTTTTTTTTTGTAACAGTTTGCTAATTTTAAGACATGAAATACATTTCTAGCTATTTACCGAATAATATTAAAATTTGAACTATACATTGAAGAAAAATGATATTTGGATTTTCAATACATATGCAGCACCCATTCAGAAAGACAAACTCAAAATTCAAAAAAAATTCTATGTTAAATCCAAATGAACACATGCATGTTGATATTTCATTGTTTGCCAAGTGTCTTAGAAAAAAGACTCGTCAAAGAATACGTTTGCCGAGTTCTTTTTTTTCTGTCAAGTGTTTTATCTAGGACACTCGGCAAATGCCTTTTTTGCTGAGTGCGTGATGAAATGCACTTGTCAAGGTTTTTCCCGTGGTGTAACAAAACCTTATCATCTCTATGCTCGATGCTGAGAGTTTTGGTATCATGATACTTTCAATAGTAACAACTTTCATAAACCATTTTGTGATGAAGCGTTTGTACTACTCCCTCCGTCCCAAAATTCTTGTTTTAGATTTGTCTAGATATGAATGTATCAAGTCATGTTTTAGTATTAGGTACATCCGTATCTAGACAAATCTAAGACAAGAATTTTGAGACGGAGGGAGTAGAATTTTGCACACCACCCGGTTCATATAAATAAGTTATGTTTTGACACACTTGCCGTACGTCATACTTTTAAACTTTGACCATCAATATTATTTTAAATACTTGAATTTGGAAAACACACCTATGGATTTGTCTCAACAGTTGTTTCTAAAAAGGTATTATACAACTTCTTTTAGTTTAATACACGGCAATAGGAAGTTAGTACTCCCTTCGTAAAGAAATATAAACGCATTTAGATCACTCTTATATTTCTTTACAGAGGGAGTACATCCTAAAAACCTTATCAATCTGAAAAGGTGGTCTATTTCGTGCACTAGAGTGAGTTATACGAAATGTGGTTTCTAATAAAAAAAGTTGAGTTTTATAACGGAGACATTGTTTTAGACGAGATCGATGAATTAATTAACTTCACCACCTCGCGCATCGTTTATATACTCGTATCAACCCAGCGCAGGCAGCTATGTGCCTATATATAGAGGTTGATTGAATCCGGTAACAAGTTAAAATTAGGTAGGTCATTTGCGCTGCAACAAGACCTAACTAACTACCCAGTTCATCACACACACACGTAAAATGGTGGGCATGGCACGCAACCACTTCCCTACTTCATGGCAAACACAGGAAGGTGCTTCAGTTTGCACTAATCAAGAGCTAGACTACGACCATCCTCACTACCTCGGCATTGAGGAGGTAGCGCTCGACGGCGTCGAGCTGGAGCTCGGCCCCCGGGCTTCCAAGGCGACCAAGGTCGACTACCTCAGCTCGCCGTACCACGCCTCATGGCCGCCTGCGCAGGCCGATTCCGAGTCGTCGCGCGTCAGGAAGACGAAGCAGTTCCGCGACGTCCTTGAGACCTGCAAGCAGAAGGTGGAGGCCATGGAGGCTTTGGAGCACTCGCCGCCGGTGGCTGGTGGTGGGTTTGAAGAACAAGCAGGTGAGGCTGTGGTCGCTGTGGGAGATGTCGGTGGCGGTGGCGGTGGCAGCGGGGCTGACGGCATGCGGCTCGTGCAGCTTCTTGTTGCATGCGCCGAGGCTGTGGCGTGCCGCGACCGCGCACAGGCTGCGGCGCTGCTGCGCGAGCTCCAGGTCGGCGCGCCCGTGCACGGCACGGCGTTCCAGCGCGTCGCGTCGTGCTTCGTGCAGGGCCTGGCGGACCGGCTGGCCCTGGCGCACCCGCCGGCCCTGGGCCCGGCGAGCATGGCGTTCAGCGTCCCGCGGTCGTCGTGCCTTGACGGAGCGCGCGGCGAGGCGCTCGCCGTGGCGTACGAGCTGTGCCCGTACCTGCGCTTCGCGCACTTCGTGGCGAACGCGTCCATCCTGGAAGCCTTCGATGGAGAGAGCAACGTCCACGTGGTTGATCTCGGCATGACAATGGGGCTGAACCGCGGCCACCAGTGGCGCGCCCTGCTCGACGGCCTTGCCACGCGGGCCGGCGGCAAGCCGGCACGCGTGCGCGTCACCGGCGTCGGAGCCCGCGTGGACACCATGAG
Source organism: Triticum dicoccoides (assembly GCF_002162155.2). Lineage (NCBI taxonomy): Eukaryota > Viridiplantae > Streptophyta > Magnoliopsida > Poales > Poaceae > Triticum > Triticum dicoccoides. The sequence continues at coordinate 682,487,269 of NC_041385.1, read as the reverse complement.
GGCCGTCGGGCGCGAGATCGAGACCTACGCGGAGGAGCTCGGGATGTGCCTCGAGTTCAGGGCCGTCGACCGCACCCTGGAGAGCCTCCACGTCGACGACCTCTGCATCGATGCCCACGAGGCCGTGGCCATCAACAGCGTCCTGGAGCTGCACTGCGTGGTGAAGGAGAGCCGCGGCGCTCTCAACTCCGTTCTGCAGACTATCCGCAAGCTCTCGCCGAAGGCGTTCGTGCTCGTGGAGCAGGACGCCGGCCACAACGGGCCATTCTTCCTGGGGCGGTTCATGGAGGCGCTTCACTACTACGCGGCTCTGTTCGATGCGCTGGACGCGGCTCTCCCGCGCTACGACGCCCGGCGTGCGCGTGTGGAGCAGTTCCACTATGGCGCCGAGATACGCAACGTGGTCGGGTGCGAGGGCGCGGCGCGCGTGGAGCGGCACGAGCGCGCGGACCAGTGGCGGCGCCGCATGAGCCGCGCGGGCTTCCAGTCCCTGCCGATCAAGATGGCGGCCAAGGCGCGGGAGTGGCTTGAGGAGAACGCCGGCGGCAGCGGGTACACGGTGGCCGAGGAGAAGGGGTGCCTCGTGCTTGGATGGAAGGGCAAGCCCGTCATCGCCGCCTCGTGCTGGAAATGCTAGAGACACTGATCACACTTCTGCGGACCACTTCAGATTGTTCACAATATCCATAATGGATTGGATGTGATATTGTGAGGTGCTGAGGTGAGAGCCCGGGAAGAAAGTATATCTACATATAGAGTGGATAAATAAAGAGAAGCTCACCGGAGGATGTTCAAGGTATTACGTTTGCTTGAACACTTGTATAAATTATTATTGTAAGGCCCTCCACATAGTAATGGTACCACTTGACAATTTTTGTATAGGTATTTTGGCCGATCTATATAATTCCTTTCAAAACTTTTTCATTGTTTCCTCTTGATTTTAATTTTAAGAAAGTGTAAATGCTACCTTTTACACTGCAAATGTGATGATTTTATTATAGGTCTCGGTTATCATGGTACTCCATGAATGTGATTTAGAATACCAACTAAATCCAGCCATTGATATTGAAGTGTATTATAAACTTTTTGTATTTCGTGTTTGTTTAACCTATGTCCACCAAGTATTTTTGTAAAAAACCGCTGCTAAGTGTTGAGCATTAATCTAGAGGCATATTGCCCAATTCGCCATGTTCCATTAAGTGGTCCATGCAAGGTAAAACTAGCGCTCCCCCGCGTAGCCCTCCCTGGCGGCGGTGGGAGAACCCTAACTCGCGCCACGCCGCCATCGACCAACCCCCGCCCCCACCTCGCCGCCACCGGAGGAGCGGCCGGCAAAGCCGCGCCGGCTCCCAGGAAGGTGGCGGCGGAGCCCCTCGACTAGCTTCGGTCCCAGCCCCTCCTCCCCGTCCGCCGGTGCCCGGCACCGGTGCGTCTCCGCCGTCCCCCTGCCTCCCCGTCCTCGCCCGGCCCCGTGCCTCCGGCTGCTGCCTGCGCCTGACGCCGACAAGGCTCCTCCGCCCCAACGTGTTCCCGCGCCAGATCTGACGCTCGTTAGTGTGATCTGCCGCTGATGACGCCGGACCCGGGCTGGTGGTGGTGGCTAGGCTCCTCTGTTGGGTCTGGCTGCCCTTGGTGGCGCCGCGGCGTCCTTCCTCCCCCGATCTGCGGCCATGGCTTTGGGATGTGGCTTTTGGTGCGTTTCTGGTGGTGTCTCCCAGCGGCGGCTGCCCCTGTCAGTGCGTCGGCCTGGCGTTCGACAAGTGCTTGTGCCTTTGCGGTGGGCCTCTTGCCGGTGCGGCTCCGGTCCCGACAGCCCTGGACCTGCGTTCTCCGCTGTCCATGGGTTGCTGGTGTTTCCTCCGGCGCGGTGCCGGCCCGGCGCCTTGGAGGCTGCGTCTCCTCCGGCCTCTTCGACTCGCCGGTTTCCCGGGCGACCATGGCCCCGGTGGCTCGGATCCGCGTCCCCTTCCGGTTTCGGGCTCACTGGTGTCATCGTCGCCGTTGTGGCCCTGCATCAGCCCTCTCCGCCCCGTCGCCTTGCCAACCCCGACCACCTCGATGCCTCGTCCCCTGTCATGTCCAAGGCTCATTGTGTCCGGCACGACCCCCCTCTTGTGTCAGCAGTTTTTAACCGACGTCTGACCTTCAACTCCAGGTTCCTGATCCGGCGGCTACGATATTGCTCAAATCAAGGCCAGGGAGAAATCCCTGCTTGGCTTGCCGATGCTGGCAACGGCGTCATTTTGCGAGTGTCGTTCCCTTCTTGAAGGCGTTGCCATGGCCTCCCTCTGAGCCCCTCTTCGAGCACCAGGGGAAACCCTAGGTCTGATTCTTCGGATCGGACGGCGATGGCGCCACGGCGTCGTTATCCTTCTTGTAGGCGTCGTCTTGTGTGCTCGCGGCGTCCACGGTGATGAGTTTGTGGTTGTTGGTTGTTGCATAGGTTAGGATCTCCTCTCAAGTTAGGGGGGTTTGCTGTGTTGTTTGCTTGTTTGGGCCGAGCACCCATTCTCTCTGCTCGGGGCACCTTGTTCACGCCATCTAGCGTTCGTGGCCTGTGTTGTACCCCATGTATTCATTCTATTTCCTTCTATCAATGAAAAGATACGCAAGCTTTGCGTATTCGCGAAAAGAAAAGGTAAAACTAGCGTGATTATAAATTCCAATTGGATCACTGGTGATTTATGATTTTGTGAATCTTCTTACCCTTGGAGCAAACAAAGGATCAATCAGCTTGATTGATCCTAACGCAAAAGGAAGGTCAATCCAAACCGTATGTACTTAGTGGACACAAGAGTTGACCATTAGCTAGCCATTACCCTAACCATATACTCCCTCCGTTCGAAAATACTTGTCATTAAAATGGACAAAAAGGGTTGTATCTAGAACTAAAATACGACTAGATACATCCCCTTTTATTCATTTTGATGACAAGTATTTCCGGACGGAGGGAGTACTTTGTTATGTTGCGTACATATTTAAGGGAAAGGGTTGGTGCAAAAAGGGGAAAGTGTTCATGTAAATCTACCTTATGAAGATGACATGATGAAGAAGGAAGATATATTGCTCTCCATAATCTTACATATTACTGTTAGAAGGTGTACTCGATTGGAATGTTGTACTTGGCTCAAAGCTAGTGTGGTGACCTATGACCAGTTGGTACAAATTGTTCTCAACCGAACAAGAGATATCCATCACTAGAAGAAGTGGAGTCTCAACAGCCGATAACTAGGTATGCACTTGCACAATAGAGAACGATGATGTCACTATAAGCATGGTCGTTCTTGCCAAAAAGAAGTTCAATCAATATAGATCGGAGGGAGTAACAAATAAAATCCCTTCCATATTCATATCACAGATTTGAGGATTACAAATCATATAAAAAATTCTTTTGCCAATACTCAATTTGAAACAAATTTTTTTGAGTTGTAAACTCTCTGGTTGAAATACACAGGACAAACACGGACGCTCACATACATGCCCATACACTCATAAGTTGTAAACTTCTTGAGAAAATATCTATACCTCTTGATTTCTTCTTTTTTATCATGTAATTAAACACCTACATAATAAGCATATTAAGTTGATTATCAGCCACTTTGGACATACTGAAAATGACGTTCTTCCATTTGTGAGCGCTAATATGTTTGTTCAATAATATAAGATAAGATGATATATTGTATTTAATTTATATGATAAGATGGAACTAAGAGACACAGTTGTTAGTAATTTAAGTTTATAGCATAAGATGCTAGTATGAGATAAGATGATGTTGATTTGCTATTTTTACATTCAACTAATCAATTAATATGCTATCGGTTTGCTGTTGTTAAGTTAAACTGATGCCATTGTTAGATAAGATGCGGTCATTAGTAATTTAATTTTATAACGTAAGATGTTGTAAAATAAGAGCTGATGTTTTGCTATTGTTACATCCAACTGCTTTTTACCAGGACATCCAACTAACTAAAATAAGATGCTAGCGGTTTGTTAAATTTTGTCATTGTTGAAACTTTAATTCATTTAATTAATATAAGATCCCATATGAGGGTATTCCACAATTCCCTCTATCTGTGTTAAAATGTTATAAACAAAATCCTACCCCGTCCCATTTTAATCATCCCTTCCTCAGCCTAACCTCATAAGGTCGATTTACTAAATATTTTTGTGCATCCCTTATTCCTCTCCCATTTATATAGATTGTCACTTTCCTTATCCCCTCACATGTCGATATATTGTCTCTTCCCTTGCTTAGTTGATTCTTTTCTAAATAGGTCGTTTATACTGTAGAAGCATAGTTGTTTACCAACAGATGTCGTGTCTATGTTATGGGTTTCCCACTTCTATACTCCACTGCTAGCATCCTTGCTTTAAATATCTTTATTATTTTTTATCATATATATGCCAATATGTATGGCAATTTTATTACAGTCGAACCAATTTGGTTCTACAGTTGAAATCCTAGCCGACGGAGGAAGTGAAGCTCCATTTTTTAGCTCGTGTTTCCACATGTTCACCTCCTATCCGCTGGCCACTTCAGCGCTAGGAGGCCAGGGGACCCACAGAACAAAGATGGAGTGTATTTTAAGTTTTTTTATGTTACTTTTATGTGTCCAAGCCGACGGCGGTTCAATGGTGGAGGCAACTTCGAAAGGAATAGAAGTACCAATCATCATAGTTGACACGCCACACGTTGGGAAGTTTATAGTGTTGTTGGCCCACGGTTCTAGATCTAGTGGGTTATCATTCGACACTTCGGCCTGTCAAGATCGTGGTGACGTCAAGTCTTGAGTTCAAATTAGTCTACTCAGCGGTTCTCCTATTTCACTATTTTGTGTTTTTTATCTTCTTCCCCGATAATATGGCATGAAGCAAGGATTAAACAACCAACTTTAAAAGGAGTGTCTCCCCCACCTGGGCCACCTCATGGTGGTTGGGCTAAGTCCTCCTCCGTTGCTATACCGTCGGGGCATGTCATCGTTAGAGGTCCTACTCAACACTAGTGCTATATCTCGCTTACTTTGCGATGTAGCACAGTCTCACCTCTAATATTCGGTTCTGCACATGACCTAGTAGGTCGGGCCAATAAAGCGGTTTTGGGAAAGCTGAACACACGGTATGGATCGGTTCTAGAAACCTTTGCACAATTGTTTTCTCTGTTTTTTATCTATGTTTTCTTTATCTATTTAATGAGTTTTTTTTCTCCTTTTATCTTTTCCGTGTGTTTTCTCTATTGGTTTGTTGGTTTTCTTTTAGAGTTTTTCAATTCTTATTTCTTTTCTTATTGTTTTCCTTTTTCCAGCTTTTTTCTTTTTCAAATACTTTGTCAACTTCTTTTAAATACATGTTGTACATTTTTTATGCAGGTTAAATATTTTTCAGACACACGTTGAACATTTTTCAAATAAGTGTTGAACAATTTTTCAAATACATGTTGAATATATGCAAATGCACATTTAATATATTTTTTCTAATACACTGTGAACATTTTTAGACACACGTATGGTTTTCTTCAGAAAATTCATGAGCATCTTCCAAAAAACAATCAATTTTTTATGTGTGTTGCAACAAGTTTGTAAATGACATCACATTTTTATGTCATGAAAATTCTTCCAAAACTGTGGGAACAAATTTCTACATTTCAAGAACATTTTAAAAAATGGCATTTAACATATTTTTAATATAAAACCATTTTATAAATGTCATTCGTAATATTTTGAATATTATGAACATTTTTTATAATTTAAGTGAACATGTTTTTTCATTTTCATGAACATTATGAAATGTGATATCATATTGTTTAAATGTGTCAACATTTTTTAAATGTCACGAACATTTTTTAAATGTCACGAACATTTTGTGAATGGTATGGAACTTTTTCTAAAATAAAATGAGCAAACAACCTTTACACTAATGATCACTTTTATGCGCGGTGAACCTTTTTAAAATTTAGAGGTAAGTAATTTCTGAAATATAAGTATTTCAAAATAGAAAATAATAATAAAAAGGGGGTAAATGAACAGAACAAACTATAACTTGACAAGGGAGCGATCAAACAAACGAACTCAGAGAATCGAAGTAAGGAACATTATTGGACCGGCCAATTCTCGCGACACTTGAGGCGAGGCGCACGTCTATCAACATGCCCTCCTACTCAATGCACGTGGGCACATCATGAAGCACCTTGGCATATTTGTACAGTATTTATTTTGGTGATTCGCATACCGTAGCAAATGATCCGTCATAAATCACATTCTCATGGTTTCTATGACAAGGCATGAGGACTGGAAAACTACATGACTTAACTAGAATCAATGGAGTGTTTAACACACCGCACACTATAGGAAAATATAGAAATTATAGCAAGAGTTCCTCTACAGATTTATGGTGAATCAAACAACCTATGATATAAAAATTCTAATATTTGAATCCTCTAAAAACCATTTGCTTTGAACAAAGAAACCCTACATTTTTCGAGGATCGTGTGTGCTTGGCACCGAGCCTAAGAAAGGAGTGACTTTCCAATTGGATAGCAATTTAACAAAAGTCGATTAATAATATTTGGCGGAATGCACAATAAGCAGCTAAGCACAATAATCTTGTACACCTTCCGTCTCAAAATAAGTGTCTCAATCTTAATACAATTTTTTACTAGAGTTGGTATAAAATTGACACTTATTTTGGGACGGAGGGAGTACTATTAACCGTTGAGTATAATAATTAATTTACCACTGAATCTCCAATAAGTTTGTGAAACAACCAAGAACATGCATATGGGGCAATTATTTCATAAAAAAAGAGCCCTAAATAAGAGCTTACTAACAGATAGATGCTAACCTGTGAAATTCATCATCGGTTTCACATGGTTTGCCTTTATCCGTGAGACCAGCTAACGAGTTCTTGGAGTGAGCCCTGTTGAGGGAGACGCACCACGCGAGGAAGACGGCGAGCACCACCATGTCTATCCACAAGACGCAGGCGGCGGATGGGAGATCTTTGAAAAACATACCCAACAAAGCTGTTGGGACGACAAGGAGCAGGGTCCATGGGCTGTAGACGAGACAGTAGACGGCTGCTCTGGGGATCCCGTCGAAGTTGCTCAATTGCCGCCAGCGGACGTGCATGGCGACGAACGCCATGTTGGCCGCGCCCACGTAGCCAACGAAGAAGGCGTAGCCCCATGGGAAACCTGATGGAGTCTTAAACGCAGGGATGCCTTGAATCAATTCGAAGATGAGCACAGTGGAGGGAATTGTCAGGCACATGTCTAGGTAGATCCATGCGTATGGTACTAGGTCCCCGCCGCACTTTGGCGTCGACGACAATGGTTTCTGCACCGCTTTTGCTAAGCCCTTGGGCTCAGATTTCTTTCTTTCCACCGGCTTGTTTGGTCGACTCCGCCATGAACATGACCATGAGAGGTCGTAGCGTTGCCATAGGCATGACCATGAGAGATCGCAGCGAAAATTCATGGTGTAGCCGGCACGGGGGCGAAGGCGGCGGCGATCTGGCTAGTGCAAAATTATACGATCTTTGGGATGGCGCAACAACAATCGCATATATTTGCGTGAACGCGAGCGCCACGCGGCCTCTCCGACGGCTATACGTAACAGCTGATCCTGGATGTGCAAATTTCATTTTTTTCCTCGAGTGTACAAAACCACAAATTGCGTTTTTTAAAGTATGCGTGTATTCAAATCACGAATTATACAATGTCTTTATCTGGTACAAGCACATCCTAACACACGCACAATGAACCAGAATAATAAAGAGCACCCTAGAATGACTACTAAGACAATAAATTCTTCGGAGCTTTGTGCCATCATCCCTAAACCTTGCAAGGAGACCTGCAACATAGGAATCCGCAACCAGACCTAAACAGTTCATCATCTGAGTCCCTTGGGCTCAGATTTCTTTCCTTCCATCGGCTTGTTTGGTCGACTCCACCATGAACATGACCATGAGAGGTCGTAGCGTTGCCATAGGCATGACCATGAGAGGTCGCAGCGAAAACTCATGGTGCAGCAGGCATAGGGGCGGCGGCGATCTGGCTAGGGCAAAATTATAGTACGATCTTGGGATGGTGCAACAACAATCGCCTATATCTGCGTGAACGCGACCGCCATGCGGCCTCTCCGACGGCCAAACGTAACTGCTTATCACCGACGTACAAATTTCATTTTTTTTTCTTCGAGTGTACAAAACTATAAATTGCGTTTTTTAAAGTATGTTTGTATTCAAATCATAAAATAATACAATGTCTTTATCGGGTACAAGCACACACTAACATAATCACAATGAATCATAATAACAAAGAGCACCCTAAAACAACCGGTAAAAGCATGAAGATCTCAGGAGCCCTGTGCCATCATCCCTAAACCCTATGAGAAGACACTGCAACACAAGAATCTACAATCAGACCCAGGTAGTTCATCATATTCGCCACGACATAATTGCCGCCACGCTGCTCTCCCTTTTCTTCACTCCGACACCGAAAAGACAAGGAGACACATGTGCATCCAGCACACCTGCACCAGGCTTCGTCATCTGTGGCTTTGAGTACCACTATATGTGCCCCTTCTAGATGGAAGAGAACTAAGATCAGGTTCTGGCACTGTGACCAGCCCAACCACCCTGGCAAAGCAGGACATCCCCTCCAGCAGTAGCACAAAGAAAGAGAAAGAACAAAAACACAAAGAAAGAGAAAGAACAACAACGGAAAGTCATTCCGACGAGGAGGAAGAAGAATCTTTATCTCCACACAACTACCACCCACCCGAGGTCCAATCCGGCCAGTGTCGGTTGACCTCTAGACACTATAGCCATGACCTCAATGAGATTCAGGGACCTCCCCCCTACCTCTTGGGCTCGGAGACAAAGGCAAAAGCTCCGGCTACCATGAACAGAGCCCGGGGAAACTTATTCAGACGCACCACCGCCACAACGACCTCGACAACGTCTCCCTCTGTGGGGACCCCGACTCATAAGTCGAGATCACCGAATGCACGTGTACAGTGATCCCAGAGATCAATGCTCACTGAACACACAGAAGCTGAATTACAAGAGTCTTACTTCCACACATACCGTTTTACACAAGTAGGACCATTATGGTCAAGTCTTGAGTGTATCATCGCAGCGGAAATCTTCAACGACAACTTGGACCCATGCCATCTGCCTTAACCCTACAGGCATTCTGACTGGGAAGCATCCTAGCTCGCATGTTCGTCATCGAAGTATTCTTCATCATATCCTGTTCTTTCATGCCTGGTCAATAAAATAACCAGTAGCAAGCCAATGAGTACTTTGAATGTACTCGCAAGCAACCCATGTTTCGGTTCAAGATACATCAATGCATGCTATAGGTAAATTTTTGCAGAAAGCTAGTTTTGAGTGCAATGGCATGTTCAACAACTTGTAAGACATGCATCAGGAGGATTCAAGTAACCATGAGGACATGTCACAGATATCAACATAAATAGAGTGGGCACCAACCGAACTCAGTCATGTCAAGTCCTTTGACTTGACCCAAGTAGTTATCCAAACACACACTGGTTTTTAAACACGTGGACGTAGCCCAAGAGCGGTTACCCAACTGTCCTTGACCGTGGACACGGCTATTCGAATAGTTTTACACTCTGCAGAGGTTGCACACTGTACCCACAAGATCCGGGGAACTTCCGTGTCGTCCACGACCCGCGATACCTCAAGTACCCGGGGTAAGCACCCGATTACTACCTTTCCCTAGACGACACTAACAAGGAGTCCACTCGTTGTTCCGTATCCTTGCGATGTACATCATACGAGACTCACTCGAGATCGTAACATCCGAGAGGGGACACAACGGTGTATCCGGTGCCCAGTGAAAACAGTCAAGGCCGCCCTACCTGGCACAACCCCGTCCCGAGAGAGAGCACCAACTCTCCCCCGTCACTAGTAATGCGGGCTCCAAGCTAGTATCGGCCTAGGTAATCAATAATGCCCTTTCCCATATAAGGGTAGAGTGGTTGCGCATGTAAGGTTGCAATAATGGTCGCAACTTAAACCAACCCGTTTTGAAAACAACACACACTTGCCTCGGTACACCACTTCGTCATCAAGTGGCTACCCAACTCATCATCTCCCCCGGGCATAACTGGCACCCGATGGGGTTTTCGAAAAGTCTTTTGAAAATACTTTGTCTCCTTCACCATGCATATTCCCGTCCCTTTTTGCGTAGCACTACTTTAGCATCCTATCTACTCCCACCGTCATAACCCTCATAAGAAGGTAGGGTTATGCACAATGCAAGTATCAACGAGGAAGTACGGTGGTAACCATCAACGTGGATACCACCTCATCATGATTCCGTTGCAACAACAATATGATGCTATATGACATGCATAAAAAGGTTTCATAGACATGGTCAAAGGGCTGCTTGCCTGTTTTAACAAAGTCTTCGAGGTCTTCAAATATCTCTGGTCCAACTCTGAACATTTCATCTACTTCGTCAACTATCGTCGAAAGCAACCATAATAAGCAACACAACAAGGCAGGAAATAAAAGTGCTCTAAAAATGTGAGTTGGACTTTTCTAGGATACCTCTGGTCATATTAGGGATGACCAAAATGGTTTCATTAGGATTTGATCAATGGTCGTCTCTGAACATTTCAATATGATGGAATCAAGGGATAAATGGGTTTGCAAGAAGTGTACAGAAACATTATTTTCAAAAATGAGAAGAGGCACCCATTTAACAAATGATGATTTTAGAAGCATCTAGGAATTGGTTTCACTGGATTTGGAGTTCAAATGATTTCTCTATGAATTTGCAAAGTTGGCTATACATGAAGAAATAGACCACTATTTGAGGTGGTACAGAAAGTATTAGTAAAAATGTTCAAAAACTAAGTTTTGAACTTATAGACATCTAGGATTTTGAACCATGGAATTTGGATAAAAAATGGGCTCTCTGTGATTTTCTAAAGTTCATCACAGAAATGGAAAAACAAGATTTGATAACTGTTTGTGAAGAAGAAGTCTCTAGAAAAATGTGCATGTTGCACCAACGGGTAGATCATGATTTATAGAGTCACTAGAAATTTGAATCATCAAATTTGGAAGTAATATGAATATTTGGGAGATTTTACAAGTTTCTGGAAAAAGAAAAAGACAAAGGAAGGGGTTATACCTATACTGCGCACCAAGCGCAGCATATCGCCACAGCGCATTGGGCCGGCCCAGCTGCCTGGCCACGCGGCTAAGGAGGGCCACGCCAGAGGCGGACTAGCAGAGTACGCTTCTCTGCGGGGGAGACGATTAACCAGGATCCCGCCTCCACTTAAATGCCGGGGCCCGCCGGCTGAGTCGCTGACCCGCGGAGCCCACCCGCAGGGTCGTCTCCTTCCTCCCGCGCCCGCGACAGAGGGGATCAAGGTCTCGGTTGAGCGCCGGCCGTCGCTTGCCCCCGGCGGCACAGGCCACCCCCGGCCAAGCTCCGGCCATCGGAGGGGTCGCCGGGGAGAGGTGGTTCTTCTGGAGGGAAGAGGAGGTGGGGAGGACCTCGTCCTTGTCCGAATTGGAGTGGAGGACAGGGCGGCATTCCGGCCATGGGGGGAGTGCTAGAGGGCACGAGAGGGAGGGGGAGGCTGTCCAGGAGGTGCACGGGAGAGAGAGGGGTCCAACTGAGGCGAGAGAAAGCTCGGGGGATGGATTATATGGAGGAGGCGCCGGTGCTCCGTGGGCAGCGTCCACGGACGCGCTCTGTAAGCTTTGTAGAGGGGGGATGAGAGAGGTCCAGGAGGGGCCCGACACCTTGCCGTGTCTCGAACGCCGAGGCGACCTCGGGGGACACCACCCCGCCGCCCAAGGCCGTCTTATGCCCTTGGCATGGGTGAGCTACAGTGCGGGAGAGCACTGTAGCGTGCTCCAGAGCACGAGCTCTGCACGCCATGGCATTGTTTATGTGCCAGGGGCGTGTCCACTAGTGTCTGGGGCTTTGTGGGGTGAGTAAACAAAGGGGAGGTGGCCTTGGATGCCCTGGTGAACCACTAGGAGAGGAGAGAGGTTGAGGGAGAGAGAGAGAGAAAAGGGCTGTCCAGAGAGGGAAAGTGGGGTTTTATCCCTCCAATAATTGAGCTATGGATTTTCCATTGCTACTGGAGGTTCAAGGGGACAAGGAGGGGCTGTGGTAAAAAGTTGAGCTCATGGAGAATAGTGGAAGTGGTCAAAATGATGATTTTGGAAAAATGGCAGAAGGTGTTTGTTGTTGGTTTGGGCAAGAAAATTAATTCCACTTGCCATGAGAATTAACAGGATGAAATGGCACATATATGTAGGGTGTTCCACCAAGTTTGAGCTCATTTGGGCAAAGTAGCCAATGTAACTTTGGTAAACCCTAGAAATCAGCAGAAATGGACTTCCCAAGATTTAGTCATGCAAATCTGTTCTCCTTGATGCACCACTTGGTTTAGTGTCATCATTTGAGGATTTGAACATGTCCACAAAAATTCAGATCAAAAGGACACACTTGGCAATGTAGAGTTGTCCAAATTTGGTTCTGGACAGAAAAGGTTTTGAGGCACTTTGATCAACATAACATTTTCTCCAACTTGTTCCATTTGGTCTGGATGAATTATTAGACCATTTGAGCATGTTCACAAGGTTTGAGAACATTTGTACATGTTTGGCAATGTAAAGTTGCTCAAACTTCAAAATGGATAGAAATGGTATTGAGGGGATTTCATGGGGTTATGCTATTCTCCATGACATGATACTTTCCAAGATCATCAAACATGTCATATGTGACATGATAGAATTTTCTTGGAATTTTTAGAGAATATTTCCTTTGTAAATATTTCAAAAGCTTGAAATATCCAGAAAGGGTTTTTGAGGTATTTGACCAATATTTTGAACATGACCATGTGTTAAAACTCTTATATATGGGAAATATATGCCCTCTAAGTTTCCCTGATTTTTTTTTCAAATATTTTTAAAACAATAAAATAATTTTTCCCTATTAAAGACCATATCTGGCCTTAAGAAAAAGATTTTAAATAAAATAGTAAAATAACTTTTAAAATTATATTTTTGTTGTTTCTGAGTATCCTATATCTAATAGGAGTCAAATATATTTTTGGAAATATTTTTACTTCCCTTAATTAAGTACTTGCAGTGCAAACCTCAATTCAGGGGTTTTTGAAAAACTAATTTTAGAAAATACTTTTTGGCCAAATTATTTTTGTAAGAAAATACTATATTGCTCTATACACATGGCATGATCATTGGGAAGAAGTTTGGGGCAAGGAAATGAAGTATCGAAGTTGGAGGATTTATTTGATTTTTAGAGCACTTGCAAACAGCAGACAAAAATCAAATCAAGCAAAGACCAAAACACTCAAAAGTTTTTGTCAAACCACATTTTATCATGATTGTTAGCTTAAGTGTAGTGGCATGAAAATCAGGGCATGACAGACCTACCCCCCTTACAAGAATCTCGTCCCCGAGATTCCTAAACTAGGCGCGAAAAGGAATATGAAAACTGGATCTGGGGTAGTCTTCAAGTCCTCATGTTGCTTCTGCTTCCGTGTGGTGCTCCATTGAGCTTGAAGTACTTGATGGTGTGGCTTCGTGTATGACGCTCATCTTGATCCAGGTTGCTAATGGGTAGCCCGTGGTAGGTTAGGTTGGGCTAGGGGTCGATGGCTCGGTGGTTAATGCCCTCGTAGAGATCGGACAAGTTAGGAAGTTGGAAACACTTCCGGGGTTGTGATGCATGGAAAGCGTTGTGCACATCAGGTAACTCAGGTGGCAACTCCAGCTGGTAACTGTCTTCTCTTCGTCTCGTAGTGATCTCAGAGGGGGCTGTTAAATCTTGGAGTGATCTCGAAGGGAGCCGATGAATCTTGGTGTGGGTCTCCTTGTCATGGAAATGCTTAGTTCCTTAGAGAGAAATGGCTTGCAGATACACCTGGTCTTCGACGCGGATGTTTACTTCTTGATGATGGTGGTAGTTCTTCCTCCTTGGCATGGCGGTCTTCAAATGTTCCTGGACTAGCTGAACGGCTCTTCTTCCGTCTTCGGGTGGACAAGTAGGTCACCAAATGATGATGACAACTAACTTGTCCAAGTACTCCATGAAGACTTTGTTCTTGAGGTACATAAAGTAGGATGGGGGTATTGGTGGTGGTCAGGGTTGAGTATGGTCCAAGGTGTTCTTGATCTAGAGTCAAGACCCACGGTCATTGGTCCGACCATGTTGTATCTTGGTAGGGCGTAAGGGTTTCAAGGATTCTAGTGTGCGAGTGAATGTTTATCATCCCATCCTTGAGCACAGTTTCTGAGATGCCAATACTTCTACCTAGTCCTTAAAACAAATCACATCATACCACCGATAGCATCAATTTGCATAGGTCAACTCCAATCATCACTCATGCTATTCATATCCTCATGACTCCCAAGAGGAGGTCTAACAAAATCATATATGTCTACAATCCCCAAACTCATATGTATGTCTACCCCTAAAAATCCATGGGTAGAACATATAGGCTGCTAAGTTTGAATTAAACATCACAATCCAAGTGTTTGGCCTATTCTTCCAGGGTCTAAGATAAAGCATCTCCATCCTAAGGAAACACGTCGTAAGCCACTCCAAGATCTTGTTTCCTTCCTATGAATCAACTCCAACAACCCGTTAACTTCCATCAATCACTACATAATCCATTTATTCTACAAACCCAATGTTTATGGTGTTCCACATGATCTCCTAAAGTCATATAATCTCCAAATACTTGAAAGGGTTATCTCTACTATAGTCAGTCCACCAATTTCCATTATAGGGGTCAAGTGACTTCCAACGTCAAGCTTATACAGATCTCTAAATCAACTCCGATAATTAATCCAATCTCCTAGTTTATTGTCCTCCAAGAAACATGGTATCAATGATCGAGATCATCAGTCTAAATCCAATTTACTCCGAACCATGTAGACATACTCAGCATCTATATTCAACTAGAATCACCTACTTAAATCCAAATCTCTTGTCCAACGAGAATTCCTACATGTTCCCCCAAGTCATTTACGTAATATCAACTGTCTCTTGTCAATATCCCATGGCTAAGTTAAATCCAAATACTTCCAAGAATTCCAGCTTGCGAACACAATTATCCTTCTAAGTCCAATTTACCCAGGGATAATGAAAGCTATGCTAATCTATACTCATGATCCCACCAAGTTCATCTACCAACATCAAAGCCTCATAATCCACCAAATAGTCTCATATAATTCCTCAAGTCATTGATATAAACTCATCAAGTCATTTGTCCTCTATTCCTATATCCTCAAATTGGTCTTCCCTATGGCATCGTCAGTTTGGTGCTATCTCAGGATGATAATGTGCTCGTTCACTATGTCCACTAGTTCCCTAATGAACCCAGTGTTGTGCAAGGTTTACAGAGGCTTAACTGGTTCCCTTGCAATACTGCGGGTTAAGCACATGGTGAGGGATTCGAGCTGGGGTATCTTATGAAGTCTCGAAGGGTCTAGGAAAGGGTTTCTAATCTTGAGGGGCAACCATAACTCTAAGGGGCTACACTTGGTCGAGGAGGTTGTAGCAGAAGTCTTTAGTGCTGGTCGGTCGCCAAATTAGAATCCTTGGTGTATCTTGTCTTGCTAGCCTTCATTTGAGAAACGAGATGAGAGGGAAAAGTAGCATAGAGGAGGGGAATGCCTAAAGGGGGTTCTATAGTGCAGGTGCAAACAAACAAGTGCCAAAAGGGCCAAACAAAAGAAACAGGGTAAGGAAGGTGATATAGTCGCGTACTTGTTGCCTAGGGCAAAAGTGTGACCTATATCAAAACACAAACAAATAAAAACAAGCAACTCACAATCATGGTTCTATTCGAACCATCATACGGACTCGACTGTGCATAGGGGTTACACGACTCATCCTACCCTAGGGGTTCTCGGACTCAGTAGTCGTGCCTTGTGCCTCATGCAGTCTTCTGAGTTTTCCTCAGGTGTTTCTACGTCTCTTGTAGTTGTTTGATGAAACAATCTGGGTTGAGCCTGAAGAATCTTCAACAACTTCTCTCCTGATGAGGTGATGGGGTGAAGGTGGCTCCTCATAGCTGGCATTGACTTGGTCTTCTATTGTCTTCTTAATCACGACGATCCCTTTTTGTCTTCTAAGCCGTCGATGGTACCAGGTAGGTAATCCTTTATGCAATGACATTATCAGGGCGTAATAGAGGTCCATCATGTCATTTACATTGATGACAACATCGACACCAAGAGCGGGGGATGAGGAGAACTGTTTTCCTGCTCATTATAGTGAGGCGGACCAAATGGCTAGGTTCTC
This sequence comes from Triticum dicoccoides, assembly GCF_002162155.2. Taxonomy (NCBI): domain Eukaryota; kingdom Viridiplantae; phylum Streptophyta; class Magnoliopsida; order Poales; family Poaceae; genus Triticum; species Triticum dicoccoides. Next base: position 682,470,936 of record NC_041385.1, on the reverse strand, counting down.
ATCCACCGGTGGTTGCCGATACAACAACGGTAGTGACAGGGTTACTCTATTAGCGATGTATATCATGATCTTGCATATCGTATGCCCTGATCATCGTAGGCTAAGGTTGCATCATCTTAGGGCAGTGTCAAGGGTGTCACCATCTCCTGGGTCTTCGGGTCCTCATTCCTTGACGATGTATCTTCTGTTGGTATCGTCTTGTTGTGATGTCGCCAATCTTGTGTTCAGGAGATGTGGGTTAACGTCTGGCAAGGCATCTTCCTTCTAGATTATCCACGAGGACTACAAGGAATCCAGTGGTCAGGGGCATAAGGGTTCTAGCGACCAAAGGTTTTGAAGGGGAAGAGATTAATAAGGAAAGTATACCTTAGTTTTCGAAAAACTGAGAAGGGAAGAGAAGTATAGATAGTTTTGAAAAACTAGTAGTAGTTTTGGAAATAGTTTTACCCTAACTAACGCCCATGCTAACTAAGGCTTCCTACAGTCAGGATGGCTCTGATACCAGCTCTGTGGGGACCCCGACTCATAAGTCGAGATCACCGAATGCACGTGTACAGTGATCCCAGAGATCAATGCTCACTGAACACACAGAAGCTGAATTACAAGAGTCTTACATCCACACATACCGTTTTACACAAGTAGGACCATTATGGTCAAGTCTTGAGTGTATTATCGCAGCGGAAATCTTCAACGACAACTTGGACCCATGCCATCTGCCTTAACCCTACAGGCATTCTGACTGGGAAGCGTCCTAGCTCGCATGTTCGTCATCGAAGTATTCTTCATCATATCCTGTTCTTTCATGCCTGGTCAATAAAATAACCAGTAGCAAGCCAATGAGTACTTTGAATGTACTCGCAACCAACCCATGTTTCGGTTCAAGATACATCAATGCATGCTATAGGTAAATTTTTGCAGAAAGCTAGTTTTGAGTGCAATGACATGTTCAACAACTTGTAAGACATGCATCAGGAGGATTCAAGTAACCATGAGGACATGTCACAGATATCAACATAAATAGAGTGGGCACCAACCGAACTCAGTCATGTCAAGTCCTTTGACTTGACCCAAGTAGTTATCCAAACACACACACTGGTTTGTAAACACGTGGACGTAGCCCAAGAGCGGTTACCCAACTGTCCTTGACCGTGGACACGGCTATTCAAATAGTTTTACACTCTGCAGAGGTTGCACACTGTACCCACAAGATCTGGGGAACTTCCGTGTCGTCCATGACCCGCGATACCTCAAGTACCCGGGGTAAGCACCCGATCACTACCTTTCCCTAGACGACACTAACAAGGAGTCCACTCGTTGTTCCGTATCCTCGCGATGTACATCATACGAGACTCACTCGAGATCGTAACATCCAAGAGGGGACACAACGGTGTATCCGGTGCCCTGTGAAAACAGTCATGGCCGCCCTACCTGGCACGACCCCGTCCTGAGAGAGAGCACCAACTCTCCCCCGTCACTAGTAATGCGGGCTCCAAGCTAGTATCAGCCTAGGTAATCAATATGCCCTTTCCCATATAAGGGTAGAGTGGTTGCGCATGTAAGGTTGGAATAACGGTCGCAACTTAAACCAATCCGTTTTGAAAACAACACACACTTGCCTCGGTACACCACTTCGTCATCAAGTGGCTACCCAACTCATCATCTCCCCCAGGCATAACTGGCACCCGATGGGGTTTTCGAAAAGTCTTTTGAAAATACTTTGTCTCCTTCACCATGCATATTCCCATCCCTTTTTGCGTAGCACTACTTTAGCATCCTATCTACTCCCACCGTCATAACCCTCATAAGAAGGTAGGGTTATGCACAATGCAAGTATCAACGAGGAAGTACGATGGTAACCATCAACGTGGATACCACCTCATCATGATTCCGTTGCAACAACAATATGATGCTATATGACATGCATAAAAAGGTTTCATAGACATGGTCAAAGGGCTGCTTGCCTGTTTTAACAAAGTCTTCGAGGTCTTCAAATATCTCTGGTCCAACTCCGAGCATTTCATCTACTTCGTCAACTATCGTCGAAAGCAACCATAATAAGCAACACAACAAGGCAGGAAATAAAAGTGCTCTAAAAATGTGAGTTGGACTTTTCTAGGATACCTCTGGTCATATTAGGGATGACCAAAGTGGTTTCATTAGGATTTGATCAATGGTCGTCTCTGAACATTTCAATATGATGGAATCAAGGGATAAATGGGTTTGCAAGAAGTGTACAGAAACATTATTTTCAAAAATGAGAAGAGGCACCCATTTAACAAATGATGATTTTAGAAGCATCTAGGAATTGGTTTCACTGGATTTGGAGTTCAAATGATTTCTCTATGAATTTGCAAAGTTGGCTATACATGAAGAAATAGACCACTATTTGAGGTGGTACAGAAAGTATTAGTAAAAATGTTCAAAAACTAAGTTTTGAACTTATAGACATCTAGGATTTTGAACCATGGAATTTGGATAAAAAATGGGCTCTTTGTGATTTTCTAAAGTTCATCACAGAAATGGAAAAACAAGATTTGATAACTGTTTGTGAAGAAGAAGTCTCTAGAAAAATGTGCATGTTGCACCAACGGGTAGATCATGATTTATAGAGTCACTAGAAATTTGAATCATCAAATTTGGAAGTAATATGAATATTTGGGAGATTTTACAAGTTTCTGGAAAAAGAAAAAGACAAAGGAAGGGGTTATACCTATACTGTGCACCTAGCGCAGCATAGCGCCACAGCGCATTGGGCCGGCCCAGCTGCCTGGCCACACGGCTAAGGAGGGCCACGCCAGAGGCGGACTAGCGGAGTACGCTTCTCTACGAGGGAGACGGTTAACTAGGATCCCGCTTCCACTTAAACGCCGGGGCCGGCTGAGTCGCTGACCCGCGGGGCCCACCCGCAGTGTCATCTCCTTCCTCCCGCGCCCGCGACAGAGGGGATCGAGGTCGCGGTTGAGCGCCGGCCGTCGCTTGCCCCCGGCGGCACAGGCCACCCCCGGCCAAGCTCCGGCCACCGGAGGGGTCACCGGGGAGAGGCGGTTCTTCTGGAGGGGAGAGGAGGTGGGGAGGACCTCGTCCTTGTCCGAATCGGAGCGGAGGCCAGGGCGGCATTCCGGCCATGGGGGGAGTGCTGGAGGGCACGAGAGGGAGGGGGAGGCTGTCCAGGAGGTGCACGGGAGAGAGAGGGGTCCAACTGAGGCGAGAGAAAGCTCGGGGGATGGATTATATGGAGGAGGCGCCGGTGCTCCGTGGGCAGCGTCCACGGACGCGCTCCGTGAGCTTTGCAGAGGGGGGAGGAGAGAGGTCCAGGAGGGGCCCGACACCTTGCCGTGTCTCGGACGCCGAGGCGACCTCGGGGGACACCACCCCGCCGCCCAAGGCCGTCTTATGCCCTTGGCATGGGTGAGCTACAGTGCGGGAGAGCACTGTAGCGTGCTCCAGAGCACAAGCTCTGCACGCCATGGCATTGTTTATGTGCTAGGGGCGTGTCCACTAGTGTCTGGGGCTTTGTGGGGTGAGTAAACAAAGGGGAGGTGGCCTTGGATGCCCTGGTGAACCACTAGGAGAGGAGAGAGGTTGAGGGAGAGAGAGAAAAGGGTTGTCCAGAGAGGGAAAGTGGGGTTTTTATCCCTCCAATAATTGAGCTGTGGATTTGCCATTGCTACTGGAGGTTCAAGGGGACTAGGAGGGGCTGTGATAAAAAGTTGAGCTCATGGAGAATAGTGGAAGTGGTCAAAATGATGATTTTGGAAAAATGGCAGAAGGTGTTTCTTGTTGGTTTGGGCAAGAAAATTAATTCCACTTGCCATGAGAATTAACAGGATGAAATGGCACATATAGGTAGGGTGTTCCACCAAGTTTGAGCTCATTTGGGAAAAGTAGCCAATGTAACTTTGGTAAACCCTAGAAATCAGCAGAAATGGACTTCCCAAGATTTAGTCATGCAAATCTGTTCGCCTTGATGCACCACTTGGTTTAGTGTCATCATTTGAGGATTTGAACATGTCCACAAAAATTCAGATCAAAAGGACACACTTGGTAATGTAGAGTTGTCCAAATTTGGTTCTGGACAGAAAAGGTTTTGAGGCACTTTGATCAACATAACATTTTCTCCAACTTGTTACATTTGGTCTAGATGAATTATTAGACCATTTGAGCATGTTCACAAGGTTTGAGAACATTTGTACATGTTTGGCAATGTAAAGTTGCTCAAACTTCAAAATGGACAGAAATGGTATTGAGGGGATTTCATGGGGTTATACTATTCTCCATGACATGATACTTGCCAAGATCATCAAACATGTCATATGTGACATGATAGAATTTTCTTGGAATTTTTAGAGAATATTTCCTTTGTAAATATTTCAAAAGCTTGAAATATCCAGAAAGGGTTTTTGAGGTATTTGACCAATATTTTGAACATGACCATGTGTTGAAACTCTTATATATGGGAATTATATTCCCACTGAGTTTCCCTGATTTATTTCAAATATTTTTAAAATAATAAAATAATTTTTCCCTATTAAAGACCATTTCTGGCCTTAAGAAAAAGCTTTTAAATAAAATAGTAAAATAACTTTTAAAATTATATTTTTGTGGTTTCTGGGTATCCTATATCTAATAGGAGTCAAATATATTTTTGGAAATATTTTTACTTCCCTTAATTAAGTACTTGCAGTGCAAACCTCAATTCAGGGGTTTTTGAAAAACTAATTTTAGAAAATACTTTTTGGCCAAATTATTTTTGTAAGAAAATACTATATTTCTCTATACACATGGCATGATCATTGGGAAGAAGTTTGGGGCAAGGAAATGAAGTATCGAAGTTGGAGGATTTATTTGATTTTTAGAGCACTTGCAAACAGCAGACAAAAATCAAATCAAGCAAAGACCAAAACACTCAAAAGTTTTTGTCAAACCACATTTTATCATGATTGTTAGCTTAAGTGTAGTGGCATGAAAATCAGGGCGTGACACCCTCACTTATAAGTTATAACCCTATTGAGAACTCACCTGAGGCACAGATCTGAGGTTCCTCCTTCCTCCCGCCGCCGGAGCTGCCGGCGGAGGGAGATGGAACCAGTGACATCGCTGGTGGATCGCAAAGGGACCCACTCACCCTCTCGCCTCTTGATCGCTTGGCTAACCTAATCGTCCACATATCATGGAGAAGCACGTTTTCTACAAATTGTGTTAAGGTGTAGGGAAATGATAGCTTTCTGTTTTGAGACAACAAAGTGAAAGTTTAGTGGAGCCGGCTCGGGGAGAGGCAATTGTCGGTGGCGAGAAGGGCGTCCGCTGGTGATGGTTGTGGCGCGCCGGTACGTGAAGGTTCAGGTGGTTTGGTTCAATTGGTTTATAGGGGAAGATGCATATACTGGAGCGCTTTTTTGTGCCAACTTTCCATGCACCTGATTATTATTTTTTGAATAGGGAAGCCGTTAGAAATGCTCTTGCATAGAGAGATACGGATAGGAGGTTGAGAATGAGATTGCATCATATGTGCCAAACCGTATACAATTAGCACTAACGATTAAAACTGACGATGGAATTAGAAACGATTAAAACTGCTTTCTATGCTACTTCAGTTAAGCTTGTGAGTGCATGAACTTTCACTCCTTCTTTGTGATCCTAGGAACAAGGACCATTCATATAAAGAATCTTCGTGATCTTTCACTCCCAGGACAAACTGGATATGGCAAACCAGTAGGAAATTCATCAATGCTCTGACTATGAAGGACCGAACAGAGAAATTCTTGTTAACAGTGTTCATCTTGGAATAACCCATCAGGTCTGCTACAAAGTTTGATTTTATGGGCAGAAAAAGTAAGGCATCAAGACGGGGCACATGTGAATCTGCTAACGGAGGAATCAAGGTTATCTTACACTCTATCATCGAACCACAAAGATAGATGGAACAGGACATAATTATTTCTAAGAATCCATAGTCCATCGACTACTCAGACCTCATGCGGGAGCAAACGGATGAGGTTCCCATGGCTTCTCTTTCACTCTAAGTCTAACATTTTCTGGAGAAATACAATGAACTGAAAAACACGAAATATTGCTGTCACGAGGCTCACAATATGCAAAAAAAAAAGTGGAACCAAGGTTTAATATGGTGAATAGATTTCATATTTTCCTAATACAAATAATATGTGCACTTCCATATTTTAGAATCACACACACGCACGCAGGCACGCACACACGCACACATAGTAGTGTGCGAGGTTACTGTGATGTGATACTGCAGCACACAACTTTACTGTACTAAACGGTTCAATAAAAATGCATGCAATTTTTAAAAACGTAAACATTTTCTGAAAACATGAAAATTTTCAAGCTTTTAGAATTTGCTTTGTACCCAATGAAGGCAGCTACAATTGACTACAGTAGGCATGATTCCCTGAATAAATGTCATGTAATAAATACATACGGTCAAAGTACAATGAATTATTGCATCATCTAATAACCAGATTAAACAGTCCTTAACTGAACCTCGGAAATTTATAATAAGTCAAATCAAGCACTGGCAATGATACCTCTCTAATAATCACATGTCAAAATATGGAGCACGCCGTCAGTTTTACACGTATCTTCTTCGAGGTGAGGCTGTGATGAGTTCTTTGAAAGAGCCCTGTCGATGGAGATGCACCACCAGAGGAAGACACCGAGTGCCGCCGATAATACCCACGAGAGGCAGGTGGCGAACTGGGGATCCCTGAAAAGATGTCCCCACAAGAACGTCGGGGCGACTATGATCGTGACCGCTGCAGGGCTGTTGACGAGGATGCAGGCGACGGCTGTCGGCATTGTGCTCAAGTTGCGCGCCCAACGCCAGCGGATTAGGAAAGCCATGTACGCCATAAATACCACGGCATAGAGGCTTGCCACGGAATTGAAGACGCATGGATTGTCTGAACTGAAGGCGCATGAAGCCTTTAACTCCTCGTAGCGTACATCTACTAAAAAATATATTGCCAAAACAGAGCCCAGCACCATGTACATGTCGTGGAAGATCCATGCGAGAGCTGCTTGCTCCACCGGTGGCGGCGCAGACCACGACAGATGACAGTGAAAATGAAACGGCATGACGCAGACGTGGCTGGCGGCGGTGGAGATCGACTTAGGGCAAAAACTGACTGGGTGATTCCCTCACGATAATAAATAGAGAGAGGAAACACTTCTGTGCCGTAGCAGGGACGAGGGCCTCCACGGCCCATTCGGGTGGCCCCTTAATCACGCACCGATGTTATTTCGTGCCCACTTATCCCATGTATAAAAAAAACATATCCCATGTCTGTTAGCTAAAAAAAATTACCCCTAAAAAAAGCTAATTTTTGTTTTATCCCATGCCCATTTTGCTAAAGAAAAGTTATCCCATGTCCGTGTCTAAGACAAGAAAACTTATCCCATATTCCAGAGAGCTATGTCTCACCCGTACCCGGCCCATTCCTATTAGAAATCACCTACAAACAAGCAAATCGGGCCGGCTCATTAGAGGTGCCGCCGTTCTTGTCGCTGTGTGGTTTGCTCTGCTCCCGTTCTCTTTGAGGTTCTTTCTTTTTCATTTTCTTTTGTTTTTGAATGTTTTTTCATCAGGTTTTTTTGTTATACTTTCTTTTTATAGTTGTTTTTGGTTTTTCATCATTATACTTTTGTTTCCTTTGTTTCTTTCTTGATTTTTCTTTGACTATTTTCTTGATTCGAGGTAGTTTGACGTATTCTTTCTTAACTCAAGACTAGTACTTAATAGCAGGAGATCGGTGGTGAAGTAGTAAGAGATGAAAATGAAGGTTTGTCAAACTTAGGGATGAAAATATATTCTCTAAAACTATAGAAGCAAATCGGCGGAGTAAACTTAGTGGAGGATTTTTATTTCGCTAAATTTTGGTTGGCCCTAGCCAAACTCCTAAATTTAACATAGTAAAAAGCATTTTTTTTTTCATAAGTTCAACACAGATTCGACTTAAACAACCGAAATTTGAAACATAATGGTACATAAAACATAGTCTAGTTTAAAAATCTAAACATAAACTTGAAGCTAAAACTAAACAAGAACTAAAACTAAAAATAAACATTTTCACCCTTGTGGAGGGCGAGCCAATCCTTCCGCAAAATCCCACCACCCATGGGGTCCGGCCATGCGCCGTTGTCACAACAGTTGGCGAAGATCCACCGCCACTCTTCAACGTCGAAGTCCTCGTTGTCCTCCGCGCTGCCGTCCTCCCCGCCACCCTCTACGGCCGTCCTACTCATCATCCGAGAGGACAATGACCCGTGCTTCGCCTCCACAAAGATCTTGCACTTCGCCTCCACCAGCTCGGGGTACTTGCAATGTTGGTCTGGCATGTACTCCTCGTCTGCGGCCACCACCGCGATGCGCCCCCTCGCCTCACGGTCCTCCCTAACCACCGCCGCAATCACCACCCTCCGTGGCGGCGGAGGCTGCAGTCGATCCTCGCACCACACAAAGTTGAGGTGGGCGGCGCTGCCGTGCAGCCGTACCTACCACCGATCGTACTCCTTTGCGGGGAGCTCGGTGGTGTGAAAACAACCCAACCAATGCTTCTTATGGGTCTTCATGTCCGTGATTTCGGCCACCCATGTCCCGCACGACCAATGTTGGATGTCGAGGTACTTCCTCTATGGCGGTGGCCACGTGGGGAGGTCAGGGAAGCTGGCTAGCCCACCGAAGGGGGTCGCAGTTTCGCAGTGGCGGCGCGAGGAGGACGCGCCCACGCTGCGCTCGTGGCGCCGCGGATCCGCGCTATGGATGGGCGACTTGGACCGGCGGCCACGAGATCCGACCATTGGGGCGATGGGGGCGACAGCTGGTGGAGGAGAGGCAGAGGAGGGTGAAGATTATTTTTTACTTCACCGTTGAGCGGTGGAGTAAATATAGGCGTGGGGTAAGCGGTGGAGGAAAAAATTTACTGCTATAACGGTTTTAGGGGTTTGTCTAGGTCCCGGTTAGACGAATAGAACCGAATTTTTACTCCTCTAATCGGTTATAGAGGATCGGTTAGAGTTGGCCTTAATTAACACACAACTAACTACGTATCATATTGAGGCCTAAATTTTCTCCGTAGTTAACTAAACGTCAATGTTTGCTAATATATAAAATGGAGAAAACGTATATACATGGTACGTGGTAATAAATTATCCTAAGTCGATTTAATATATATTAGGGTTATTTTATATAATTAAACTATTGCACTAAAATAGCCGGTGCTGGCTCAAGATCAACTCAGCTCGCTTCTTTTCAAGTTGATCTCGAGCGGCTCACGTGCCTTCAGCTTTTCTTGCAGCCATAGTAGCGTGCAAAGTTACTGTGACTTGGTTGATTTATTGTAGCTTGGGGTTCAAAAAATTACTTCCATTTTTCTCGAAAAAGTTAGCATTTTTTTGGAAACATGGAAAATTTCAAGTTTTTAGGATTTGCTTTCTATCCAATGAAGGCAGCGACAATCGACCACAGTAGGTATATTTCATGGAATTAATGCCTTGTAATAAACACATTAGGTAAAAGTACAATGAATTATTGCATCATCTAAAAAGTAGATTAAACAATCCTTAACTGAATTATTGCATCATCTAAAAAGCAGATTCAATTGTTGGTGTGCACAGTAATTTCGAGAAATCAAAGCAAGCACTAGCAATGGTACCTTCCTGGGTACCTCTCTAATAATCACATGTCAAAATATGGAGCACGCCGTCATTTTTACACGTATCTTCTTCTTCGAGGTGAGGCAGGGATGAGTTCTTTGAAAGAGCCCTGTCGATGGAGATGCACCGCCTGAGGAAGACGATGAGCGCCGCCGCCAATACACACGAGAGGCAGGCGGTGAACTGGGCATCCCCGAAAAATCGTCCCCACAAAAACGTCGTGTAGACTATATGATCATAGCCGCTGCAGGGCTGTTGACGAGGATGCAGGCGACGAGTTTCGGCATGGCGCCCAAGTTGCGCACCCAACGCCAACGGATGTACAGAGCCACGGACGCTATGTATTCCACCACAAAGAGGCTTGCAACGGAATTGAAATCGTATGGATAGTCAGAAGGCTTCAACTCCCCGTAGCGTGCTTCTACCAAAAGATATATTGCCAAAACAGAGGCCAGCGCCATGTAAATGTCCTGGATGATCCATTCATGATTCATGAGCTGCTTGCTCCACCGGTTGTGGCGTAGACCTCGACAGATGAAGATGGAAATGAAAAGGCATGACGCAGAGGTTGACGCAGAGGTTGTACAGAGCCACGGACGCCATGTATAAGGCGGCTAAGGAGCTGGCTACACAATTGAAGACGCATGGATTGTCCGAACCGAAGCTGCATGAAGTCTTTGACTCCTCGTAGCGCAATTTTGCTACATAATATATGAAGGAAACAAAGAACAGCGCCATGTACATGTCCCATTTGATCCATGCGTGAGCTTCTTGCTTGACCGGTGGCGGCGCAGACCACGACAGATGAAAGTGAAAAGGCATGGCGCAGAGGACGAAAAGCGGCGGCGGGGCAGATCGACTTAGGGCAAAAACAACCTGCATGATCCCCTCAAGATAATATATAGAACGGGGTTAAAATCTGTGGTAGCCGTCGTTGTTAAAACAAAAGAGCATATCTGTAGCCCATGGGCTGCTACAATACCGCCAATGGGCTGTCCCGGACGGACATACGAGAGGCACTTGGAGAGCTCCTATTGGGCGCTCGCTGCATCCCGATAAGCATGCGACGGACAGGAGGGGTCCGTCCGTCGGGGACAGCCCATTGGCGGTATTGTAGCATGCGAGAGAATCTCCCGCAAAAATAATGAAATCCTTAAATGATTCAAAAAAGTTAAACCCTTAAATTTGCAGTTTTGGTTGAAAAAAGCGCACCGAATAGATCCCATAAAACGGCAGATCCCGAAAAATATTTTCCGGATCTTTGCATATTATCACATTCATACCCATACTTGCGGTCTTAGGAGTCGATTTTTGAGCTGAACCGAAAAGGAGTCAAGCAAGGAGCAGCCGGAGGAGCTCGGCAGTGGCCGGCTGCAGCGGCGCCGGAGCAAGCGGACTGGCAGCGGCCTAGCACGGGGTTCGCGATGGTCGAGCCTAGAGGGGTGCGTAGCATGGGTGGCAGCCGGGGACGCAAGCGGTGGCACCTCACCG
>NC_041385.1:682430602-682459435 GCF_002162155.2 Triticum dicoccoides | reverse complement strand
AAAGAAAATATTTGATTTATTTGCAGTACAATTGTTCAGTATATGTTCTAGTGGAGGCCGTCTTATACTGCAAAAGAATTTATAGTTCATCATAAACTGATTTTACTATACCGCGATATAAGGGATTTGCTAGAAATTCTCTTACATGCTACTGTAACACGCGTTAGGGCTGCAAAAGAGTCGAGTTTGAGTGGGTTGACCTAGGTTCATGTCATGTTATAATAAAATTCGAGTGATTCTAAACTGAGCGAATCTCAAGGTCGAGCGATCAGAGAGTGGCTCATGCTTATCTTGTAGTATTGTACCGATGTCATATCTCGAGCCATTTTCGAGCTAAATAACAAGATTTGTGTTAATATTTTAAGAAAAAAATCCAAAAAGACATGCTAAAAAACAACATAATAAAATATTGTTACTATTAAAACAATGATAATATAAAAATTCAAGGTAGTTTGACGTATTCTTTCTCAATTGAAGGCTACTACTCCCTCCATTCAAAATACAAGGTGTATTAGTTTTTTCTAAAAAAAAAATCTGTATTTTTGACTAAGTTTTTAAAAAAATATTAATATCTACAGTCAAATTTGTATCATTAGATTCATCATGAAAAGTATTTTCAAAATTTATTTTTTTTATTGCAGATCTCCCTATTTTATTTTGTAATCTTGCTCACACATACACAAGTTTGACTTGCAAGAAAATCGGTGCACCATATATTCTGGAACGAAGGAAGTACTTAATAGCAAGAGACGTGGATGAACTAGCAAGAGAAAAAAAATAACAGGATAATAACTGACCACACATTATATTGAGGCTTGAATTATCTTGGCGCTTAATTAAGATTCCATGTTTGCTAGTAGATAAAATGAAGAAAATTCATACACAACATATATGATAATCAATTATCATGTGCCATTTTAGTAACGGAGCCAAGCCAGCTCAAGATCAACTTAGCTCATTTCTTTTCATGTCGATCTTGAGACGAGCCAAAAGATGAGTCAATATCGAGTGGCTAATTTTTTTTAATTATCTTTTAGAAAAGGAGGATGACCCCCGGCCTCTGCATCTGGGCGATGCATAAGGCCACTTTATTAATTATTCTTACAAGACCTTACAAAGCCATACAACAGTAAGACTAAAGCCACCGTCTAAGCAACAACTGTCGCTACACCTATCCAATTGATGAAAGGGCGCAGATAGTCTGGGCCTAATACCAAACAGACATCGCAGCCAAACCTAAACATCTAAGACCTGAGGTCCCAACCAGGACGCCTGCCGGGTATGGGGCACCTACCAGTCCGGCGCACTCCTCAACCAGGACGCCTGCCGGGTATGAGGACGCCGCAGCCACCTGCCACCAATCGATCTTTAGAGCTGTACCGTTGCATGTACCGTGTCAGGTCTCTCTGCCATCGACGCCACCACGACGCCCGACAGCGTCGTCCTCCTGCGCGAGTCCATCCTCCCATAGCGAACTCCGAATCTGCACTGCGCCGCACCGTCAAGATCCGTCGCCATCAGTGTGTAGGATGAAGCACCGCTCCACCAAAGAATCCGTCCTCTGGTCCCTCGATCACGTGTGTACCTCCAAGAATGACGCCCCCAAGGGAGGAACAACACCAGAGCGCCGTCGTCATCCGATCATCCGATCTAGGGTTTCCCCCAGAGGTAGCAGAGAGTGGCCTTGAACATCTCCACGGCGATGCCTTCAAGAAGGGAACGACGCAGATAGCGTCGCCACCGCCGGCCTTAGCAGACGCCGAAGGCAATTTTTCACCCAGATCAGTTCGAAGGGATCCAACTCTCGTGCACGGGCCGCCGTCACCACCAGCACCACCATGCAGAACCCTGGAGCACCGGCAGATCAGCGAGCCGCCGGCACCACCGCATCCAGATCGTGGGCCACGCCGGGCCGCCGCCATCCCCCGCGCCGTCCGGGTCAGAGACGGAGCCGCCGACCGTGCACAGGGACCACCGCCGCCTGCATAACACTTCGGCTTTTCTTGCAGCCCTAATAGTGTGCATGGTTACTGCGTTGTGATACTGCATGACACAAGTTTGCTGTATCAGACGGTTCAATAAAAATGCACGCAATTTTTTCAAAAAAATAAACATTTTTTGAAAACGTGAAAATTTTCATGTTTTTTTGGATTTGCTCTACCCAATGAACGCTGGGACAATTGACTATAGTAGTATGATTCCCTGAATAAATGTTATGTTGTCCCTCCGTTCCTAAATATTACTATAAGTCTTTGTAAAGATTCCACTATAATCTACAATACGGAGCAAAATGAGTGGATTACACTCTAAAATACGTATATATAACTCTGTATGTGATCCATAGTGAAATCTCTATAAGGAGCCAAAAGATGGTCAAACTCGAGCGGCTAACAAGCCTCTGGCTTTTCTAGCCGCACAAATAGTGTGCAAGGTTACTGTGATGTTGCAGCACACAAGTCTAAACAGTTCAATAAAAATGCATGCAATTTTTCATAAAAGTAAACATTTCTGAAAACGTGAAAATTTTCAAGTTTTTAGGATTTGCTTTCTACCCAACGAAGGCAGTGACAATTCACTACAGTAGGTGTGATTCCCGGAATAAATGTCAAGTAATAAATACATAAGGTCAAAGTGCAATGAATTATTGCGTCATCTAACAACCAAATTAAACAGTCCTTAACTGAATCTCGAAAATTTATAATAAGTCAAAGAAAGCACTAGTAATGGTACCTCTCTAATAATCAAATGCCAAAATATGGAGCACGCCGTCATTTTTACACGTATCTTCTTCCAGGTGAGGCTGGGATGAGTTCTTTGAAAGAGCCCTGTCGATGGAGATGCACCGCCAGAGGAAGACGACGAGCGCCGCCGCCAATAGCCACGAGAGGCAGGTGGCGCACTGGGGATCCCCGAAAAGATGTCCCCACAAGAACTTCGGGGCGATTATGATCGTGACCGCTGCAGGGCTGTTGACGAGGATGCAGGCGACGGCTGTAGGCATGGCGCTCAAGTTGCGCACCCAACGCCAGCGGATGTGCAAAGCCATATATGCCATAAATTCCACGGCAAAGAGGCTTGCCAGGGAATTGAAGACGCATGGGTTGTCTGAACTGAAGGCGCATGAAGTTTTTAATTCCTCGTAGCGTACTTTTACTAAACAATATGTTGCCGAAACAGAGACCAGCGCCATGTACATGTCCTGGAAGATCCATGCGTGAGCTGCTTGCTCCACCGGTTGCGGCGTAGACCACGACAGATGAAGATGAAAATGAAAGGGCATGATGCAGAGGTGGATGGCGGCGGCGGAGGAGATCCACTACGCATCAGACTATAGATAACATGCATCTATCAGACTAGTCCTATGCCGTGGGATAGAAAGCAAGATGGACGTCCGATCTGGTGCGTAAGACCCGCATGGGATTAGCTATTCCCGTTCGCTAACAGAATGCCTACAATAATGCGATACCAAACCGTGGGCCTTCTAGGCAGTTTGCATGCTCGAATGGCCCCAAAATGCTGTTTGTTTCTTGACAACTACCCGCAGAAATCACGCCAGTTTTAACTCTCGTTGATCACTTCTCTGTGCTTCCTCCATTCTTTGGTTTCTCCTCAAAACAAAAGAACCGATGCAGCAGAAGCATGGTATCGAAAGATTTTTCTGTCATCTAATTCAACGTCTCCCCCAAACATTATATACAGAATTAGGGACCAACTAAGCACTTGTATGGTGAGGGTTATGAAGCACAGATTGTGACGGGCACCCTGGGTTTTTGAATCTTGGGCGCTCTGGCGACCATTGCGGCGACCTGACCCCCGCTGGGATTCGCTCGCTGGGCCGGCCGGCCACCTCTGCCATGGCCGGCGTTGCTCCCGTCGTTCCTTCGGCTCCCCCTTCCGGCCGCGGGCCGTCCCTCCGCATCGCGCCGTCGCCAGTGAGGTGAGCGGACCTTGCCGAGGAGGATGAGGAGGAGGGGGGCGTGGTGGAGCGCCCGGTGAGGAAGGCGCCGCCGCTTTTCGTCGAGTTCATGGCGGCGGCCCGCGTTGTCCCTCTCCGAGGGCGGCTTGGCACTCATCGCCGCGGCCCTGGCCAGCCGCCGGCTGCGCGGCGCGGTTGCCCTTCCCCGCCTCTTCCCTTGGCGTCCGAGGCGGCGCGACCCTGCTCCCCGGTGGTGGGCGGCTTGGTGCCCTCCCCTGCCCTAGCCCAGGCTGCGGTTGAGCACCTTGGCTTGGCTGTGGCCGACCGGTGGCCGGGGAAGCGGCGGCGCCGGCGCTGCCGGCGGCGGCGGCGCCTGAGGCTGTGGTCGTGCCGTGGTCGGGTCCTGCTAGGGCTGCGGGGCTGCGTGGGCCGACTAGGGCCTGCGTGGCCGCTGGCCTAGGTGGGGCTTGGGCCTGCCTGCTTTGGCGTGGCCAGGTGATATGTCTCCAACGTATCTATAATTTATGAAGCATGCATGTTATTTTATTATCTGTTTTGAATGATCATGGGCTTTATTTTACACATTTATATCATTTTTAAGTTTAACCTAACCGGAGGCCCAACCCATATTGCTGTTTTATTGCCTGTTTCAGTATTTTGAAAAAAAGGAATATCAAACGGAGTCCAAACGGAATGAAACCTTTGGCAACGTGATTTTTTGGATGAATATGATCCTGGAGACTTGGAGTTCAAGTCAGAAGGTCCTCGAGGAAGCCACGAGATAGGAGGGCGCCCCCCTGTAGGGCACTCCCCCTGTCTCGTGGGCCCCTCGAGCACCTCCCGACCGACTTCTTTCGCCTATATATACCTACGTACCCTAAAACCATCAGATATCAAGATAGATCGGGAGTTCCGCCGCCGCAAGCCTCTGTAGCCACCAAAAACCTCTCGGGAGCCCGTTCTGGCACCCTGCCGGAGGGGGAATCCATCACCGGTGGCCATCTTCATCATCCCGGCGCTCTCCATGACGAGGAGGGAGTAGTTCACCCTCGGGGCTGAGGATATGTACCAGTAGCTATGTGTTTGATCTCTCTCTCTCGTGTTCTCTCTCGTGTTCCCTCTATGGCACAATCTTGATGTATCCCGAGCTTTGCTATTGTAGTTGGATCTTATGATGTTTCTCCCTCTCTACTCTCTTGTGATGAATTGAGTTTTCCCTTTGAAGTTATCTTATCGGATTGAGTCTTTTATGAGAATACTTGATGTATGTCTTGCCGTGTTTATCCGTGGTGACAATGGGATATCATGTGCCTCTTGATGTATGTTTTGGTGACCAATTTGCGGGTTCCGCCCATGAACCTATGCATATTGGTTGGCACACGTTCTTGACTCCCCGGTAGAAACTTTGGGGCACTCTTTGAAGTACTTTGTGTTGGTTGGATGAATCTGAGATTGTGTGATGCATATCGTATAATCATGCCCATGGATACTTGAAGTTACAATGGAGTATCTAGGTGACATTAGGGTTTTGGTTGATTTGTGTCTTAAGGTGTTATTCTAGTACGAACTCTTTTATAGATCGATCCGAAAGAATAACTTTGAGGTGGTTTCGTACCCTACCATAATCTCTACATTTATTCTCCGCTATTAGTGGCTTTGGGGTGACTCTTTGTTGAATGTTGAGGGATTGTTATATGATCTATCTATGTTATTATTGTTGAGAGAACTTGCACTAGTGAAAGTATTGTTGGAAATATGCCCTAGAGGCAATAATAAAATGGTTATTATTGTATTTCCTTGTTCATGATAATTGTCTATTGTTCGTGCTATAATTGTATTAACTAGAAACCGTAATACATGTGTGAATACATAGACCACAACATGTCCCTAGTGAGCCTCTAGTTGACTAGCTCGTTGATCAATAGATGGTTATGGTTTCCTGACCATGGACATTGGATGTCATTAATAACGGGATCACATCATTAGGAGAATGATGTGATGGACAAGACCCAATCCTAAGCATAGCACAAGATCGTGTAGTTCGTTTGCTAAAAGCTTTTCTAATGTCAAGTATCATTTCCTTAGACCATGAGATTGTGCAACTCCCAGATACCGTAGGAATGCTTTGGGTGTGCCAAACGTCACAACGTAACTGGGTGGCTATAAAGGTGCACTACGGGTATCTCCAAAAGTGTCTGTTGGGTTGGCACGAATCGAGACTGGGATTTGTCACTCCGTGTGACGGAGAGGTATCTCTGGGCCCACTCGGTAATGCATCATCATAATGAGCTCAATGTGACTAAGTAGTTAGTCATGGTATCATGCATTACGGAACGAGTAAAGTGACTTGCCGATAATGAGATTGAACGAGGTATTGGGATACCAACGATCGAATCTCGGGCAAGTAACGTACCGATTGACAAAGGGAATTGTATACGGGATTACTTGAATCCTTGACATCGTGGTTCATCCTCTCATCGTGGAACATGTGGGAGCCAACATGGGTATCCAGATCCCGCTGTTGGTTATTGGCCAGAGAGCTGTCTCGGTCATGTCTGCATGATTCCCGAACCCGTAGGGTCTACACACTTAAGGTCTGATGACGCTAGGGTTATAAAGGAAGTTTGTATGTGGTTACCGAATGTTGTTCGGAGTCCCGGATGAGATCCCGGACGTCACGCGGAGTTCCGGAATGGTCCGGAGGTAAAGATTTATATATGAGAAGTCCTGTTTTGGTCACCAGAAAAGTTTCGGGTGCTATCGGCAACGTACCGGGACCACCGGGAGGGTCCCGGGGGTCCACCAGGTGGGGCCACCGGCCCCAGAGGGCTGCGTGGGCCAAGTGTGGGAGGGGACCAGCCCCAGGTGGGCTGGTGCGCCCCCCACCAAGGCCCAAGGCGAAGAGGAAAGGGAAAGGGGGGAAACCCTATGCTCAGATGGGCCTAAGGCCCACCTAGTGGTTTGCCCCCCCTCTCTCCCCCTTGGCTGCCCCCCTAGATGAGATCTAGGGCTGTCCGCCACCCCTAGGGGTGGAAACCTAGGTGGGGGCGCAGCCCCTCCCTTCCCCCTATATATAGTGGGGGTTTGGGGCTGCCATACATATGAGAACATCTCCCTCTTGGCGCAGCCCTACCCCTCTCCCTCCTCGTCTCTCGTAGTGCTTGGCGAAGCCCTGCTGGAGTGCCACGCTCCTCCATCACCACCACGGTGTCGTGCTGCTGCTGGACGAGTCTTCCCCAACCTCTCCCTCTCTCCTTGCTAGATCAAGGCACGGGAGACGTCACCGGGCTGCACGTGTGTTGAACGCGGAGGCATCGTTCTTCAGTGCTTAGATCGGATTTGTCCGCGATCTGAATCCGCTTCATGAATGACTCCACGGACCGCGTTCTTGTAACGCTTCCGCATCGCGATCTTCAAGGGTATGAAGATACACTCCCCTCTCTCTTGTTGCTAGAATCTCCATAGATTGATCTTGGTGATGCATAGAAAATTTTGAATTTCTGCTACGTTCCCCAACAGTGGCATCATGAGCTAGGTCTATTGCGTAGATTCTATGCACAAGTAGAACACAAGTAATTGTGGGTGTTGGTTTTGTTCAATATGCTTACCGTTACTAGTCCTATCTTGTTTCGACGGTATTGTGGGATAAAGCGGCCCGGACCGACCTTACACGTACACTTACGTGAGACAGGTTCCACTGACTGACATGCACTTGTTGCATAAGGTGGCTAGCGGGTGCCAGTCTTTCCAACTTTAGTTGGATCGTATTCGATGAAAAGGGTCCTTATGAAGGGTAAATAGCAATTGGCATATCACGTTGTGGTTTTGGAGTAGGTAAGAAACGTTCTTGCTAGAAATCTATAGCAGCCACGTAAAAAACTTGCAACAACAATTAGAGGACGTCTAACTTGTTTTTGCAGCATATGTCGTGTGATGTGATATGGCCAAGAAGGATGTGATGAATGAAATATATGTGATGTATGAGATTGATCATATTCTTGTAATAGGAATCACGACTTGCATGTCAATGAGTATGACAACCGGTAGGAGCCATAGGAGCTGTCTTTAATTATTGTATGACCTGCATGTCACTGAATAACACCATGTAATTACTTTACTTCATTGCTAAATCGTTAGCTATAGTAGTAGAAGTAATCAGTTGGCAAGACAACTTCATGGAGACACGATGATGGAGATCATGGTGTCATGCCGGTGACGATGATGATCATGGAGCCCCGAAGATGGAGATCAAAAGGAGAAAAATGATATTGGCCATATCATGTCACTATTTGATTGCATCTGATGTTTATCATGTTTATGCATCTTATTTGCTTAGAACGACGGTAGTAAATAAGATGATCCCTCATAATAATTTCAAGAAAGTGTTCCCCCCTAACTGTGCACCGTTGCGAAAGTTCATTGTTTTGAAGCACCACGCGATGATCGGGTGTGATAGATTCTAACGTTCACATACAACGGGTGTAAGCCAGATTTACACATGCAAAACACTTAGGTTGACTTGACGAGCCTAGCATGTACAGACATGGCCTCGGAACACAAGAGACTGAAAGGTCGAACATGAGTCGTATAGTAGATACAATCAACATGAAGATGTTCACCGATGATGACTAGTCTGTCTCACGTGATGATCGGACACGGCCTAGTTGACTCGGATCATGTATCACTTAGATGACTAGAGGGATGTGTATCTGAGTGGGAGTTTATTAAATAATTTCATTAGATGAACTTAATTATCATGAACATAGTCAAAAGGTCTTTGCAAATTATGTCATAGCTCGAGTTTTAGTTCTACTGTTTTAGATATGTTCCTAGAGAAAATTTAGTTGAAAGTTGATAGTAGCAATTATGCGGACTGGGTCCGTAAACTGAGGATTGTCCTCATTGCTGCGTAGAAGCCTTATGTCCTTAATGCATCGCTCGGTGTGCTGAACCTCGAACGTCGTCTGTGGATGTTGTGAACATCTGACATACACGTTTTGATGACTACATGATAGTTCAGTAATGTTAAACGGTTTTGAATTGTGGCGCCGAAGACGTTTTTGAAATGTCGCAGAACATATGAGATGTTCCAAGGGCTGAAATTGGGATTTCAGGCTCGTGCCCACGTCAAGAGGTATGAGACCTCCGACAAGTTTCTTAGCCTACAAACTAATTGAGAAAAGCTCAATCGTTGAGCTTGTACTCAGATTGTCTGGGTACAAAAATCACTTGAATCGAGTGGGAGTTAATCTTCCAGATGAGATAGTGATGTTTCTCCAAAGTCATTGCCACCAAGCTACTAGAGCTTCGTGATGAACTATAACCTATCAGGGATAGATATGATGATCCTTGAAATATTCACAATGTTTGACACCGCGAAAGTAGAAATCAAGAAGGAGCATCAATTGTTGATGGTTAGTGAAACCAATAGTTTCAAGAAGGGCAAGGGCAAGAAGGGATACTTCATGAAATGGGAAATCAGTTGCTTCTCTAGTGAAGAAACCCAAGGTTGAACCAAAACCCGAGACTAAGTGCTTCTGTAATGAGGGGAATAGTCACAGAAGCAGAACTACCCTAGATACTTGGTAGATGAGAAGGCTGGCAAGGTCGACAGAAGTATATTGGATATACATTATATTGATGCGTACTTTACTAGTACTCCTAGTAGCACCATGGTAATAGATACCGGTTCAATTGCTAAGTGTTAGTAACTCAAAATAAAAGGCTACGAAATAAACAGAGACTAGCTAAAGGTGAGATGATGATATGGTTTGGAAGTGCTTCCAAGATTGATGTGATCAAGCATCACATACTCGCTCTACCATCGAGATTGGTGTTAAACCTAAATAATTGTTATTTGGTGTTTGCGTTGAGCATAGACATGATTGGTTTATGTTTATCGCAATACGGTTATTCATTTAAGGAGAATAATAGTTACTCTATTTATTTGAATAATACCTTCAATGGTCTTGCACCTAAAATGAATGGTTTATTGAATCTCGATCGTAGTGATACACATGTTCATGCCAAAAGATATAAGATAGTAATGATATAGTGCCACCTACTTGTGGCACTGCCATTTGAGTCATATTGGTATAAAACGCATGTAGAAGCTCCATGTTGATGGATCTTTGGACTCACTCGTTTTTGAAAAGATTGAGACATGTGAACCATGTCTATTGGTATATACGCATGAAGAAACTCCATGCAGATGGACCGTTTGGACTCATTTGATTTTGAATCACTTGAGACATGCAAATCATACCACATGGGCAAGATGACTGAAAGCCTCGTTTTCAGTAAAATGGAACAAGAAAGCAACTTGTTGGAAGTAATACATTTTGATGTGTGCAGTCCAATGAGTGCTGAGGCATGCAGTGGATATCGTTATGTTCTTACTTCACAGATGATTTGAGTAGATACTGAGTATATTTACTTGATGAAACACAAGTCTGAATTATTGAATGGTTCAAGTAATTTCAGAGTGAAGTTGAAGATCGTCGTGACAAGAGGATAAAATGTCTATGATATGATCATAGAGATGAATATCTGAGTTGCGAGTTTGGTACACAATTGTGACATTATGGAAATTGGTTCACAACTAACACCGCCTAGAACACCATAGTGTGATTGTAGGACCTTGAAGTATGTCTAGAGGGGGGGGGTGATTAGACTACTTGACCAATTAAAAACTTAACCTTTTCCCAGTTTTAGAGTTTGGCATATGTTAGCTACTTTAGGACAAGTCAAGCAATCATCACACTATTCAAGCAAGCATGCAAAGAGTATATAGGCAGCGGAAATTAAAGCATGCAACTTGCAAGAAAGTAAAGGGAAGGGTTTGGAGGATTCAAACGCAATTGGAGACATGGATGTTTTTGGCGTGGTTCCGATAGGTGGTGCTATCGTACATCCACGCTGATGGAGACTTCAACCCACGAAGGGTAACGGCTGCGCGAGTCCACGGAGGGCTCCACCCACGAAGGGTCCACGAAGAAGAAACCTTGTCTATCCCACCATGGCCGTCGCCCACGAAGGACTTGCCTCACTAGCGGTAGATCTTCACGAAGTAGGCGATCTCCTTGCCCTTACAAACTCCTTGGTTCAACTCCACAATCTTGTCGGAGGCTCCCAAGTGACACCTAGCCAATCTAGGAGACACCACTCTCTAAGAAGTAACAAATGGTGCGTTGATGATGAACTCCTTGCTCTTGTGCTTCAAATGATAGTCTCCCCAACACTCAACTCTCTCTCGTAGGTTTTGGATCTGGTGGAAAGAAGATTTGAGTGGAAAGCAACTTGGGGAAGGCTAGAGATCAAGATTCATATGGTAGGAATGGAATATCTTGGCCTCAACACATGAGTAGGTGGTTCTCTCTCATAAATGGTAAGTTGGAAGTGTAGGTTTGTTCTGATGGCTCTCTCCACGAATGAAGAGGAGGTGGAGGGGTATATATAGCCTCCACACAAAATCTAACCGTTACACACAATTTACCAAACTCGGTGGGACCGATTCAACAGACTCGGTCGGACCGATTTAGTAAACCTAGTGACTGTTAGTGATTTTCGCTGGGACTGACATGCATCTCGGTGAGACCGATTCGGTTAGGGTTAGGGCATAACGTAATCTCGGTAAGACCAATTACACAAACTCGGTGAGATCAATTTGGTAATAAGCTTTCCAGAGAGTTGGTCAGGTAAACTCGGTGGGACCGATTTGCTCTTTTCGGTGAGACCGAAATGTTACAAAAGGGAAACAGAGAGTTTACATTGCAATCTCGGTGGGACTGATCGCTCACTTTGGTTAGACCGAAACGTTATGAAAGGAAACAGAGAGATTACAATCCCATCTCGGTGAGACCGAGATCCCTATCGGTAAGACCGATTTGCTTAGGGTTTGTGGCAGTGGCTATGACTTTTGGAATCGGTGGCGCCGGATAGTAAGAATCGGTGTGACCGATTTTGGCTTTGGGTTTAGGTCATTTGTGGATGTGGGAAAGTAGTTGAGGGTTCTGGAGCATATCACAAAGCACATGAAGCAAGAGGCTCATTAAGCAACACCTCATCCCTCCTTGATAGTATTGGCTTTTCCTATAGACTCAATGTGATCTTGGATCACTAAAATATAAAATGAAGAGTCTTGAGCTTTTGAGCTTGAGCCAATCCTTTGCCCTTAGTATTTTGAGGGATCCACTTTCATCATCCATGCCATGCCATTCATTGAGCTTTCCTGAAATAATAGTCTTGGAATAGCATTAGCTCAATGAGCTATATGTTGTTATAAATTATCAAAACCACCTAGGGATAGTTGCACTTTTAATCTCCCCCTTTCTGGTAATTGATGACAACATATAGATCAAAGCTTCGACAAATGATAATAAGATTGAATAACATTGTCGCTTTGAGAAGTATGTGATAAGCAAGTGCTCCCCCTAAATTTGTGCATAGTTTAAGATTTGCTTTGGACTGCAAATGCACAATGAATTAGGCTCATGGGTTACTCTTCCATGTCACATACATCTTGGTGGAGCGCTCAAAATAATAAATATTGAACACATGCACTCATCACCAAGCAAAGTGAATGATCACATAAGATAGATAGGATAATATCATCAAACATGCATAAGTGTAGCTTATGATCAAACACATGATCAGCAATGTCTCACAAGCATAGTATCACAAGCAATCAAAAGATACAAGTTTAACCATCAAATAAAGCAAGAGAGAACAAAAGCGACTCTCTCTCTCTCGAAGCCTATGATCTATACATTTTTCTCCCCCTTTGGCAACAAGTTACCAAAAAGTTCATAGAAAATGCATAGTGCTAGATCGACTCCCAGGCTTGATCTTCAGGTGGTGGTGTCCGGATAACTCCAAGAACGAAGGCTTTAGTTGAAGTAGAGGGTGCTGGAGTTGATGCTGGAGCTGGTTGCACTGGAGCTGAAGGGGCAGTAGCTGGTGCTGAAGATGTTGCTCTAGTGTCTGTCACAGGCACTGCAACTCACCTCTGGGCTCTAGGCACTCTAGCAAACACATTTGTTGTAGTCTTGCCCTGCCTCTCCTGCATGTCATCCTGCAGCTGCTCTACAACTGACTGAATCTTAGTTACTTTGACATCAAGGTCATGGAATTTGAGTTCCATGATTCTTTCCAGGCTCTCCTGATTCTGAGTGAGGGTGGCCAGTCCCTTCTCAATCCTCAGTGTAGATGCTATCAAGTAACCAAGCTGCTCCTGCTTGTTCTTCAAGAAATATTCAAATGCCTCCTCTTGAGTTGGCATCCTGGCAGCCTTCTCCTTTGCCTTCTCCTTCTTCTCTTGAGCTTGAACTGATGATGGGTCATTCTCATTCATGACAACCTCATTGTCCTCAAAGTCTGGATAAAGTGGAAAATGTTCCTTATCCAATTCATATTTCCTTGTGCCCATCTTTGAGTTGATCAATTCCTGAATCTGAGGTGCATATCCACAGCTCCTCTTCTGATCTGCTGCACTCCTCTTAATGGTTTCAACCATCAGGCTCATGACTTTGAACTACTGTGGCACATCAAACACATGCAACATGTTGATGGCATGCCCTCTGATCATGTTATGGTCATCAGACTTGGGCAA
Organism: Triticum dicoccoides; assembly: GCF_002162155.2. Lineage (NCBI taxonomy): Eukaryota > Viridiplantae > Streptophyta > Magnoliopsida > Poales > Poaceae > Triticum > Triticum dicoccoides. The sequence goes on along the minus strand of NC_041385.1, from coordinate 682,445,909 downwards.
CAGAGTGTGCCTCAGAATCCAATTGATAGTGGGCAGCCCTGATAGTAGAAAGTGAACTGATCCAAACTTGTGAGTCTCAACTGCCTTGTCTGGGATCTCCTTGTACATGCGAGCCATGGAATTGTGATCCATCTTCTTCTTTGCATAGATATCCAGGTCATCCTCATTTTCCTTAGGGGCATTTATCAGACTTGCCCATTCTTCAACAGTGGATTGGTACCTTGTACCTTCAGACATCCAAACAATTTTTCCATCTGGATAAAAATGTGCTGTGGAGTAGAATTGCATGATGAGTTCATCATTCCAGTTGGTGAGCTTTTGCCCAACATAATCTGCAACTCCACAAGCAACAAAACTGTCTTGCACTCTAGGATAGTGCTCTTCATTTTCCTTCATGTAGCTCCAGTCGACCCACCTCATATCACAAACTATAGGCTTCTTATCCAACAGAATTGTCTCATAGAAGTCCTGCTGTTCCTTTGTATGGAACCTGTAGTCAACAGCAGTCCTTCTCCTTGAAGCATATGGATCTTCCATCCTCCATAGCGTCAGCCCTGAGTCTCTCCTGATATTCATGTCCTCAGCCACAGGATGGGCATCATTGTGGTCTGGTATCTTGGGCTTGAGCTTTCCTTAGGACCTGACCTTCTTCATCTTCTTCTTCAGCAACATTTGGCACTGGGGCCTTGTTCTTCTCAGCAGCTGGAATACTCCTAGTATTCCTCTTTGGTAGTTGCTTGGCCTTGGAGGCAGCTTTGGGTGCTTCCTTGGGCTTAGATGTTGTAGCCCCTGACCTTATAGCATCACCTATAAGCTTGGGTGCCTTAGGTGCTGGTGCAGCAACCTCTTCTTCTTCTTCAGAATCTCTTCTCATAGAGGGCTTTCCAAGAACCTGGGCAGTTGTGGTTCTTGCTCTCTTCTTCTTCTTGTCCTGAGCACCTTCATCCTCTGATTCAATTGTAAACTTCATTGTCTCTCCAGTGGGGACTTTCTTGGGTTTGGAAGAAGTGACTTTCTTTGCAGGTGCCTCTTTGGGTTCAGTCTGCTTTGGCACTTGAGTGGATCCTCTGACCTTGGGCATTGGTGTCCTCTTGGCAGGAACTTTCTTTTTCATTCCAGGCTTTGTGCTATGTGAAGAGCCATATTCCTTCTTGAGCACCACTTTCTTGGAAGTAGCCTCATCTTCTTCAGCTTTGTAATCCTCATCCTTTGAGTCTGAGGTTCTCTTCCTCCTTTGCCTGGTAGCAGCCTTATGCAGGTTGCTAGGAGTGCTTCTGCTCCCTTCATCTGAAGTGCTGGAGGGACTAGTGCCCTCACTCATGTCAATCTGCTCTTCTGACCTGTTCTGGCTGTCACTCTGGTCTGACATGCTGCAAAAACTGACTGCTGACCCTGTGAAGAGTTATAGATGAGATAGAAAGAATGAGCATCACAAAATGCAGAGATTTTTGCAAAAGAATGATTCAAAAATTCAGTTTTAGTTTTCCACAGAAAGCATTTTGGATCAACCGATTTTCAAACTGGGTGATACAGAAGCAGTTTTGGAACCTAAACTGATGATCTCGGTTGGACTGAGTCACAGTTCGGTGGCACCGAGACTGCTAGGGTTTCATAGAATCCTAAAATTGGTCGCACCGATTAGAAATTCTCGGTCAGACCGAGAGTCACTAGTGCAATGGCATAAGCCAAATCGGTGAGACCGAGTTTTTCAACTCGGTGGGTCCAAGATGGTTTCGGCAGAAACCTAACCCTAAAAATTTGAATCTAATCTACTCTACGGACTACTTTGGCTGGATAGGATTGTTTCAATCGTGGCAAGATTCAATAAGAATACAATGTGCTAGGAATCAGATGTGGATAGCACAAAGATTGAGTCCATACCCTAGCTTGGCGATGAACTCGCTACGGCGGCAACGGCAGGGGCGAAATCCGTTGACGGCGGCGGAGACTAGCTACAGGAGGCTGCTGACAACGAGGAGACGATCCGGAGACCTTCGATGGCAGAGCGAGCTATTGCGCGGGCGAAGGGGTTTCGGAGAAATTTCCAAAATTTTGCCCGTGACTATATATAGCCCGACCCTGTCGGTGTGACCGAGTGGAACAACTCAGTGGCACCAAGATGCATAACTGTGTACAGTTACAACAAATCGGTTGCACTGAGATTGAAAACTCAGATCAACTTAATGATCTCGGTAGGACCGAAATGGAGGAATCGGTCAGACCGAGAGTCACAAAGAGGTTTTGGAAGTTTAAGTCTATGACGAATCGGGGACTCCGAGTGCACCTCACACAGAGTGGTTCGAATCTGACTTGATCAAATTTTGTGATGTAGAATGAATAGAGTTTGAGACGAGAAAAGCATAGATAGCTAGAGAAAGTTCTTAGGCATTCTTGTCCATCCACTTGGCAAAAAGAAAAGAACCCAAACAATCAAAACAACAAGTGGATGTCCTTGAATGAGTAAAATATGCACCAACATGCTCACACAATAAAATGGAAAATGAAATATGTGACAGAGCATGCACATACAATTCTAGCATCTATCAAGCAATTGGCGATGACTAGGTCATCTATATATGAGTATATTGACTTAGGAGTCAAATGAGAACATTTGATCATAGGTCATACTCATCGTTTAAGCTCAAGTGGGGTTACCAGTTTTACATAATGCATTGATGTGTTCACACCATTAGAGTTGCTTTGACTCAATTGTCAGAGTTAAGCTCCCCCTAGATGTGAGATCCCCCCTTAGAGGGATGAACTAACCTTGGGTTTTGTCGATGATGACTTCATGTAGGTGTTGAAGATGTGGATGCTCAATGTTGATGTAGATCATTTGGAGCAATCCTTTGGAGTGAGTTGCACTTTCAACTTACCTACATGGGTTAGTCCCACAAGGAACAAACAAGAATATCCATAGACATAGAGTGATGCACGCACAAGATGATGTCCATGAAATCATTAGGTTACCTAGTCCCTTGCCTTACCAACATGAGGGTTTGTGACTCCTTGAACTAGTGCAAGATGTGGAAGTTGATTACACTTGTCCTTGCCATAATGATATGAGTGAAGAATGTTGGCGGAGTCACCCTCAAGAACTCTCTAGTTCTTCTTCTTCGGGATCCACATCATCTTGATGGGAATCCTTGGAGTTGTAGTTTTACTTGATGAAGTAGAACTTGACGTAGTCTTGGGAACCCACTTGAACGAGGCTTTAGGTGCTTCTTCAAATGCATCAATCTCTTCTTGAAGCTTGTCCTTGCCTTTGTTCTTGTGGTCTTGTGGTGGAAGATCATCTTGAGCTTGTGTTCCCTTGAAGGAAGTAGGATCATACTTCTCTTGTTGAGGAACAAACTTCGTCTTGGGGTATTGATCTTCTTCCCACTCAACTCCATTGGCATTGAACTTTCGTTGAAAACCAACACCTTGATTCTTCCGGTGCCTTCCTTGCTTGCGTACAATTTCCTCGAATTGCTTACTCCCGGCAAGGCTCTTGTAAACACCTTTCTCTATAATTCCCTTCAATAATCTATTTTCTTGCTCAAGTGTAACTTGGCTAAGAGAATCATTAGTGGAATCAAGAGAACTACTAGAAGCAACAATATTGGATTTGACATGATTATTGTTACTACTAGAGGAAGTATCTTTCTTGTACTTGTTACTAGACTTGACTTGAGGCATGTAAGTAGATAAGAGTAAACGCTTGGCAATGTAAGCAGAACTTTTCTTACGAAGATCATCATTGATTGCTTTTAAGAACTCATGCTCTTGCTCAAGATTGAGCTTTTCAAAGCGTAACTTCTCATGAGCCCTTAAAAGTTCTCGATGATCTTCAAAGATAGTTTCATGAGCCAACTTAAGAGTGTTTAGTTCTTTAGTTAGAATCTCAATATTCTCCTTATCATGGCCATTCATTTTATCTTGATTAGCATGATTAATTGGCGTTTCATCATAGTATTCATCACTAGAGTTGTCAACAAGTAAATCATCATCCACAAGCAAGTCATCTTCATCACTATTGAAATCAACATACTTAGGATGTGTTACCTTTGGACCTTTGGCCATGAAGCATCTTCCAATTCCTTCATTTGGTGAATCAAATATGTCGTAGGAGTTGGTTGACACAAGTGCTAGACCGACAACACCTTCATCTTGAGTATATTCGGAGTCGGAGTGATAGCTTCTCTCGGAGTGATTGTCGGAGTCGGAGCCGGATACCCATTCACCAACATGAGCTTGATGTCTTCGTTTTGTGTAGCTCCTTGATGACTTGTACTTCCTTTCTGAATCCTTGCTTCTCCGTGAGGGTCTTCGTTCATAACGATCATCTCTACTCCTCCTCTCTCTTGGTGGTGATTCTTCTCTTTTGCTTCTTCTTCTTGGAGAATCTTCTCTTCTTTTGTAGGGTGCCGTACACTCATTGGAATAGTGTCCGGGTCTCCCACAATTGTAGCAATTGCGCTCTTGACTAGAAGATCTTTTGTCATTGTAAGACCTTGACTTTGAGCTTCTTTCTTTGCTTCTACTCTTGTAGAATTTGTTGAAGTTCTTCACCATTAAGCTCAATTCTTCATTGAAGGTTTGTTTCTCACTTGATGATGTGGGGGCTTCACTTGAGGCTTTGTAAGCACCACTTGGCTTGTTGTGAAGTTCCTCCTTATCCTTGAGTGACATCTCATGAGCAACAATTCTTCCAATGACTTCCGTTGGCTTGAGATCTTTGTAGTTTGGCATCATTTGAATCAATGTGCACACGGGATCATACTTTCCATCCAATGCTCTTAGGATCTTCTTGATGATGAATTTGTCGGTCAACTCTTCACTCCCTAAGCCGATAATCTCATTTGTGATAAGAGCAAGCCTAGAGTACATTTCAGCGACACCTTCACCATCCTTCATTTTGAACTTGTCAAGCTGACTTTGGAGCACATCCAACTTGGATTCCTTGAAGGATTCGGTACCTTCCTGCATATCAATCAAAGTATCCCAAATTTCCTTTGCATTCTCAAGACGGCTGATTTTGTTGAATTCTTCGGGGCACAATCCGTTGAAGATGATATCACAAGCTTGAGCGTTGTATTGCAACATCTTCAATTCTTCCGCATTAGCTTCACGGTTCGGTTCTCTCTCATCAAAGAATTCACCTTGCAAGCCAATACAAATAATTGCCCAAACGGCGGGGTTATGTCCAAGAATATGCATTTTCATCTTATGCTTCCAACTAGGAAAATTAGTACCATCAAAGTAAGGACCTCTACGGTGATAATTTCCCTCGCTAGACGCTATACTCTCCTAGGTTGTGAAACCAAGGCTATGACCACCAAAAGCTATGGAAATCAAAGCAAATGGAGACCAAAGCTCTAATACCACTTGTAGGACCTTGAAGTATGTCTAGAGGGGGGGGGGTGATTAGACTACTTGACCAATTAAAAACTTAACCTTTTCCCAATTTTAGAGTTTGGCAGATTTTAGCTACTTTAGGACAAGTCAAGCAATCATCACACTATTCAAGCAAGCATGCAAAGAGTATATAGGCACCGGAAATTAAAGCATGCAACTTGCAAGAAAGTAAAGGGAAGGGTTTGGAGGATTCAAACGCAATTGGAGACACGGATGTTTTTGGCGTGGTTCCGATAGGTGGTGCTATTGTACATCCACGTTGATGGAGACTTCAACCCATGAAGGGTAACGGTTGCGCGAGTCCACGGAGGGCTCCACCCACGAAGGGTCCATGAAGAAGCAACCTTGTCTATCCCACCATCGCCGTCGCCCACGAAGGACTTGCCTCACTAGCGGTAGATCTTCACGAAGTAGGCGATCTCCTTGCCCTTACAAACTCCTTGGTTCAACTCCACAATCTTGTCGGAGGCTCCCAAGTGACACCTAGCCAGTCTAGGAGACACCACTCTCTAAGAAGTAACAAATGGTGCATTGATGATGAACTCCTTGCTCTTGTGCTTCAAATGATAGTCTCCCCAACACTCAACTCTCTCTCATAGGTTTTGGATCTGGTGGAAAGAAGATTTGAGTGGAAAGCAACTTGGGGAAGGCTAGAGATCAAGATTCATATGGTAGGAATGGAATATCTTGGCCTCAACACATGAGTAGGTGGTTCTCTCTCATAAATGGTAAGTTGGAAGTGTAGGTTTGTTCTGATGGCTCTCTCCACGAATGAAGAGGAGGTGGAGGGGTATATATAGCCTCCACACAAAATCTAACCGTTACACACAATTTACCAAACTCGGTGGGACCGATTCAACAGACTCGGTCGGACCAATTTAGTAAACCTAGTGACCGTTAGTGATTTTCGGTGGGACTGACATGCATCTCGGTGAGACCGATTCGGTTAGGGTTAGGGCATAACGTAATCTCGGTAAGACCGATTACACAAACTCGGTGATACCGATTTGGTAATAAGCTTTCCAGAGAGTTGGTCAGGTAAACTCGGTGGGACCGATTTGCTCTTTTCGGTGAGACCGAAATGTTACAAAAGGGAAACAGAGAGTTTACATTGCAATCTCGGTGGGACTGATCGCTCACTTTGGTTAGACCGAAACGTTATGAAGGGAAAACAGAGAGATTACAATCCCATCTCGGTGAGACCGAGATCCCTATCGGTAAGACCGATTTGCTTAGGGTTTGTGGCAGTGGCTATGACTTTTGGAATCGGTGGCGCCAGATAGGAAGAATCGGCGTGACCGATTTTGACTTTGGGTTTAGGTTATTTGTGGATGGGGAAAGTAGCCAAGGATTTTGGAGCATATCACAAAGCACATGAAGCAAGAGGCTCATTAAGCAACTCCTCATCCCTCCTTGATAGTATTGGCTTTTCCTAGAGACTCAATGTGATCTTGGATCACTAAAATATAAAATGAAGAGTCTTGAGCTTTTGAGCTTGAGCCAATCCTTTGTCCTTAGTATTTTGAGGGATCCACTTTCATCATCCATGCCATGCCATTCGTTGAGCTTTCCTGAAATAATAGTCTTGGAATAGCATTAGCTCAATGAGCTATATGTTGTTATAAATTACCAAAACCACCTAGGGATAGTTGCACTTTCAGTGATGGTGTGTCCGAACATCATAGATGCACCCCATTGGATATGGGGCATACCATGATGTCTCTTATCAAACTACCACTATCGTTCATGGGTTAGGCATTAGAGACAACCACATTCGCTTTAAATAGGGCACCACATAATTCTGTTGAGATGACACCGTATGAACTATGGTTTAGAGAAACCTAAGCTGTCGTTTCTTGAAAGTTTGGGGCTGCGATGCTTATGTGAAAAAAAGTTTCATCCTGATAAGCTCGAACCCAAAGCGGATAAATACATCTTCATAGGACATCCAAAACAGTTGGGTATACCTCCTATTTCAGATCCGGAAGCAAAAGTGATTGTTTCTAGTAATGGGTCCTTTCTCGAGGAAAAGTTTCTATTGAAAGAATTGAGTGGGAGGATGGTGGAGACTTGATATGGTTATTGAACCGTCACTACAACTAGTGTGTAGCAGGGCACAGGAAGTTGTTAATGTGGCACCTACACCAATTGAAGTGGAAGCTGATGATAGTGATCATGAAGCCTCGGATCAAGTCACTGCCGAAACTCATAGGACGACAAGGACGCGTACTGCTTCAGAGTGGTACGGTAATCCTGTCTTGGAGGTCATGTTGCTAGACAACAATGAACCTACGAGCTATGGAGAATCGATGGTGGGCCCAGATTCCGACAAATGGCTCAAGGCCATAAAATCCGAGAGAAGATCCATGTATAAAACAAAGTGTAGACTTTGGAAGAACTACTTGATGGTCATAAGGCTGTTGGGTACAAATGGATTTTAAAAGGGAAGACAGACAATGATGGTAAGTGTCACCATTAACAAAGCTCGACTTGTCGCTGAGATGTTTTCCGACAAGTTCAAGGAGTTGACTACGATGATACTTTCTCACTCGTAGCGATGCTAAGACTCTGTTAGAATTATATTAGCAGCTACTGCATTATTTATGAAATCTTGCAGATAGGATGTCAAAATATAGTTTCCTCAACGATTTTCTTGAGGAAAGGTTGTATCTGATACAACCAGAAGGTTTTGACAATCCTAAAAGATGCTAACAAGTATGCAAAGCTCCAGCAATCCTTCTAAGGACTGGAGTAAGCATCTCGGAGTTCGAATATACGCTTTGATGAGATGATAAAAGATTTTGGATTTATACAAAGTTTATGAGAAACTTGTATTTCCAAAGAAGTGAGTGGGAGCACTATAGAATTTCTGATGAGTATATGTTGTTGACGTATTGTTGATCAGAAATGATATAGAATTTCTAGAAAGCATATAGGGTATTTGAAAAGGTGTTTTTCAATGGAAAACCTGGATTAAGCTACTTGAACATTGAGCATCAAGATCTATAAGGATAGATCAAAAATGCTCAATAATACTTTCAAATGAATATATGCCGTGACAAGATTTTGAAGAAGTTCAAAATTGATCGGCGAAGAAGGAGTTCTTGGCTGTGTTATAAGGTGTGAGTATTGAGTAATACTCAAGACATGACCTCGGCATAAGAGAGAGAATGGACGAAGGTCGTCCCCTATGCTTCAGACATAGGCTCTACAGTATGCTATGTTGTGTACCGCACCTGAAGTGTGCCTTGCCATGAGTCAGTCAAGGGGTAAAAGAATGATCCAGGAATGGATAACAAGATAGAGGTCAAACATATCCTTAGTAACTAGTGGACTAAGGAATTTTCTTGATTATGGAGGTGGTAAAAGAATTCGTCGTAAAGGGTTATGCCGATGCGAACTTTGACACTAATCCGGATTATTCTGAGTAGTAAACCAAAATCGTATAGTAGAACAGTTACTTGGAATAGCTCCAAATAGAGCATGGTAGCTGCATCTAGGAGATGACATAGAGATTTTTAAAGCACACACGGATCTGAAAGATTCAGTCCATTGACTAATAACCTCTCTCACAAGCGAGATATGATCAAAACCCATGGGTGTTGAATTCATTACAATCACATAGTGATGTGAACTAGATTATTGACTCTAGTGCAAGTGGGAGACTGTTAGAAATATGCCCTAGAGGCAATAATAAAATGGTTATTATTGTATTTCCTTGTTCATGATAATTGTCTATTGTTCATGCTATAATTGTATTAACTAGAAACCGTAATACATGTGTGAATACATAGACCACAACATGTCCCTAGTGAGCCTCTAGTTGACTAGCTCATTGATCAATAGATGGTTATGGTTTCCTGACCATGGACATTGGATGTCATTGATAACGGGATCACATCATTAGGAGAATGATGCGATGGACAAGACCCAATCCTAAGCATAGCACAAGATCGTGTAGTTCGTTTGCTAAAAGCTTTTCTAATGTCAAGTATCATTTCCTTAGACCATGAGATTGTGCAACTCCGGATACCGTAGGAATGCTTTGGGTGTGCCAAACGTTACAACGTAACTGGGTGGCTATAAAGGTGCACTACGGGTATCTCCGAAAGTGTCTGTTGGGTTGGCACGAATCGAGACTGGGATTTGTCACTCCGTGTGATGGAGAGGTATCTCTGGGCCCACTCGGTAATGCATCATCATAATGAGCTCAATGTGACTAAGTAGTTAGTCATAGGATCATGCATTACGGAACGAGTAAAGTGACTTGCCGGTAACGAGATTGAACGAGGTATTGGGATACCGACGATCGAATCTCGGGCAAATAACGTACCGATTGACAAAGGGAATTGTATACGGGATTACTTGAATCCTTGACATCGTGGTTCATCCGATGAGATCATCGTGGAACATGTGGGAGCCAACATGGGTATCCAGATCCCGTTGTTGGTTATTGGCCAGAGAGCTGTCTCGGTCATGTCTGCATGATTCCCGAACCCGTAGGGTCTACACACTTAAGGTCTGATGACGCTAGGGTTATAAAGGAAGTTTGTATGTGGTTACCGAATGTTGTTCGGAGTCCCGGATGAGATCCCCGACGTCACGCGGAGTTCCGGAATGGTCCATAGGTAAAGATTTATATATGGGAAGTCCTGTTTTGGTCACCGGAAAAGTTTCGGGTGCTATCGGTAACGTACCGGGACCACCGGGAGGGTCCCGGGGGTCCACCAGGTGGGGCCACCGGCCCCAGAGGGCTGCGTGGGCCAAGTGTGGGAGGGTACCAGCCCCAGGTGGGCTGGTGCGCCCCCCAGCAAGGCCCAAGGCGAAGAGGGAAGGGAAAAGGGGGAAACCCTAGGCTCAGATGGGCCTAAGGCCCACCTAGTGGTGCGCCCCCCCCTCTCTCCCGCTTGGCCGCCCCCTAGATGAGATCTAGGGCTGGCCACCACCCCTAGGTGTGGAAACCTAGGTGGGGGTGCAGCCCCCCTTCCCCCTATATATAGTGTGGGTTTGGGGCTGCCATACATATGAGAACATCTCCCTCTTGGCGCAGCCCTACCCCTCTCCCTCCTCGTCTCTCGCAGTGCTTGGCGAAGCCCTGCTGGAGTGCCACGCTCCTCCGTCACCACCACGGCGTCGTGCTGCTGCTGGACGGAGTCTTCCCCAACCTCTCCCTCTCTCCTTGCTGGATCAAGGCACGGGAGACGTCACCGGGCTGCACGTGTGTTGAACGCGGAGGCAGCGTTCTTCAGTGCTTAGATCGGATTCGGCCGTGATCTGAATCGCTTCGTGAACGACTCCACCGACCGCATTCTTGTAACGCTTCCGCATCGCGATCTTCGAGGGTATGAAGATACACTCCCCTCTCTCTTGTTGCTAGAATGTCCATAGATTGAACTTGGTGATGCGTAGAAAATTTTGAATTTCTGCTACGTTCCCCAACAGTGGCATCATGAGCTAGGTCTATTGCGTAGATTCTATGCACGAGTAGAACACAAGTAGTTGTGGGCGTTGGTTTTGTTTAATATGCTTACCGTTACTAGTCCTATCTTGTTTCGACGGTATTATGCGATGAAGCGGCCCGGACCGACCTTACACGTACACTTACGTGAGACAGGTTCCACCGACTGACATGCACTTGTTGCATAAGGTGGCTAGCGGGTGCCAGTCTCTCCCACTTTAGTCGGATCAGATTCGATGAAAAGGGTCCTTATGAAGGGTAAATAGCAATTGGCATATCACGTTCTGGTTTTGGCGTAGGTAAGAAACGTTCTTGCTAGAAAACTATAGCAGCCACGTAAAAAACTTGCAACAACAATTAGAGGACGTCTAACTTGTTTTTGCAGCATATGCCGTGTGATATGATATGGCCAAGAAGGATGTGATGAATGAAATATATGTGATGTATGAGATTGATCATATTCTTGTAATAGGAATCACGACTTGCATGTCGATGAGTATGACAACAGGCAGGATCCATAGGAGTTGTCTTTAATTATTGTATGACCTGAGTGTCACTGAATAACGCCATGCAATTACTTTACTTCATTGCTAAACCGTTAGCTATAGTAGTAGAAGTAATCAGTTGGCGAGACAACTTCATGGAGACACGATGATGGAGATCATGATGATGTAGATCATGGTGTCATGCCGGTGATGATGATTATCATGGAGCCCCGAAGATGGAGATCAAAAGGAGCAAAATGATATTGGCCATATCATGTCACTATTTGATTGCATGTGATGTTTATCATGTTTATGCATCTTATTTGTTTAGAACGACGGTAGTAAATAAGATGATCCCTCATAATAATTTCAAGAAAGTGTTCCCCCCTAACTGTGCACCGTTGCGAAAGTTCTTTGTTTTGAAGCACCACGTGATGATCGGGTGTGATAGATTCTAACGTTCACATACAACGGGTGTAAGCCAGATTTACACATGCAAAACACTTAGGTTGACTTGACGAGCCTAGCATGTACAGACATGGCCTCGGAACACAAGAGACCGAAAGGTCGATCATGAGTCATATAGTAGATACGATCAACATGAAGATGTTCACCGATGATGACTAGTCTGTCTCACGTGATGATCGGACACGGCCTAGTTGACTCGGATCATGTATCACTTAGATGACTAGAGGGATGTGTATCTGAGTGGGAGTTCATTAAATAATTTCATTAGATGAACTTAATTATCATGAACATAGTCAAAAGGTCTTTGCAAATTATGTCATAGCTCGAGTTTTAGTTCTACTATTTTAGATATGTTCCTAGAGAAAATTTAGTTGAAAGTTGATAGTAGCAATTATGCAGACTGGGTCCGTAAACTGAGGATTGTCCTCATTGCTGCGTAGAAGGCTTATGTCCTTAATGCACCGCTCGGTGTGCTGAACCTCGAACGTCGTCTGTGGATGTTGTGAACATCTGACATACACGTTTTGATGACTACATGATAGTTAGTAATGTTAAACGGTTTAGAATTGTGGCACCGAAGACGTTTTTGAAATGTCGCGGAACATATGAGATGTTCCAAGGGCTGAAATTGGGATTTCAGGCTCGTGCCCACGTCAAGAGGTATGAGACCTCCGACAAGTTTCTTAGCCTACAAACTAATTGAGAAAAGCTCAATCATTGAGCTTGTACTCAGATTGTCTGGGTACAAAAATCACTTGAATCGAGTGGGAGTTAATCTTCCAGATGAGATAGTGATGTTTCTCCAAAGTCATTGCCACCAAGCTACTAGAGCTTCGTGATGAACTATAACCTATCAGGGATAGATACGATGATCCTTGAAATATTCGCAATATTCGACACCGCAAAAGTATAAATCAAGAAGGAGCATAAATTGTTGTGTGTTAGTGAAACCACTAGTTTCAAGAAGGGCAAGGGCAAGAAGGGATACTTCATGAAATGGCAAATCAGTTGCTGCTCTAGTGAAGAAACCCAAGGTTAAGCCCAAACCCGAGACTAAGTGCTTCTGTAATGAGGGGAATAGTCACTGAAGCAGAACTACCATAGATACTTGGTAGATGAGAAGGCTGGCAAGGTCGACAGAAGTATATTGGATATACATTATATTGATGTGTACTTTACTAGTACTCCTAGTAGCACCATGGTAATAGATACCAGTTCAGTTGCTAAGTGTTAGTAACTCGAAATAAAAGGCTACGGAATAAACGGAGACTAGTTAAAGGTGAGATGATGATATGGTTTGGAAGTGTTTCCAAGGTTGATGTGATCAAGCATTGCATACTCCCTCTACCATCGAGATTGGTGTTAAACCTAAATAATTGTTATTTGGTGTTTGCGTTGAGCATAGACATGATTGGATTATGTTTATCGCAATATGGTTATTCATTTAAGGAGAATAATAGTTACTTTGTTTATTTGAATAATACCTTCAATGGTCTTGCACCTAAAATGAATGGTTTATTGAATCTCGATCGTAGTGATACACATGTTCATGCCAAAAGATATAAGATAGTAATGATATAGTGCCACCTACTTGTGGCACTGCCATTTGAGTCATATTGGTATAAAACGCATGAAGAAGCTCCATGTTGATGGATCTTTGGACTCACTCATTTTTGAAAAGATTGAGACATGTGAACCATGTCTATTGGTATATACGCATGAAGAAACTCCATGCAGATGGACCGTTTGGACTCACTTGATTTTGAATCACTTGAGACATGCAATTCATACCACATGGGCAAGATGATTGAAAGCCTCGTTTTCAGTAAAATGGAACAAGAAAGCAACTTGTTGGAAGTAATACATTTTGATGTGTGCAGTCCAATGAGTGCTGAGGCACGCAGTGGATATCGTTATGTTCTTACTTCACAGATTATTTGAGTAGATACAGAGTATATTTACTTGATGAAACACAAGTCTGAATTATTGAATGGTTCAATTAATTTCAGAGTGAAGTTGAAGATCGTTGTGACAAGAGGATAAAATGTCTATGATATGATCACAGAGATGAATATCTGAGTTGCGAGTTTGGTACACAATTGAGACATTGTGGAAATTGTTTCACAACTAACACCGCCTGGAACACCATAGTGTGATGGTGTGTTCGAACATCATAGATGCACCCCATATGATATGGGGCATACCATGATGTCTCTTATCGAATTACCACTATTGTTCATGGGTTAGGCATTAGAGACAACCACATTCACTTTAAATAGGGCACCACGTAATTCCTTGAGATGACACCGTATGAACTATGGTTTAGAGAAACCTAAGTTGTCGTTTCTTGAAAGATTGGGGCTGCGACGCTTATGTGAAAAAAAGTTTCATCCTGATAAGCTCGAACCCAAAGTGGATAAATACATCTTCACATGTAACACCCACGATGCGGCTATATCTCCCACGTGTCGAAGCACGACTTAGAGGCATAACCGCATGGTGGTTTTGTCGCAAGAAGGGTCATCTTCACACAATCCCATGTAATGAACAAGAATGGTATAAAGAGAGTTGGCTTACAATCGCCACTTCACACAATACATAAATTAAGATCATACATCATTCAAAGTATACTCATAGACCGGCTACGGTCAAGTTCAAATGAAAAGAAGACAACCCCAAATGCTAGATCCCCGATCGTCCCGACTGGGCTCCTCTACTGACCATCTGGAAACGAAACATAGTAACGAGCAAGGGCCTCATCAAATTCCCACTTCAGCTCAGTTGCGCCATATGCGCTTGTATCCTCGGCACCTGCATCTGTTTTGGTAGAATTTGTGAGTCACGAGGACTCAGCAATCTCACACCCGTGAGATCAAGACTATTTAAGCTCATAGGTAGGTAAAGGGGTAATATGGTGGAGCTGCGACAAGCACTAAGCATATATGGTGGCTAACATACGCAAGTGAGAGCGAGAAGAGAAGCAACACATCGGTCGAGAAGCTAGAAGCGATCAAGAAGTGATCCTGAAACTACTTAGGTCAAGCATAACTCAAGCCGTGTTCACTTCCCGGACTCCGTCGAGAAGAGACCATCACGACTACACACACGGTTGATGCATTTTAATGAAGTCAAGTGTCAAGTTATCTACAACCGGACATTAACAAATTCCCATCTGCCTCATAACCGCGGGCTTTCGAAAGATGATATACCCTGCAGGGGTGTCCCAACTTAGCCCATCACAAGCTCTCACGGTCAACGAAGGATAAACCTTCTCCCGGGAAGACCCGATCAGTCTCGGAATCCCGGTTCACAAAACATTTCGACAATGGTAAAACAAGACCAGCAAAGCCACCCGACTGTGCCGACAAATCCCGATAGGAGCTGCACATATCTCGTGCTCAGGGCACACCGGATGAGACAGGCTACGAGTAAAACCAGACCTCGAGTTTCCCCGAGGTGGCCCCGCAGGCGGCTCAGTTCGGACCAACACTCGAAG
>NC_041385.1:682428450-682430490 GCF_002162155.2 Triticum dicoccoides | reverse complement strand
AAGATGACCCTTGGGCTCGCGAAAACCCAAGGGAAAGGGCTTAGGTGGCAAATGGTAAAACCAAGTTTTATTCAAAGCGAACTGTTAAGGGGGTCCCATAAATCACCCAACCGTGTAAGGAACGCAAAATCAAGGAACATAACACCGGTATGACGGAAACTAGGGCGACAAGAGTGGAACAAGTCACCAGGCATAAGGCCGAGCCATCCACCCTTTACCAAGTATATACGGTGCATTAATTAAACAGGAGACATTGTGATATCCCAAAATATCCATGTTCTGACCAGGAACAAACTTCATCTTCACCTGCAACTAACAAAGCTATAAGAGGGGCTGAGCAAAAGCGGTGACATAGCCAAACAACGGTTTGCTAGGACAGGATGGTTAGAGGTTTGACATGGAAATAGGTAGGCATTGTAAACAAAGGCAGGTAGAGCTAACATAGCGATAGAGCGAGTACTAGCAAGCAAAGATAGAAGTGATATCGAAGGTATGGTCATCTTGCCTGCAAGGTTCTCAGAGTTGTCGAAGGCTTGATCTTCGTTAGCGTACTCAACAGGTTCCTCGTGCACGTACTCGTCTCCCGGCTCTACCCAAAGCAAGAACACAAGCAAAGGAACCACAATAAATCATGGTGCTATGCACAAGCAACATGATGCAATACATATCATGCTATGCGAGATGTGATATTCAATGCATATGCGTGCTTCGGAAGGAAAGATGATGAACAAGGCATCAACTTGGCAAACCAAGTATGCCGCTGGAAAGATGAGATGATTTCAGTTGAAATCAATATAAAGATCACCGGAAACGGATGCACGGTTTGCAAATGGCAAGCAAGACAAGAATGACACAAAGCTGCGATTAACAGCATGATGCTACTTAGCATGCAACAAGAAATTATGCTACAGCACCCCAACATGAAAACAAAGCATATGGCAGTGATCTACAGGAGATTCTTTACAAAAGAGGAACACTGAGCTAAGGTTAAATCACATCATAACAGGTTCAAACAAGCATTGTGAAAGTGAAAAAAATATATCAGGTTGGACATGGCATAAACAGCATCACGAAGCAATGTTCAGAGCAGGTTATGAACATGCTACAGGAACTTATAATAGCAAAGTAAGGCAGGGCATGAATCTACTCAAAGCATAGATCAAAAGTCCCTTACTGACCATAAGCCAAAAAGGATCAGAAAATATGATGGCACCCACGTAAACATAGCAAGTTTCGTTAACAGATTTCAGCAAACAAAGCATGACATTGACATAATTATGAAGGCACCTTCGTGAGCTCGATGCACTCACTACAGAGCATCCCATGATAAACTAAGCATACATCCATCAAGAAGACATGTCATAGAAGCTATACATGGCAAGAAACAACACCATAGCATACACGGGTCAACTGCAACAACCTCGGCAAAATTGAATAACATGTAAACAATCTGCCAGGAAACATTTTGAAGCAAAAGTAGAGCACGAAAATGACATACTAGACTACTCCATAATTGCAACCAGGACCATGGATGGACAGAGCATAACCATATGTTCAAAACATCCTTAATGAAGTATCTCAAATTATGCATGGATCTCTCTGTAGCAACATGTTTACATGGCATCAAAATTACAGCAGAACAGGAACTAAAATCAGCATTATCACGAAGCCTAGTTTGCATGCTTGTGCTAGTCACCACATTGATCACAAAAATACATGGTAAGCACCTCTGTAAAGAAGACATAGCCTAGTTCAAAACACATTTAGGGACCAAGTCCATAGGATGCACACATCAATCATGGCAAAAATGACAAAAGAGCTCGTGCTGATAAGAATCTGAAACTAACATTATGAAGCCTTTTTCCAACAGCATTTCGGGCACCAAGATGAGCTCAAATGTAAATGATGCAATGGAATTAAATGATGTACTCTTCGAGACGAACAAGTCGGTATGCTACACACCCAAAACGGAGCCACGGGTGTAAAGTTGTGATGCGATGAATATGCAACAAAGTTACAGCAGATTAAGGAGTTGGACGA
>NC_041385.1:682405595-682427993 GCF_002162155.2 Triticum dicoccoides | reverse complement strand
CGGGCCGGCGGCGCGGGGGCACGGCGGAGGCCACGTGGCAGTCCTTGATTCGCCGGGGGCGCGGCGGCGGACGCGTCCGGCTCTGTCCGGACGTGTCCGGCGGCGCGGAGAGGGATTTCGTCTAGGGTTTGCCCGTGAATTTCGAAGGGGGAGGCATATATATAGGTAGAGGGAGCTAGGAGTGTCCAAAAGAGGTGCGGTTTTCGCCCACACAATCGTGATCCGATGACAGAGAGCATGGAAGTGACTTAGATGGGTTATTGGGCTGTTTTGGAGGGGTGTTGGGATGCAACACAAAAGAGGCCTTTGCGGATATGCGGATAACCGTTGGAGTACCAAACGAGCACCAAATGACACGAAACTTGACAGGTGGTCTACCAGTGCTATACCAGGGTCACTTGGCAAGGCTCGGTCCATTCCGAGAACGTTCAACACCCGCACACGAAAATAGACAAGAGGGGTGCGCCGGTGCATGTGGGAGTGTCGGATTGCGAAACGGACAACGGGGAAAATGCTCGGATGCATTAGACGAACATGTATGCAAAATGAAATGCACATGATGACATGATATGATATGCATGACATGAATAAAAATGCAAAACAAAAGACAAAACCTAACCACGGAGGGAAATATCATATCACATAGCCGAAAATGGCAAGAGTTGGAGATACAAAGATGGAAAGTTACATCCGGGGTGTTACAACACTCCACCACTACAAGAGGATCTCGTCCCGAGATCTAGGACTGAAAGAACTCCGGATATTCGGAACGGAGGTGATCCTCGCGCTCCCAGGTGGCTTCTCGGTCGGAATGGTGTGACCACTTCACTTTCAGGAATTTGATTGACTTGTTGCGAGTCTTGCGCTCGGTTTCTTCGAGAATAGCAACGGGGTGCTCATGATAAGAGAGATCTTCTTGGAGGTCGATCTCTTCGAAGTTGATAGTGCGCTCAGGAGTCTTGAAGCACTTGCGAAGCTGTGACACGTGAAACACATCGTGCACGTTTGCAAAGTTGGATGGAAGCTCAAGTTGATAGGCGAGATTGCCTCTTTTGCCAATGATCTTGAAAGGACCCACGTATCTAGGGGCAAGCTTCCCTTTGATACCGAAGCGACGAGTGCCTTTCATTGGAGAGACGTGGAGGTAGACATGGTCTTCGATTTCAAAAGCCAAGTCATGGTGCTTGCTATCATAGTAACTCTTCTGTCGCGATTGCGCGGCTTTGAGATTCTCACGAATGACTTTGCACATTTCTTCGGCTTCTGTGATCAAGTCGTTGCCAAGAAATTGGCGTTCACCTGTGTCGGACCAATTGAGAGGAGTACGACAGTTTCTGCCATAGAGAATTTCGAATGGGGCCTTGCCCGAACTCGCTTGGAAGCTGTTGTTGTAGGAAAACTCGGCATATGGAAGACAATATTCCCACTTCATACCGAAAGAGATGACACAAGCCCTGAGCATATCTTCAAGGATTTGATTGACTCGCTCGACTTGGCCACTTGTTTGAGGATGGAAAGCTGTGCTGAAACGAATGTTGGAGCCCATGGCCTTCTGAAAGGAGTCCCAGAACTTAGAAGTGAAGATGCTTCCACGATCTGAAGATATCAATTGTGGAATGCCGTGCAAGGAGACAATTCTGGAGGTGTAAAGCTCTGCCAGCTGAGCTGCTGTGATAGATTCTTTGATAGGAAGAAAATGAGCCACTTTGGTAAGCTTGTCAATGACAACGAAGATAGCATCATTTCTACACTTGGACTTAGGAAATCCAGTCACGAAGTCCATCTCGATATGGTCAAACTTCCATTCCGGAATAGCAAGAGGTTGGAGGAGACCAGCTGGTCATTGGTGTTCTGCTTTCACTCTTCTGCAAACATCACATTCATTCACGAATTGAGCAATCTCTCGCTTCATTCGAGTCCACCAATATGACTGCTTGAGGTCATGGTACATCTTTGTACTTCCAGGATGAATGGATAGGAGGGAATTGTGTGCCTCATTCATGATGACTTTTCTCAGATCACCTTTTGGAACCACAATTCGATCCTCGAAGAAAAGAGTATCTTTGTCATCCAAGCGATAGCACTTGTATTTGGGAATGCCCTTGTCAATACCACGTTTCACCTTCTTCACCATGGTATCCAGGAGTTGTGCCTCACGAATTTGATCTTCCAAAGTAGGAGAGACTATGAGGTTGGCAAGAAAGCCTTGAGGAACAACTTGAAGATTCAGCTTGCGGAAAGCCTCACAAAGATCCGGTTGAAACGTCTTGAGAATTAGACTGTTGCAATAAGCCTTTCTGCTCAGAGCATCTGCAATCACATTCGCCTTGCCAGGAGTATATTCAATACTCAGATTGTACTCTTGAATCATTTCGACCCATCGAGTTTGCCTGGGGTTAAGGTTGGGTTGAGTGAAGATATACTTGAGGCTCTTGTGATCGGTGAAAATGTCCACTTGCCTTCCCAATAAGAGATGTCTCCATGTGATCAATGCATGGACAACTGCCGCCAACTCGAGATCGTGAGTGGGGTAGTTCTTTTCATTGGGCTTCAACTGACGAGAGGTATATGCCACAACTTTTTTCTCTTGCATCAACACAGCACCGAGACCTTGAAGGGAAGCATCACAGAATACTTCGAATGGCTTGGATTCATCAGGAGCAGTCAAGACAGGAGCTGTGACTAGCTTCTCTTTGAGGGTGTTGAAAGCGATGTCACACTCAGGCGTCCAGACATACTTGACATTCTTCTGGAGGAGGTTGGAAAGAGGCTTTGCAATCTTAGAGAAGTTCTCAACGAATCTTCGGCAATAGCTTGCAAGACCAAGTGTCGGTGTACTAGAGTAGGGGTACCCTATTATCCCGAACTTGTGCACTGGCAGTTGCAGCGCCCCGCAGCAAAGCTTGCCGGGTGACCGCCAAGGTCCTCCGTGGTTCCTTTGGAGCCATTCAAGAACAAATTATTTAAGCCAAGGAGACAAGGCCCCGGCAAGAGGAGCTTGCCGGGAAGGCCAACCAAGGCGTTTCAAGGAATTTGCCGCGACGCACTGCGTGTCCCGGCAAGGCCCGGTGGGCGACAAGCTTCCGGACGCGACAAGACAACGGCCACGACAAGGCGCTTGCCGCGGCAAGCTACCACTCTGTACCCACGCTCCAGCACATCCACCCACGTGTCGCCTTGGGGTCTTTCCAGACGCACGTGGCAGGAGGCTGTGCAGCCAGCGGTGCGAGGTGGCAAGCGACGCTGACAAGATCGCCATCGTGGCAAGCAGTGGCGTCCCTGACGGTCCTTTTTGCACTATTTGAGCGACGCAGACGGGCATTCAATGCCTTTGTCCCCTGCCGTCAGGGTTAGGTAGGATACACTGTACAGGTAGTTGTACCAACCACCCCTCCTTTTCCATTTTTACCCTTGTCTACGTTGCCACCTGTCGGTGACCCCTTGTGCGTATAAAAGGAGGCCCATGCACAACGTAGAGGGGGGTTGAAAACCAGAAAACACTCACGCTCGGTCTCGTTAGCAGCTCGAGTGTACTGTAGCACTCAGCGCTCCTGAGCAAGAACTCAATACAATCAGACAAGCAGCAGTAGGAGTATTATCTCTCCGGAGAGCTCCGAAGCTGGGTAAACTGCTCTGTGTTTCGCCTCGATCTGCTCTTTGTGCGATCTCCGCCCCCCGCCGAACCGAAAGGGGCTCGGTTCGCCGGCCCCATAGGTGTTCGTGGATCAGTTTCCCCGACATCTTTGGCGCGCCAGGTAGGGGGCGTCAAGGTTGTGTGAACCTGATCTGGCGATTCACACGAGCTAGATCTTCATCTTCTTCATCGACATGCCACCGAAGAAGAAGACTTCGGCGGCAGCTGTTCCGTCCACGTCAATCCCACCATCACCCGAGCAATCAGGTGGTGGAGAAGACGCCGGCGGAAGAACGGACATCGACGAGGGAGCTCATGGTGCTACCAGGTCCAAGGACAAGGCCGCGCAGACCTCGGCGTCCATACAAGTACCGCGCCCATCTCAGGAGGCGCAGGACCGACAGCGTCATGGTATTCGCAGTACCATACGTTTGTTGGACAAAGATCGAGCTAGTGGATCTCGGGGCGCTCAAGACCAACATGCACGCCAACGTGCTGGCCCGAGAGAGGCACGGTCGCCTGGACGGGATACTGCTCCTTCTAACATAGTTAGAAGTCCGAGCATATCCCGCTCCTCGCACCGTTCGCCACTGCCACCCACCACTCCAGCAGAAGCTTTGGCGCGAGCTCAACTGCTCCTGGATTACCCTATGGCGGAAGACAAGATCGATCAATGGAGGGCCACCATTCAGAGTCTCATCGGCTTCGCCAACGGCGACACTCCGCGGCAGCCGAGTGCGTCGCTGCCGCGGCAGGACCGCCAGGCGCGAGCCGGTGGTGACGAAACCGGTGGGGGTGCAACCACCATGCACTCTCCACCCCGAAGGCCAAGATCGCCGACTCATCGGATCCACCTCGACAGCGACTCCACCGCATCGGATCCACGAGCTCGTCGCGATTAGCGCCAAGTTCTTCACGAACGACAGCAAGAAGACACTCGTACTCGCATCGAGCGCCGAAGAGAAGCGTGACGTCAATCAGACCAGCGCGCTGGGCCCTTTGTCGACGTGCATGCGCCGGGGGAACCAGGCGACTTGCCATACACGGTAGGTTGCCCTGCGTTCACTCGTGAGCTGCGGCAAGTCCAGTGGCCCAGCACGAAGAATTTCAAACCAGACGTGCCAGAGAAATACGACGACAAGTCGCATCCGTCGGAGTTCCTCAGCATCTACACCATCGCGGTGCAAGCTGCCGGGGGACGGGACGACAAGATCCTTGCCAACTACTTCCCGCTGGTGCTCAAGCCCAATGTCAGATCCTGGCTCATGCACTTGCCAGACAACTCCATATCCTCCTGGGCAGACCTATGCCATCAGTTTGTCGGCGCCTTTACAGGCGGCCACAAGCCTCATAGCCAAGAGAGCGATCTTCATCTGCTCGCCCAGAAGGAAGGAGAGCCCTTGCGCAAGTACATTCAGAGGTTCAGCCGTGTACAGCACAACATCCCAAATGTCCACCCTGCCGAGGTAATCAGTGCATTCCATGCGAAACCGCAGGATGCGAGAGGAGATGGCGATGTGCAAGATCAGAGATGTCAGTGAGCTATATGCCCTGGCCGACAAGTGTGCACGTGCTGAGGAAGGGAGGAAACTACCCGGAGAGAATACGGGAGCAGAAGGATCTGATAGTGAGGAGACTGCCCCGGCAAGGAAAAACCGGCGGCGGAACAATAGGAAGAAGAAAGGCAAGGAGGTGCTAGTCGTTGAGAAGTCCGGCAACGGAGGTGGCGCCAAGAAAGCCAAAGCTGGTAGCTCCGGCGAGGAGGCTGTGGCGGTCGTCGACAAGTAGGACGGCACCAACAAGCAGTACTGCAAGATCCACCGCACCAAGGGCCATGACCTCCAGAGCTGCAAGAAGGTCGAACAGCTTGTCGAGCAGCAAAAGGCTGAATACGAGCGACGCGACAAGGAGAAAGCCCAGGAGGGTGCTGGAGGAGCCAGCAAGAAACGTCCCGGCCGAGGAGGACGCCGCGGCAAGGCCAAGCAGCGGCAAGGAGACAGACCTCCCCGCGGCCGCGATAAGGATGAAGATGACGACGACGATGAAGATATGGATGATGACGAGACCGATGAGCAGGAGTTCCAAAAAGCCACAGAGGTCCTGTGTGTTGACGGCGGTGCTTCTCTGCATACTTCACACCGCCAACTCAAGCAGTGGGTGCGGGAAGTCAATGCGGCAGAACCACCCATCGAGTCACGCAAGCCTCTGAAATGGTCCAGCATGCCTATCATCTTTGATATTGAGGATCACCATGACCGCATAACTGCGGTCGGGTGCTTGTCGATTTTGGTTTCACCAACTATCCGCAACCTCAAGGTCACTAAGATGCTAGTTGATGGCGGGGCCGGCTTGAACCTGATCTCCTCCGCGGTGCTCCAGAAACTCCAGACCCCTGATAGCGAGCTCGAAGAGACCGGCACATTCCGAGGAATCAATCCGGGAAGGAGCAAGCCGAAGGGAAAGATCACATTGCCGGTGACATTTGGCAGCGAGTTGAACTTCAGGACTGAGAGGGTCACTTTTGACGTTGCTGATTTTCCATTACCTTACAATGGGATACTAGGCCGTCCAGCACTCACCAAATTCATGGCAGCCTCTCACTATGCATACAACATACTGAAGATGCCAAGCCCGATAAGTGTCATCTCTGTCCCTGGCGACAAGAAGGATGCTCTTATCTACACCGACAAGATCTACTGGGAAGCAGCAGCAGCAACAGATCGCAAGTCACTTGCCGTTGAAGCTCCCGGGGCGAAGAAGAAGATCAAGTCCGGCAAGAGTTCTGATGCCCACTCCGGCAAGCGCACCTCTTCGGAGTGTTGCGCTACCATCGAGGACGCACCATCGAGCTCCACCGGCAAGTGTAAGAAGATGGCAGCTCCACCAGAGACCAAGAAGGTGTCCGCCAAGGAGGATGGCACTGGTGGTACCTTCACTATCAGTTCCACTCTCGACCCTAAATAGGAAAGCGCGCTCGTTGCTTTCCTACGGGCGAATGTCAATGTATTTGCGTGGCAACCGTCTGACATCCCCGGTGTTCCCAGGAAAGTAATTGAGCACCATCTTGCCGTCTGTCCTCATGCGCGGCCCGTCAAGCAGAAAGTCAGGAAACAGGCACTGGAGCGCCAAGAATTCATCGCAGAAGAAATCAAGAAATTGGAAGCAGCAGGCCTTGTCAGAGGAGTGCTCCATCCTACGTGGTTGGCCAATCCTGTAGTCATGCGTAAGGCAAACGGGAAATGGAGGCTTTGTATCGACTTTACCGATGTCAATAAAGCTTGTCCCAAAGACCCATTTCCCTTGCCATGCATCGACCAGATTGTTGACTCCACGGCCGGATGTGACTTGCTTTCATTTCTTGATGCATACTCAGGATACCATCAGATCTTCATGGCAGAAGAGGATGAGGAGAAAACCGCATTCATCACCCCATGTGGCACATACTGTTTTGTACGGATGCCCTTCGATTTAAAGAATGCTGGTTCAACATTTTCTATGGTAGTCCACGACGCTTTTGAGCCGCAAATGCACAGAAATGTGGAAGCCTACATGGATGACATAGTGGTCAAGAGCAAGGATAAGGCAACTCTGATTCAAGATTTAGACGAAACCTTTGCAAATCTGCGCAAGATCAACCTCAAGCTTAACCCCGAGAAGTGTGTGTATGGAGTCCCTTCCGGCAAGCTTCTCGGGTTCTTCGTGTCTCAGCGAGGAATTGAAGCCAATCCCGACAAGATCAAGGCCATTGAGCAGATTGAAGCACCAAAGTGCGTCAAGGATGTACGAAGACTTGCCGGTTGCGTAGCTGCTCTCAGCAGGTTTATCTCTAGGTCCGCTGAGCGCGCCCTGCCGTTTTTCAAAATATTGAAAAAGGCAGGTCCAATGAAATGGACTCCGGAGGCGGAGGCTGCGCTGCAGGACTTAAAGAGATACTTGTCCTCCAGTCCAACACTTGTCGCACCTAAACCACAAGAGAAGTTGCTGCTATATATAGCGGCAACCAATCAAGTGGTTAGTGCTGCATTAGTAGCGGAGAGAGAGGCGGATGATGAGCCAGCAACCACGGCAGAGGCATCTAGCGATAAGCAAGGGACTTCACCGGCAAGCTCTGGCCCCGACAAAGATGGATCTGCGCAGGAGCGTGACAAGATGCAGAAAAGAATGGTGCAGCGCCCAGTTTACTTTGTCAGTTCCCTTCTGCAGGGGGCTAGATCAAGGTACTCTGGTGTGCAGAAATTGCTTGTCGGCCTTCTCATGGCCTCGAGAAAGCTGCGCCATTACTTCCAAGGACATGAGATCACAGTCGTCACTCGTTTTCTGCTGAAGAGGATACTGCAAAATCCAGAAGCAACAGGCAGGATTGTCGAGTGGGCACTGGAACTGTCAAGCTTTGTCCTCAAGTTTGAGAGCACTTCAACTATCCAAAGCAGAGCATTGGCAGAGTTCATAGCAGAATGGACACCAACACAAGATGAAGAAATTCCAGAGACGAGCATCCCCGTCAAGGAAGCAAGCAAAGAGTGGCTGATGTACTTTGATGGTGCTTTCTCACTGCAAGGCGCCGGTGCGGGCATGCTACTTGTTGCACCCACCGGAGAACACCTCCAGTATGTAGTCCAGATGCACTTTCCCAAGGAGCAAGCAACGAACAATACTGCAGAGTATGAAGGTTTGCTTGCCGGTCTCAGGATCGCAGCAGACCTTGGGATCAAGAAGCTCATTGTCAGGGGTGACTCACAGCTTGTCGTCCGCCAAGTGAACAAGAATTATCAGAGTCCGTTGATGGAAGCTTACGTTGATGAAGTGAGAAAGCTAGAAGAGCACTTTGACGGCCTGCAGATGGAACATGTTCCAAGAGCTCAGAATGACATTGCCGATGGACTGTCAAAGTGCGCTGCACTTAAGGTACCTGTGGAACCAGGGATCTTTGTGCTCAAGCTGACTCAACCATCCGTAACGCCATCAACTGGACAGAGCAAGAAGAGGAAGTTGATTTCTGGTGACTATTTTCCGGCAGAGCTTCCCGAAGCCGCCGCCAAGAAGGTCATCAAAATCAACACCAGGGGTGCTAAGGAGCAGTCTGCTCCGGCGAGCCCTAGGGTTTGTTTCGTTGAAGCAAACGCTCCCGACAAGTTTTGCTCCGGCAAGCTTGCCAGGGAACATCAAGCTCCGGCTGAGCCGCAGGTTCTTGCCGTAGGAGCGGATGTTCCCGCAACAGCAGATGTGCCTTTAGTCCTTGGTGTCGAGCCGCAAGCTCCAGCATGGGCGCAGCAGATTGTCCGTTTCCTTCAGACAGGAGAACTTCCCGAAGGGCAAGAAGAAGCGGAAAGAGTAGCCCGGCAGTCAAGTATGTACCAGTTTGTCGACAACACACTGTACAGAAGAAGACTCAACGGTGTGAAATTGAAGTGTATTCACCAGGAAGATGGACAAAAGCTGTTGGCAGAGATACATGGAGGCATATGTGGTCACCACATTGGCACAAGAGCACTTGCCGGCAAAGCGTTCCGGCAAGGTTTCTTTTGGCTGACAGCCCTCCAGGATGCAACTGCACAAGTAACCAAGTGTGAAGCGTGCCAGTTCCATTCCAAGCAGATACACCAGCCAGCTCAAGCTCTCCAGACGATCCCTTTATCCTGGCCATTTTCGGTCTGGGGGCTCGATATCCTCGACCCTTTTCCCCGAGCTGTCGGGGGCTTTGAGTACTTGTACGTTGCAATCGACAAGTTCACAAAGTGGCCGGAAGTGGAACCAGTGAGGAAGGTGACAGCACAGTCAGCAGTCAAGTTCTTCAGGTCGATTGTTTGCCGTTTTGGGATCCCTAACAGGATCATCACCAATAACGGCACACAATTCACGAGCCGCACCTTCATGCAGTACGTCCAAGATCTTGGCGCCAAGGTCTGCTTCGCTTCTATTGCTCATCCGAGAAGCAACGGTCAAGCGGAGAGGGCAAATGCTGAAGTGCTGCGCGGGCTCAAGACCAGGACTTTCGACAGGCTACGCAAGTGCGGAAGGAACTGGATTGAGGAGCTGCCGGTGGTTCTTTGGTCGATCAGGACGACGCCAAATTGAGCCACTGGCCAAACACCTTTCGCTCTAGTCTATGGAGCAGAGGCAGTTCTCCCCACGGAACTCGTATACGGGTCACCTCGAGTGCTCGCTTATGATGAGCTTGAGCAAGAGTAGCTGCGACAAGATGACGCGCTGCTCCTTGAGGAGGACCGTCTTCAGGCTGCTGTACGAGCTGCTCGATACTAGCAAGCTTTGCGCCGCTACCATAGCCGCAAAGTTAATGCCAGAAGTTTCGAGGAAGGCGACCTTGTTCTTCGGCGTGTTCAGTCCGCCAAGAATTACAACAAGTTGACGCCGAAGTGGGAAGGCCCTTACCGGGTGAAACGAGTCACTAGGCCTGGCGCTGTCCGCCTTGAGACCGAAGATGGCATTCCGGTGAGCAACTCCTAGAACATTGAGCATCTTCGTAAGTTTTACCCGTAAGGCGCGGTTGTCGGAACCTGTTCTGGCAACCACCTTTTGTACAAGTCTTGCCGATGTTGCATGTAGTCCTTTGTACAAAGACGGGCGCAGACCCCGTGCATAAGTAAAGCTCATGTGCTCCGCACATCTTGTCAATATCATGCTGTCTACTTTGTATTTGCATGCATTATCTGACACTTTGTGCAGCACCCACCCCCGGTAAGCAATAACGAGCCGTAAGGCTCCATATCTTTATTTTCTCTTCTTTCTTTTTCTCAAAAAGGAAAGGAAGGTTCCCTCGCACACAAGTTTGCCGGGGGGAATGGAGAAGATAATGGTGTGGACCAGGCGTCGTTCAAGGAAGTTTCACCCTACCAGAAAGCAAGCGATAGAAAAGCTAAGTTGCAAAAGTTTGAGCAATCAGTTTTAAATTTTTAAGTTATCTTCCTTGAACGACCGTGCTTTGTATGGAAAACCTGTGCGCGGAGGAACCAACTCGTAGCTAGTTGCGCCCTTACTTTGTTTCGAGTCCGCTCAACAATTTAAGTGAGCTGCGACTAGTTGCGACAAGGTTTCTTGTCGGTAGCGGCACCGCCAGCAGGCTGCTGACGTCCCGCACTCAGAGCTCGCGGCTAAGGTGCCTGCGCCGGCAAGTTCTCTAAAAGCGTAGGGCAAAAACATACAAAGGGAGGAATCAAGTAAAGGAAATAACATAGCAAATCTCTACCCAAAATAGAGTTATATTACAAGATAGCTTGTCGCAGCCCTAACAGATTGTTCTCATGACATGACTAGCAGCGACAAAGAGAAAGAGAAAACGGGCGGCCTAATCTACGCGATCGCCCTCAATCCTCTTGATTCCGCTCACCTTGTCCACAATGGGTGCGGCAAGGGCCTTGAGCGCTTCTAGATCAGCATCCGACGGCAAGGACTTGAGGACGTTAGTGAAGTTGAGGCCTGGGTTGCGGAAGGCCACCTTCATCAGCACCTTTTGAAGAGCCCCCGCGCAGATCTTGCGCGACTCGTCGGCCAGCTGCTTTGGGATCTTCTCCCGGAGTCGCTGGAGGGCCGTCGCCACGCCTTTGAAGAACAAGCTAAGCTTGGCGCTAGGTTGGAGGTGCTCGTCGGAGGAGTACCCGAGCTCCTCCATCCCCAACTGCGCCAACTCCCCGTCGATGGCTGCGGCAAGATCCACAAGACCCTCGGTCCAGTGCTCCACGGTCTCCCTAAAAGCGTCGTGGGCGGCAGCGGCACTCGCCAGCAGCGCCTCGTCGGCCTTGATCTTCTCCGACAAGGCCACCTCCCGCTCCCTGGTGCCGTCCAGCATCTGAGTCAAAGTAGCCAACTTCAACTCGAGATCTGCATTGGAATCCTTGGCGGCGCTGAGCTCCTTGCTCCTCTCAGCGAGAAGACCCTGCAGCTTCCTTCTCGCGCTCACGCTTGAGCGCGGCAAGCTCCTCACCGCTCACCCTGAGATCGGCTTCCAGCTGCGCCACCTTTGTCTCCAGCTCTTTCTTGGCGGCCTCGGCAGCTGCGGTAGCATCCCTTGCTTCCTTGAGAGCCCCGCCAATTGCTTGCTCGCGCGCAGCAAGCTCCTCCTCGTGGCTGTCAAGGTTCACTTTCCGTTGCGCCAACTCACCTTCCTGCGCAGATAGCTTCTCGGCAGCAAGCCGCTGCTCCTCTTCAACCTCAGCCTTCCCGAGGAGGAAGGCTTTCCGAGTTGCTCCCGCTCCTCTGCTAGAGATTGCAGAGCTTCCTGCCTGAGACCCCAGAGCTCCTCCGCGCGCTTCTCAATATCCACTCCCGCCTTCGCGACAAGCGCTTCTTGGGATGCCAGCTTGGCCTGTCGGGCGCGGTAGAGCGATAGCAGCTTCCGCAGCAGCCGATCCTCCTCGGGCTCGTCGCTGCTGCTGCTTGGCGCGTCGACCAGCGCCAGCCCAGCGGAGGCGACCACCTCTTCGTCATAAGTTTCTCCTTCGACCGGCGCCCTGGAGCTCGATGCGCAGGGGAGCTTGATGAAGACGCCATCGCCGGCCTTCAAATAGGCGCCGAGCTGGGGCTCTTCGGAGCCTAGCGCTGCAGCAGCAGCAGAGGGATTGGCGTCGGTGCAGCGCCTGGTGCTCCTGCGGCCTCGGGGCCGTCAGTGCGATCACCGGATTCCTCGCCAGCTTCTGCGGCGGCAGCCTTGGCGGCCTCTTCGCCGGCGGGATCATCAACATCGGCCTCTTCTTCGGTGGCGGCAGCGTCGTCGTTATTGCCGCGCGCGTTCTCCTCGCCGGCGGGCTCGGTTTCCATCGGCTCCGTGGCAGGTGGATCTGACGACCGAAGAGGGGAGGAAGGTCAAGAAAATATTCAAAAATAAAATCAGAAGAAGAAGAACTCAGGGGACGTTTTTTAGGCGAGAGGATTACCTGTGCTAGGATCTGCGGTCGAGGTCTCAACCACCGGAGGATCACTGGTGCTATCCCTTGTCGGAGAACTGTCCCTTGCCGGAGAACGCTCCCTTGCCGGGGAATCCTCCCTTGGCGGTGTAGTAGAAGCAGAAGGCATTTCAGGAGCGGCTTCCGGGCACTCCTGGTGAGGCTGCTCTGCTCCTACACAAACCAACAGTCAGATATCAGCAAAGAGAGAGCACCCATATGCGCCTGACAGCATGAAGTGAACCACATACTTACGTGGGGGGCTGCGCTGGGGGCTGCTTTGAGGAATGGTTGCCGGGTCCGACAAGGTGGTCTCGGACATGTCCTCTGCCGTCGCGGTGGGATCGTCCTTGATGACAATCACCGGGGCCTTGGCTCTCTTCGCCGCTCTCTGGGCCAGAGTCCTGGAAAGGAACGAGTTCAGAGTAAAGCAAATCAGACACAAGACGAAACAACAAATTGAAGAACTACAAGAACAACAAGGAATCTTACTCTTATTCTTCCTCGTCGGAGCTGAGCACGGAGAGATCGAAGTCCGGCTCGCCTCCGGTGCGACGAGGCGGAGGAGTAGGTTCCCTTGCCCGCTTGGCTGAGTCAGTAGCGGTGGACCGGGAAGACCCCGCCCCAGTTGCCGCAGCGGCGTGAGGCACTCCCGCGACAACAGGGCTTGCCGCGGTAGAGCGTGTCGCGCGGCTAGGCGGCTGTTGACCCGTCTGCCGCCCCGCTACGTCCACAGCCTTGCGGAGACGCCTTCTTGGTGGAGCTGGGGGCTCCGCTTGCGACGAGCTGCCTAAAGGTTCGGGTCCGACGGGCTCTCCCTCGCCGGGCTCGTTCGACTCATCTTCGGGCCCGACAAGCTCCTCCTCACCGGCAAACTCCTCGCGCTCGGCAAGGCTTGCCGCCTCTGCTGCCTCTGCCTCCTCCACGGTAAATCCAAACTCACCCGCGGCAGCGGCTGCCGCCGCCTCTTCCATCCTAGTGGCGATGCGCTGCATCTCCGCATCGGTGGTGTCGCGGGTGAGGCTCTTCTGCTCGTCGGAGCGGACCGGCACTTCAACCAAGCCGTCAAATAACTCCTGCACGACGGTGTCTGCTGGCTCTTGCCAAGTTGGGACGATTCCATGCGAGTCGCACAGCGGCATCATCGCACGGATGCGGTCGAGCGAGGAGTTGTTGCACAACGGAACCACACCCCTCGGCAACATGAATGGATGTTGAGGATCGCGCTTGAACAGCTCCAGGAGCATCGCATCTAGCTCCAGGACGGTGAAGTTGAAGTTGAGGCCCGGGCGCAGCCTCATGATATCCGCCGAGTTCTGGAACTCCCAGGCAGGTCTCCTCCTCTCCTGCAAGGGGGCGATGCGGCGGCGAAGAAAATCTGCGCCAACGGCGCCTACGGCGAGCCCGGCAAGCCTGAGGCGTAGGATCCGGGTGACGGCAATCTTCAGCCTATCGTCTTCCGGGGCCACGTTGGTCCAATCATTGCCACGCACTATTGGGGCTTGGCGCAGGGCAGTAAATGGCTGCGGGTTCTCCTCGACAATCCAGCACCACTCTGCTCTCCATTCCTCCCACTTGCTGCGGAGCTCTCCCTCCAGATAAGCTTCTTTCTTGCCGACTCTCGAGATCCAGGCGATCCCGCCGGCAAGAGGCTCTCCTCTCTCGACCCGGGGCATAAAGAAGTGGCGAAAAAGGGCTACGTTTGGGTGGACTCCGACAAAGTTTTTGCAGAGATGTGCGAAAACTGCCATGGTCAGAACGGCGTTGGGGGTGAAGTCAAGGAGGTGGAACCCGTAGGTGTTCATGATGTCGCAGAAAAATTCAGAGAAGGGCGGGCAGAGCCCGCAGTAGAAGAACAGCGCGAAGAAGGGATACCCGTTCGGAGCCAGTCTCGAAGCGGTAGCCGGGAGTACCTTCGTGCGCGGATGCGCTCGCGTCTCCGTCGACCAGAAGAGGTAGTACTACTCCCTCAGCACCTTTGCGTCGAGCTGAGGGGGGAAGATGGCCCGCTCCTTTCGCAGTGCCGCGAGCCGCTGCGCCTTGACCGATTCCACACCCTTCCCCTTGTCGGCTTTCGGAACCATGGCGGAGGTGGTGGGGGAGATCGACGGCGTTGGTGGTGCTGGTGGCAATGGGGAGCGGAGCGCTGCTCTCTTTCAGCTTCGGGAAGAAGGGGGAGCGGCGGAGGTTTCTGAAAATGGAGTAACAACCGGCGAGATGGGCGAACTGCCCCTGTTTCCTCTGCTTATAAAGAGGGAGGGGGCGGACGTTTCGTCCTTCCGAATAAAGAAACCACCCACGATCTTTCTCACGACGCCGCATTCGACGCATGCCGTTGGGGGAGGGCGCGGTGGATGCGGAGTAAGATATGGCATAACCCAGGCCACGCGTGCCCGTGCCCTGTTTTGGGCCTGGCCCAATAGCGCTCGGCACCGTGTGTGGCCCAGGCCCGGGGGCTCCTATCGGTGTACTAGAGTAGGGGTACCCTAGTATCCCGAACTTGTGCACGGGCAGTTGCAGCGCCCCGCGGCAAGGCTTGCCTGGTGACCGCCAAGGTCCTCCGTGGTTCCTTTGGAGCCATTCAAGAACAAAGTATTTAAGCCATGGAGACAAGGCCCCGGCAAGAGGAGCTTGTCGGGAAGGCCAACCAAGGCGTTTCAAGGAATTTGTCGCGATGCACCGCGCGTCCCGGAAAGGCCCAGTGGGCGACAAGCTTTCGGACGCGACAAGACAACGGCCGCGGCAAGGCACTTGCCGCGGCAGGCTACCACTCTGTACCCACGCTCCAGCACATCCACCCACGTGTCGCCTTGGGGTCTTTCCAGGCGCGCGTGGCAGGAGGCTGTGCAGCCAGCGGTGCGAGGTGGCAAGCGACGCTGACAAGATCGCCATCGTGGCAAGCGGTGGCGTCCCTGACGGTCCTTTTTGCACTATTTGAGCGACGCAGACGGGCATTCAATGCCTTTGTCCCCTGCCGTCAGGGTTAGGTAGGATACACTGTACAGGTAGTTGTACCAACCACCCCTCCTTTTCCATTTTTACCCTTGTCTACGTTGCCACCTGTCGGTGACCCCTTGTGCGTATAAAAGGAGGCCCATGCGCAACGTAGAGGGGGGTTGAAAACCAGAAAACACTCACACTCGGTCTCGTTAGTAGCTCGAGTGTACTGTAGCACTCAGCACTCCTGAGCAAGAACTCAATACAATCAGACAAGCAGCAGTAGGAGTATTATCTCTCCGGAGAGCTCCGAAGCTGGGTAAACTGCTCGTGTGTTTCGCCTCGATCTGCTCTTTGTGCGATCTCCACCCCCCGCCGAACCGAAAGGGGCTCGGTCCGCCGGCCCCATAGGTGTTCGTGGATCAGTTTCCCTGACACCAAGAAAACTGCGGAGCTGTTTGACATTCTGAGGAGGTTCCCAATTCACAACTACAGAAACCTTCGCGGGATTAACAGCAATTCCCTTGGTGGAGATGATGTGACCAAGATAAAGAACTTCATCAAGCCAGAACTCACATTTGGAAAACTTCGCATAGAATTGATGCTCTCTGAGCTTGTCGAGCACCAATCGCAAATGTTTCGCATGATCCTTCTTATTCTTGGAGAAGACCAAAATATCATCGAGATACCACCAGAACGGATTCATTGGTGTAGGGGTTGAAGATAAAGTTCATCATGCGAGAGAATGTTGGAGGAGCATTGACAAGGCCGAAAGACATGACAGTATATTCATAAGAACCATAGCTTGTTCTGAATGCTGTCTTGGGAATATCTTGTTCATGAATGCGAATCTGATGATACCCCATACGAAGGTCAATCTTGGAGAAGACTTTAGCCCCTTTGAGTTGCTCGAAAAGCTCGTTGATGTTGGGAAGTGGATACTTGTTCTTGATTGTCTTCTTGTTCAATGGACGGTAATCGACGCAAAGTCGGTCCGTGCCATCCTTCTTCTGGACAAAAAGAACTCTACAACCCCAAGGGGATGAACTCGGTCTGATCAAACCCAGACGCTCTTGTTCATCGAGCTGCTTCTTCAGTTCCTTCAGCTCCTTGGGTCCAAGCTTGTATGGACGCTCGCAAACAGGTTCTGTTCCAGGCTCAAGATCAATAACGAATTCGACTGGCCGATGAGGAGGCATACCCGGAAGCTCTTCTAGAAAAACATCTTGGTACTCACAAACGACTGGAATTTGAGAAATAGCATCCAACTCGCCCTTCTCATTGAGAGAAAACAACCGAATGGTGTCATCACGAGCGACATAGATGATAACATCCTCAGAAGGGTGTGTCAATTGAATCTGCCTGGCAGCACAATCAAGCTGAGCCTTGTGCTTAGAAAGCCAGTCCATCCCGAGAATTAGATCAATATCAGAGTCGCCAAGAACAATTGGAGAAGACAGAAATTTATAGTTGCCCATCTTGATACCGACATTTGGAACCAATAAGGTAGATCTCAAACGCTTAGCTGGAGAAATAACTTGCATAGCTCTATGTAACTCCTCTGTGTCAAAATTGTGCTTCGATGCAAAAGGATATGACATGAAAGAATGCGATGCACCAGTATCAAGTAAGAATTTTGCAGGAATATCATTAACAGGAAGATTACCCATGATCACATCTGAAGAATCCGCTGCCTGAGCTGCATTCAACATGTTCACCTTTGCATGCTTTGGATTATGCTTGACCACAACATTGCTTGAAGATCTCACAGGAGGAGGAGGAGGAAGGCGCCTTTGATTGAAGCATTTGTTCGTGTAGTGACCTTTCTGCTGGCACTTGTTGCAAGTCACTTCTGAGAGCGGACGATGATAAGGAGCATTCGACTTTGAAGCTTGAGGCTGAGACTTGTTCTGATAGCTTGGGTTGGGTGGGTGGGAAGATCCACGACCACCTGAGTTCTTCTGATGGTAAGACTGACGAAACGGAGGAGGAGGAAGATAGAACTTCTGTTGCTTAGCTGCCACTTGTGAGGAAGAAGATTGCACTGCATCCCTGATTCTCTTCTTAGAAGCCTCACACTTGAGCTGAGCACCTTCTTGCTTGAGTGCCATATTGTAGAATTGATCAAACTGAGTAGGCTCAACAAGAACGAGAGCTAACTGCAGATCCTCTCTAAGGCCACCTCTGAATTGATAGATCATACTCTTCTCATGTGGAACATCTTGCTTAGCAAAACGAGCAAGTTTCTGAAACTGCTTGTTGTATTCGTTCACTGACATGTTGCCTTGCTTGAGATTGCGGAACTCCTCACGCTTGCTCTCAACAACACTGGTAGGAATATGGTGATCTTTAAAGTCCCGACAGAAATCAGTCCAAGTAATCACTCGACCACCTCTGGAATCCTTGTATTGTTGGAACCAATCAGCTGCCTGATCCTTGAGCTGAAAAGAAGCGAACTTGACATAGTCCTCAGGCCTGACATTGCTGCATTCAAAATGCTTGTTGATATCCACGACCCAATCATCAGCGTCTGTGGCCTCGGTACAGTAGCTGAAAGACTTCGGCTGATTTGCAAGGAATTGGTTGAGGGTAGGAAACTGAGGCTGATGATTGAATTGCCCTTGACCTTGATTCCCTTGGTTGCCTTGGCCTTGGTTGCGCTCTTGCATGAGCTGAATCATCATCTGAGCATGGGCGTTAGAGGCTGCCATCAACGCTTGCCATGCCTCCGGAGGCGGAGGTGGAGGTGGAGGGTTCGCCTGACTCCCATCATTGCGTTCCGGATTCTGACGCGTTGGCGGAGCCATCCTGAAGAGGGTGACATCCGTTAGCATCTTGATAGACAGATAGACAAGTTGAATCAACGGATAGAAATTTCTAACATATAGTCTTCACAATAAACATTCGAACAAGAATGAACGAATGAATTCCAAAGCAAACATCACACATCCATAAAGGTGAGAAGCCACTTGAATAGAGATTGATGAATGAAATAAACAAGGTACAACTAGAACAAATAAGTGGTAAGGATTACCCAATCACAAACCAAATATCTACGGAAGAAATGCTAGAGCTACTTGAATCCCACCTATAAACTCCCGAAACTTTCTGGTTATGCAATCAGGTGTTGGGGATACAGGGGAAGCAATATATCTCACCCAAACTAACAATCCCTACATCCAGTTGTATCCATCCATCAACACATAACCAAGAAACCAGTGGAAATCGTGTACCTCAACCTTCGAAAAGCATCCGTTACACGAGTTATGGCAATACTCCCGAGCTCGCCCCAGTACTGGGTTATCGGGGTTATCTCACCAACAACTGCAAAAAAGAGATTTTAGATGTCGGCAAAACTCAGGTATTCCAGAACTGCAACGACAAAATTGTGACGACAACACCTCAGAGCTCAACTCCCCGGGACACTGCCACAACCCCTAAATGTCAGGAGGCACCAAGAACAATGTTCTCGTCACAAAACCATCGGAACGATTCCAAGATACCCGCGTGATCCTAAATTTTTTTTAGTGAAATTTGAGAAGAGGAAAGTCAAAACATCTACGTCAGGAGACCTCACTAGAGTGACGAAGGGACTGAGGAGTAAAAAGAATCCTACTCTCTGATATATATAATCCTAAGACTCAAAACATTTTTGTTCTAGACTCAACATCGCCAGCAAACAATCAAGCAGGGGGCTCCTAAGTCGTGGATGGCTCTGATTACCAACTTGTAACACCCATGATGCGGCTATATCTCCCACGTGTCGAAGCACGACTTAGAGGCATAACCGCATGGTGGTTTTGTCGCAAGAAGGGTCATCTTCACACAATCCCATGTAATGAACAAGAATGGGATAAAGAGAGTTGTCTTACAATCGCCACTTCACACAATACATAAATTAAGATCATACATCATTCAAAGTACACTCATAGACCGGCTACGGTCAAGTTCAAATGAAAAGAAGACAACCCCAAATGCTAGATCCCCGATCGTCCCGACTGGGATCCTCTACTGACCATCTGGAAACGAAACATAGTAATGACCAAGGGCCTCATCAAATTCCCACTTCAGCTCAGTTGCGCCATCTGCGCTGGTATCCTCGGCACCTGCATCTGTTTTGGTAGAATCTGTGAGTCACGAGGACTCAGCAATCTCACACCCGCGAGATCAAGACTATTTAAGCTCATAGGTAGGTAAAGGGGTAATATGGTGGAGCTGCGGCAAGCACTAAGCATATATGGTGGCTAACATACGCAAGTGAGAGCGAGAAGAGAAGCAACACATCGGTCGAGAAGCTAGAAGCGATCAAGAAGTGATCCTGAAACTACTTACGTCAAGCATAACTCAAGCCGTGTTCACTTCCCGGACTCCGCCGAGAAGAGACCATCACGGCTACACAAACGGTTGATGCATTTTAATGAAGTCAAGTGTCAAGTTATCTACAACCGGACATTAACAAATTCCCATCTGCCTCATAACCGCGGGCACGGCTTTCGAAAGATGATATACCCTGCAGGGGTGTCCCAACTTATCCCATCACAAGCTCTCACGGTCAACGAAGGATAAACCTTCTCCCGGGAAGACCCGATCAGTCTCGGAATCCCGGTTCGCAAAACATTTCGACAATGGTAAAACAAGACCAGCAAAGCCACCCGACTGTGCCGACAAATCCCGATAGGAGCTGCACATATCTCGTGCTCAGGGCACACCGGATGAGACAGGCTACGAGTAAAACCAGACCTCGAGTTTCCCCGAGGTGGCCCCGCAGGCGGCTCAGTTCGGACCAACACTTGAAGGAGCACTCGCCTGGAGGGGGGGGGTTAAATAAAGATGACCCTTGGGCTCGCGAAAACCCAAGGGAAAGGGCTTAGGTGGCAAATGGTAAAACCAAGTTTGGGCCTTGCTGGAGGAGTTTTATTCAAAGCGAACTATTAAGGGGGTCCCATAAATCACCCAACCGTGTAAGGAACGCAAAATCAAGGAACATAACACCGGTATGATGGAAACTAGGCCGGCAAGAGTGGAACAAGTCACCAGGCATAAGGTCGAGCCTTTCACCCTTTACCAAGTATATATGGTGCATTAATTAAACAAGAGATATTGTGATATCCCAAAATATCCATGTTCCGACCAGGAACAAACTTCATCTTCACCTGCAACTAACAATGCTATAAGAGGGGCTGAGCAAAAGCGGTGACATAGCCAAACAACGGTTTGCTAGGACAGGATGGTTAGAGGTTTGACATGGCAATAGGTAGGTATGTTAAACAAAGGCAGTAGAGCTAACATAGCGATAGAGCGAGTACTAGCAAGCAAAGATAAAAGTGATATCGAAGGTATGGTCATCTTGCCTGCAAGGTTCTCAGAGTTGTCAAAGGCTTGATCTTCGTTAGCGTACTCAACAGGTTGCTCGTGCACGTACTCGTCTCCCGGCTCTACCCAAAGCAAGAACACAAGCAAAGGAACCACAATAAATCACGGTGCAATGCACAAGCAACATGATGCAATACATGTCATGCTATGCGAGATGTGATATGCAATGCATATGCGTGCTTCGGAAGGAAAGATGATGAACAAGGCATCAACTTGGCAAACAAAGTATGCCGTTGGAAAGATAAGATGATTTCGGTTGAAATCGATATAAAGATCACCGGAAACGGATGCACGATTTGCAAATGGCAAGCAAGACAAGAATGACACAAAGCTGCGATTAACAGCATGATGCTACTTAGCATGCAACAAGAAATTATGCTACATCACCCCAACATGAAAACAAAGCATATGGCAGTGATCTACAGGAGATGCTTTACAAAAGAGGAACACTGAGCTACGGCTAAATCACATCATAACAGGTTCAAACAAGCATGGTGAAAGTGCAAAAAAAATATCAGGTTGGACATGGCATAAACAGCATCACGAAGCAATGTTCAGAGCAGGTTATCAACATGCTACAGGAACTTATAATAGCAAAATAAGGCATGGCATGAATCTACTCAAAGCAGAGATCAAAAGTCCCTTACTGACCATAAGCCAAAAAGTATCAGAAAATATGATGGCACCCACGTAAACATAGCAAGTTTCATTAACAAATTTCAGCAAACAAAGCATGGCATTGACATAATTACGAAGGCACCTTCGTGAGCTCGATGCACTCATTACAGAGCATCCCATGATAAACTAAGCATACATCCATCAAGAAGACATGTCATAGAAGCTATACATGGCAAGAAACAACACCATAGCATACACGGGTCAACTACAACAACCTCGGCAAAATTGAATAACATGTAAACAATCTGCCAGGAAACATTTTGAAGCAAAAGTAGAGCACGAAAATGACATGCTAGACTTCTCCATAATTGCAACCAGGACCATGGATGGACAGAGCATAACCATATGTTCAAAACACCCTTAATGAAGTATCTCAAATTATGCATGGATCTCTCTGTAGCAACATGTTTACATGGCATCAAAATTACAGCAGAACAGGAACTAAAATCAGCATTATCACGAAGCCTAGTTTGCATGCTTGTGCTAGTCACCACATTGATGAAACTAACATTATGAAGCCCTTTTCCAACAGCATTTCGGGCATCAAGATGAGCTCAAATGTAAATGATGCAATGGAATTAAATGATGTACTCTTCGAGACGAACAAGTCGGTGTGCTACACGCCCAAAACGGAGCCACGGGTGTAAAGTTGTGATGCGATGAATGTGCAACAAAGTTACAGCAGATTAAGGACTTGGACGAAAAAACGGGGGGGGGAGAAGAAAGTCAACCGCTGGCTTGGATCTGGATCTGGCGCGGATCGGGGAGCACGGACGCCGAGGCGTCGCCGGAGGCTCGGGGCGCGGCTGCCTGAGACGGGGGAGGCCGGGACGAGGCCGGGGCAGCGGCCGGAGGACGGCGGCGACCGGCGGCGGAGGA
>NC_041385.1:682388645-682405103 GCF_002162155.2 Triticum dicoccoides | reverse complement strand
GGCAGGCGGTGGGCGGCGGGCGCGGGAGGACGGCGGCGGAGGCCGGTGATGCGGTCGGGCACAGGACGCGCGGGCGAGCGGCGGCGGTCGTGCGGGCTGGGCGGGCCCCGCCTGGGCCCGGCGGGCCGGCGGCG
Organism: Triticum dicoccoides; assembly: GCF_002162155.2. NCBI lineage: Eukaryota > Viridiplantae > Streptophyta > Magnoliopsida > Poales > Poaceae > Triticum > Triticum dicoccoides. Next base: position 682,404,969 of record NC_041385.1, on the reverse strand, counting down.
CGGGGGCGCGGCGGAGGCCATGTGGCAGTCCCTGATTCACCGGGGCGCGGCGACGGACGCGTCCGGCTCTGTCTGGACATGTCCGGCGGCGCGGAGAGGGATTTCGTCTAGGGTTTGCCCGTGAATTTCGGAGGGGGAGGCATATATATAGGTAGAGGGAGCTAGGAGTGTCCAAAAGAGGTGCTGTTTTCGCCCACACGATCGTGATCCGACGACGGAGAGAATGGAGGTGACTTAGATGGGTTATTGGGCTGTTTTGGAGGGGTGTTGGGCTGCAACACAAAAGAGGCCTTTGCGGATATGCGGATAATCGTTGGAGTACCAAACGAGCTCCAAATGACCCGAAACTTGACAGGTGGTCTACCGGTGCTATACCAGGGCCACTTGGCAAGCCTCGGTCCATTCCGAGAACGTTCAACACCCGCATACGAAAATAGACAAGAGGGGTGCGCCGGTGCATGTGGGAGTGTCGGCTTGCGAAACGGATAATGGGGAAAATGCTCGGATACATGAGACGAACACGTATGCAAAATGAAATGCACATGATGACATGATATGATATGCATGACATGAATAAAATGCAAAACAAAAGACAAAACCCAACCACGGAGGGAAATATCATATCACATAGCCGAAAATGGCAAGAGTTGGAGATACAAAGATGGAAAGTTACATCCGGGGTGTTACATCATAGGACACCCAAAACAGTTGGGTATACCTCCTATTTCAGATCCGGAAGCAAAAGTGATTGTTTCTAGTAATGGGTCCTTTCTCGAGGAAAAGTTTCTCTTGAAAGAATTGAGTGGGAGGATGGTGGAGACTTGATATGGTTATTGAACCGTCACTACAACTAGTGTGTAGCAGGGCACAGGAAGTTGTTCCTGTGGCACCTACACCAATTGAAGTGGAAGCTGTTGATAGTGATCATGAATCCTCGGATCAAGTCACTGCCGAACCTCGTAGGACGACAAGGATGCGTACTGCTTCAGAGTGGTACGGTAATCCTGTCTTGGAGGTCATGTTGCTAGACAACAATGAACCTATGAGCTATGGAGAAGCGATGGTGGGCCCGGATTCCGACAAATGGCTCGAGGCCATAAAATCCGAGAGAAGATCCATGTATAAAACAAAGTGTAGACTTTGGAAGAACTACTTGATGGTCATAAGGCTGTTGGGTACAGATGGATTTTAAAAGGGAAGACAGACAATAATGGCAAGTGTCACCATTAACAAAGCTCGACTTGTCCTGAGATGTTTTCCGACAAGTTCAAGGAGTTGACTACGGTGATACTTTCTCACTCGTAGCGATGCTAAGAGTCTGTTAGGATTGTATTAGCAGCTACTGCATTATTTATGAAATCTTGCAGATAGGATGTCAAAATATAGTTTCCTCGACGATTTTCTTGAGGAAAGGTTGTATCTGATACAACCAGAAGGTTTTGATGTGACCAAGATAAAGAACTTCATCAAGCCAGAACTCACATTTGGAAAACTTCGCATAGAATTGATGCTCTCTGAGCTTGTCGAGCACCAATCGCAAATGTTTCGCATGATCCTTCTTATTCTTGGAGAAGACCAAAATATCATCGAGATACCACCAGAACGGATTCATTGGTGTAGGGGTTGAAGATAAAGTTCATCATGCGAGAGAATGTTGGAGGAGCATTGACAAGGCCGAAAGACATGACAGTATATTCATAAGAACCATAGCTTGTTCTGAATGCTGTCTTGGGAATATCTTGTTCATGAATGCGAATCTGATGATACCCCATACGAAGGTCAATCTTGGAGAAGACTTTAGCCCCTTTGAGTTGCTCGAAAAGCTCGTTGATGTTGGGAAGTGGATACTTGTTCTTGATTGTCTTCTTGTTCAATGGACGGTAATCGACGCAAAGTCGGTCCGTGCCATCCTTCTTCTGGACAAAAAGAACTCTACAACCCCAAGGGGATGAACTCGGTCTGATCAAACCCAGACGCTCTTGTTCATCGAGCTGCTTCTTCAGTTCCTTCAGCTCCTTGGGTCCAAGCTTGTATGGACGCTCGCAAACAGGTTCTGTTCCAGGCTCAAGATCAATAACGAATTCGACTGGCCGATGAGGAGGCATACCCGGAAGCTCTTCTAGAAAAACATCTTGGTACTCACAAACGACTGGAATTTGAGAAATAGCATACAACCAGAAGGTTTTGACAATCCTAAAAGATGCTAACAAGTATGCAAAGCTCCAGCAATCCTTCTAAGGACTGGAGTAAGCATCTCGGAGTTCGAATATACGCTTTGATGAGATGATCAAAGATTTTGGATTTATACAATGTTTATGAGAAACTTGTATTTCCAAAGAAGTGAGTGGGAGCACTATAGAATTTCTGATGAGTATATGTTGTTGACGTATTGTTGATCAGAAATGATATAGAATTTCTAGAAAGCATATAGGGTATTTGAAAAGGTGTTTTTCAATGGAAAACCTGGATTAAGCTACTTGAACATTGAGCATCAAGATTTATAAGGATAGATCAAAAACGCTCAATAATACTTTCAAATGAATACATGCCGTGACAAGATTTTGAAGAAGTTCAAAATAGATCGGCGAAGAAGGAGTTCTTGGCTGTGTTATAAGGTGTCAGTATTGAGTAAGACTCAAGACATGACCTCGGCAGAAGAGAGAGAATGGACGAAGGTCGTCCCCTATGCTTCAGACATAGGCTCTACAATATGCTATGCTGTGTACCGCACCTGAAGTGTGCCTTGCCATGAGTCAGTCAAGGGGTACAAGAATGATCCAGGAATGGATAACAAGACAGCGGTCAAACATATCCTTAGTAACTAGTGGACTAAGGAATTTTCTCAATTATGGAGGCGGTAAAAGAGTTTGTCATAAAGGGTTACGCCGATGCGAACTTTGACACTAATCCGGATTATTCTGAGTAGTAAACCGGAATCATATAGTAGAAAAGTTATTTGGAATATCTCCAAATAGAGCGTGGTAGCTGCATCTAGGAGATGACATAGAGATTTGTAAAGCACACATGGATCTGAAAGATTCAGACCTGTTGACTAATAACCTCTCTCACAAGCGAGATATGATCAAACCCCATGGGCGTTGAATTCATTACAATCACATAGTGATGTGAACTAGATTATTGACTCTAGTGCAAGTGGGAGACTGTTGGAAATATGCCCTAGAGGCAGTAATAAAATGGTTATTATTGTATTTCCTTGTTCATAATAACTGTCTATTGTCCATGCTATAATTGTATTAACTGGAAACCGTAATACATGTGTGAATATATAGACCACAATATGTCCCTAGTGAGCCTCTAGTTGACTAGCTCGTTGATCAATAGATGGTTATGGTTTCCTGACCATGGACATTGGATGTCATTGATAACGGGATCACATCATTAGGAGAATGATGTGATGGACAAGACCCAATCCTAAGCATAGCACAAGATCGTGTAGTTCGTTTGCTAAAAGCTTTTCTAATGTCAAGTATCATTTCCTTAGACCATGAGATTGTGCAACTCCCGGATACCGTAGGAATGCTTTGGGTGTGCCAAATGTCACAATGTAGCTGGGTGGCTATAAAGGTGCACTATAGGTATCTCTGAAAGTGTCTGTTGGGTTGGCGCGAATCGAGACTGGGATTTGTCACTCCGTGTGACGGAGAGGTATCTTTGGGCCCACTCGGTAATGCATCATCATAATGAGCTCAATGTGACTAAGTAGTTAGTCATGGGATCATGCATTACAGAATGAGTAAAGTGACTTGCCGGTAACGAGATTGAACGAGGTATTGGGATACCTATGATCGAATCTCGGGCAAGTAACATACCGATTTTTTGACAAAGGGAATTGTATACGGGATTACTTGAATCCTTGACATCGTGGTTCATCCGATGAGATCGTCGTGGAACATGTGGGAGCCAACATGGGTATCCATATCCCGCTGTTGGTTATTGGCCAGAGAGCTGTCTCGGTCATGTCTGCATGATTCCCGAACCCGTAGGGTCTACATACTTAAGGTTCGATGACGCTAGGGTTATAAAGGAAGTTAGTATGTGGTTACCGAATGTTTTTCGGAGTCCCGGATGAGATCCCGGACATCACGAGGAGTTCCGGAATGGTCCGGAGGTAAAGATTTATATACGGGAAGTCCTGTTTTAGTCACCGGAAAAGTTTCGGGTGCTATCGGTAACGTACCGGGACCACCGGGAGGGTCCCGGGGGTCCACCAGGTGGGGCCACCGGCCCCAGATGGCTGTGTGGGCCAAGTGTGGGAGGGGACCAGCCCTAGGTGGGCTGGTGTGCCCCCCACCAAGGCCCAAGGCGAAGAGGGAAGGAAAAAGGGGGAAACCCTAGGCTCAGATGGGCCTAAGGCCCACCTAGTGGTGCGCCCCCCTCTCTCCCCCTTGGCCGCCCCCCTAGATGAGATCTAGGGCTGGCCGCCACCCCTAGGGGTGGAAACCTAGGTGGGGGCGCAGCCCCTCCCTTCCCCCTATATATAGTGGGGGTTTGGGGCTGCCATACATATGAGAACATCTCCCTCTTGGCGCAGCCCTACCCCTCTCCCTCCTCGTCTCTCGCAGTGCTTGGCGAAGCCCTGCTGGAGTGCCACGCTCCTCCATCACCACCACGGCGTCGTGCTGCTGCTGGACGGAGTCACCGGGCTGCACATGTGTTGAATGCGGAGGCACCGTTCTTCAGTGCTTAGATCAGATTCGGCCGCGATCTGAATCGCTTCATGAACGACTCCACCGACCGCGTTCTTGTAACGCTTCCGCATCGCGATCTTCAAGGGTATGAAGATACACTCCCCTCTCTCTTGTTGCTAGAATCTCCATAGATTGATCTTGGTGATGCGTAGAAAATTTTGAATTTCTGCTACGTTCCCCAACAAGTATGAACCCTAGGCCTTGTTTCCTATCATTGCAATACCGTTTACGCTCACTTTTATTACTTGTTACCTTGCTGTTTTTATTATTTCAGATTACAAAAACCTATTTCTACTATCCATATTGCACTTGTATCACCATCTCTTCGCCGAACTAGTGCACCTATACAATTTACCATTGTATTGGGTGTGTTGGGGACACAAGAGACTTTTTGTTATTTGGTTGCAGGGTTGTTTGAGAGAGACCATCTTCATCCTATGCCTCCTACGGATTGATAAACCTTAGGTCATCCACTTGAGGGAAATTTGCTACTGTCCTACAAACCTGTGCACTTGCAGGCCCAACAAACGTCTACAAGAAGAAGGTTGTGTAGTAGACATCACCAGGCTGGCCGTCGGCGGGATGGGCTGTCGGCCCAGGCCGTGCGCGATGCAGGCCATCGGGCCCAGGCCTCGCTAGGCCGGGCCAATCGCGCCTGGCTGCTGGCCCCGGCTGATCCCGCGATCCAACGGGGCGGATCCGACCCGCGGGTGGGGACGCCGGCTTCTAGGGCGGACGTGCAGCGCTTCGAGCGCTCTGCCCGTTCCTTTCGTCCTCCCGTCCTCCCGCCGCTGTCCGTGCCCCCTCCCCTGGTTCCGCCTTCGCTGCCGGCCACCCTCCTCCCCTCCCCTCCCCCTTCGTCGGCGGCTCCCCGGTCCTATCTTGATGTGCTCATGGCCCATGAGGTGGCATACGGGCAGCCGTGCCCCAAGCGCCCCCTGGACTCCTCTTCCGCGCGGAGTGAGGCGGGCACAAGCCGGTCCGGCCAGGCGGCGACCTATGCCGGTGATACGTCTCCAACGTATCTATAATTTTTGATTGTTCCATGCTATTATATTACCCGTTTTAGATGTTTATGGGCTTTACTCTACACTTATATATCATTTTTGGGACTAACCTACTAACCGGAGGCCCAGCCCAAATTGTTGTTTTCTTGCCTATTTCAGTGTTTCAAAGAAAAGGAATATCAAACGGAGTTCATACGGAATGAAACCTTCGAGAGAGTTATTTTTTGAAAGGAAGCAATCGAGGAGACCTGGAGTAGACGTTAGGGAAGCTTCGAGGTGGCCACGAGGCAGGGAGGCACGCCCTACCCCCTGGGTGCGCCCCACCATCGTGGGCCCCTCGTGGCTCCCCTGACTGACTTCTTTCGCCTATATATGTCCATATACCCTAAAACATCAAGGAGAACAATAGATCAGGAGTTCTGCCGCCGCAAGCCTCTGTAGCCACCAAAAACTTCTCGGGAGCCTGTTCCGGCACCCTGCCGGAGGGGGGGATCCCTCACCGGTGGCCAATCTTCACCATCCCGGTGCTCTCCATGACGAGGAGGGAGTAGTTCACCCTCGAGGCTGAGGGTATGTACCAGTAGCTATGCGTTTGATCTCTCTCTCTCTCTCTCGTGTTCTTGAGGTGATACGATCTTGATGTATCGCAAGCTTTGCTATTATAGTTTGATCTTATGATGTTTCTCCCCCTCTACTCTCTTGTAATGGATTGAGTTTTCCCTTTGAAGTTATCTTATCAGATTGAGTCTTTAAGGATTTGAGAACACTTGATGTATGTCTTGCCGTGCTTATCTGTGGTGACAATTGGATATTCACATGATTTACTTGATGTATGTTTTGGTGATCAACTTGCGGGTTCCGTGACCTTGGGAATCTATGCATAGGGGTTGACACACGTTTTCGTCTTGACTCTCCGGTATAAACATTGGGGCACTCTTTGAAGTTCTTTGTGTTGGTTGAATAGATGAATATGAGATTGTGTGATGCATATCGTCTAATCATGCCCATGGATACTTGAGGTGACATTGGAGTATCTAGGTGACATTAGGGTTTTGGTTGATTTGTATCTTTAGGTGTTATTCTAGTACGAACTCTAGGATAGATTGAACAGAAAGAATAGCTTCATGTTATTTTACTACGTACTCTTGAATAGATCGATCAGAAAGGATAACTTTGAGGTGGTTTCGTACCCTACAATAATCTCTTCGTTTGTTCTCCGCTATTAGTGATTTTGGAGTGACTCTTTGTTGTCTGTTGAGGGATAGTTATATGATCCAGTTATGTTATTATTGTTGAGAGAACTTGCACTAGTGAAAGTATGAACCCTAGGCCTTGTTTCCTAGCATTGCAATACCATTTACGCTCACTTTTATCATTGGTTACCTTGCTGTTTTTTTAATATCAGATTACAAAAACCTATATCTATCATCCATATTGCACTTGTATCACCATCTCTTCGCCTAACTAGTGCACCTATACAATTACCATTGTATTGGGTATGTTGGGGACACAAGAGACTCTTTGTTATTTGGTTGCAGGGTTGTATGAGAGAGACCATCTTCATCCTACGCCTCCCACGGATTGATAAACCTTAGGTCATCCACTTAAGGGAAGTTTGCTACTGTCCTACAAACCTCTGCACTTGGAGGCCCAACAACGTGTACAAGAAGAAGGTTGTGTAGTAGACATCAAGCTCTTTTCTGGCGTCGTTGCCAGGGAGGTGAGTGCTTAAAGGTATATCTTTAGATCTTGCAATCGAATCTTTTTGTTTCTTGTTTTATCACTAGTTTAGTTTATAAAAGAAAACTGCAAAAAATGGAATTGAGTTTGCCACATACGCTTCATCTTTTTAATATCTTTCATGAAAATGATGGTAAGGAAAATTGTGCTCAATTGCTAGAAGAAGAATGCATTAAAATGTTTGGTACTAGATCTTTGTATGATGAGCATGATTGCAATGTTGTTAGTATGAATTCCTTGAATATCCCTGATGCTAATGATATGCAAAGCCACAAGCTTGGGGAAGCTATGTTTGATGAAGATGATATTTTTTTGTCCCCCAAGTTTTGATGAGCAAATTTATTATGATAAAAGCATGCCTCCTATTTATGATGATTATATTGATGAAAGTGGATTTGGAGAGGTCATGACTTTATTTAATGATGAATCCACTATTTTGGAAGAGGTTCCAATTGATTATGAGTATAAAGTTCCTATCTATGATGATTATTGTGATGACACGTATGCTATAAAGAATAAAGATAACCATGAAACTTGTCATCTTGATTTTAGTTTTCAATTGGATTATGCTTCACATGATAATTATTTTGTTGCGTTTGCTCCCACTACTATTCATGAGAAGAAATTTGCTTATGTGGAGAGTAGTAAAACTTCTATGCAAGTAGATCCTGAAAAGAATGCTTTATGTGCTGGTTATATTGTTGAACTCATTCATGATGCTACTGAAAATTATTATGAGGGAGGAATATATGCTTGTAGGAGTTGCAATGATATTAAGTTTCCTCTCTATGTGCTTAAAGTTTTAAAGTTATGCTTGTTTTGCCTTCCTGTGCTAGTTGATTATATGTTCCCATAAGTTGTTTGCTCACAGAATATCTATGCATAGGAAGTGGGTTAGACTTAAATGTTTTAGTAATACTCTTCATTATGCTCTCTTTATGTGTCAATTCTTATCTTTTATGCGAGCATCATTGAAATCATCATGCCTAGCTAAAAGGCATTAGACAAAAGCGCTTGTTGGGAGACAACCCAATTTTACCTTTACTTTTTTTGTGTGTTCACATGATTATGCTACTGTAGTAATCATGTTCTATAGCTTTTGTTTCAATAAAGTGCCAAGTAAGACCTTTAGGATAGCTTATGGTGATAGTTGTGTTGATCCTGCTGAAAATCAGAAACTTTTGCACCCAGTAAATTAGTTTTGGTAATTCACAGAAACGTGCTTTTGATCTGATTCTTTTTTGTATGGATGGGTACACAAATTTCTTAGGACTTCCTAATTTGGTAGAATTTGTTGAGTTCTATAAGTATTCTAATGATACAGATTACTACAGAGTGTTCTTTTTTTGACAGATTCTGTTTTCTATGTGTTGTTTGCTTATCTTGATGAATCTATGAGTAGTATCGGAGGGTATGAACCATAGAGAAGTTGGAATACAGTAGATATTACACCAATATGAATTTAGAATGATTTCACAACAGTACCTAAGTGGTGATTTATTTTCTTATACTAACGGAGCTTACGAGTTTTCTGTTGAGTTTTGTGTTGTGAAGTTTTCAAGCTTCGGGTAAAGATTCGATGGACTATGGAATAAGGAGTGGCAAGAGCCTAAGATTGGGGATTCCCAAGGAACCCCAAGGTAATATTCAAGGACAACCAAAAGCCTAAGCTTGGGGATGCCCCGGAAGGCATCCCCTCTTTCGTCTTCGTCTATCGGTAACTTCACTTGGAGCTATATTTTTATTCACCACATGATATGTGTTTTGCTTGGAGCATATTGTACGATATGAGTCTTTGCTTTTTAGTTTACCACAATAATCCTTGCTGTACACACCTTTAGGGATAGACACACATGATTTGGAATTTATTAGAATACTCTATGTGCTTCGCTTATATCTTTTGAGCTAGACAGTTTTGCTCTATGTGCTTCACTTATATCTTTTAGAGAACGGCGGTGGTTTTATTTTGTAGAAATTATTGATATCTCATGCTTCACTTAGATTATTTTGAGAGTCTTTTAGAACAGCATGGTATTTGCTATGGTTATAAAATTGGTCCTAGAATGATGGGCATTCAAGTTGGGTATAATAAAAACTATCATAGAAAGTGAATTGGATGCTATGATCAATTTGATGCTTGATAATTGTTTTGAGATATAAAGGTGGTAATATTAGAGTCATGCTAGTTGGGTAATTATGAAATTGAGAAATACTTGTGTTGAAGTTGGCAAGCCCCGTAGCATGCACGTATGGTAAAAGTTGCATAACAAATTTGTTGCATGGGGTGCTCTTTTGATTGCCTTCCTTATGTGTGGAGGTCGGGGCGTGCGATGGTTAACTCCTACCAACCTCCCCCCTAGGATCATGCATAGTAGTACTTTGCTCCGAGGGCTAATAAAACTTTTGCAATAAGTATATGAGTTCTTTATGACTAATGTGAGTCCATGGATTATACGCACTCTTACCCTTCCATCATTGCTAGCCTCTTTGGTACCGTGCATTGCCCTTTGTCACCTTGAGAGTTGGTGCAAACTTCGTCGGTGTATCCAAACCCCGTGATACGATACGCTCTATCACACATAAACCTCCTTATATCTTCCTCAAAACAGCCACCATACCTACCTATTATGGCATTTCCATAGCCATTCCGAGATATATTGTCATGCAACTTTCCACTGTTCCGTTTATTATGACACGTTTCATCATTGTCATATTGCCTTGCATGATCATGTAGTTGACATCGTATTTGTGGCAAAGCCACCATGCATAATTTTTCATACATGTCACTCTTTATTCATTGCCCATCCCGGTACACCGTCGGAGGAATTCATATAGAGTCATATCTTGTTCTAGTATCGAGTTGTAATTCTTGAGTTGTAAATAAATAGAAGTGTGATGATCATCATTATTAGAGCATTGTCCCTTATAAAAAAACAAAAAAAAGAAAGGCCAAAAAAAAAGCCAATAATAAACAAAGAAAAAATAAAGGCCAAATTAAAAGAAGGCCCAAAAAACAAAAAAAAGAAGAAAATAAAAAAGGGGGACAATGTTACTATCCTTTTCCACACTTGTGCTTCAAAGTAGCACTATGTTCTTCATGTAGAGAGTCTCTTATGTTGTCACTTTCATATACTAGTGGGAATTTTTCATTATAGAACTTGGCTTGTATATTCCAACGACGGGCTTCCTCAAAATGCCCTAGGTCTTCGTGAGCAAGCAAGTTGGATGCACACCCACTTAGTTTCTTTTGTTGAGCTTTCCTACATTTATAGCTCTAGTGCATCTGTTGCATGGCAGTTCCTACTCCTCATGTTGACATCAATTGATGGGCATCTCCATAGCCCGTTGATTAGCCTCTTCAACGTGAGACTTTCTCCTTTTTCGTCTTATCCACACAACCTCCATCATCATATTCTATTCCACCCATAGTGTTATATCCATGGCTCACGCTCATGTATTGCGTGAGTGTTGAAAAGGCTGAAGCGTGTTAAAAAGTATGAACCAATTGCTTGGCTGAAATAGGGGTTGTGCATGATGGGAGTATTTTGTGTGATGAAAATGAAACATAGCCTAACTATATGATTTTGTAGGGATAAACTTTCTTTAGCCATGTTATTTTGAGAAGACATGATTGCTTAGTTAGTATGCTTGAAGTATTACTATTTCTTATGTCAATATGAACTTTTGTTTGGAATCATTTGGATCTGAACATTCATGCCACAATAAAGAAAATTACATTGAGAAATATGCTACGTAGCATTCCACATCAAAAATTCTATTTTTATCATTTACCTACTCGAGGATGAGCAGGAATTAAGCTTGGGGATGCTTGATACGTCTCCAACGTATCTATAATTTTTGATTGTTCCATGCTATTATATTACCCATTTTGGATGTTTATGAGCTTTACTCTACACTTTTCTATCATTTTTGGGACTAACCTACTAAGCGGAGGCCCAGCCCAAATTGCTATTTTCTTGCCTATTTCAGTGTTTCAAAGAAAAGGAATATCAAACGGAGTCCAAACGGAATGAAACCTTTGGGAGAGTTATTTTTGGAACGGAAGCAATCTAGGAGACTTGGAGTAGACGTTAGGGAAGCTTCGAGGTGGCCACGAGGCAGGGAGGCACGCCCTACCCCCTAGGTGCGCCCCAACCCTCGTGTGCCCCTCGTGGCTCCCCTGGCCGACTTCTTTTGCCTATATATGTCCATATACCCTAAAAAACATCGAGGAGCACAATAGATTGGGAGTTCCGCCGCCGCAAGCCTCTGTATCCACCAAAAACCTCTCGGGAGCCTGTCCCGGCACCCTGCCGGAGGGGGGATCCCTCACCGATGGCCATCTTCATCATCCCGACACTCTCCATGACGAGGAGGGAGTATCTCACCCTCGGGGCTGAGGGTATGTACTAGTAGCTATGCGTTTGATCTCTCTCTCTCTCTCTCGTGTTCTTGAGGTGATACGATCTTGATGTATCGTGAGCTTTGCTATTATAGTTTGATCTTATGATGTTTCTCCCCCTCTACTCTCTTGTAATGGATTGAGTTTTCCCTTTGAAGTTATCTTATCGGATTGAGTCTTTAAGGATTTGAGAACACTTGATGTATGTCTTGCCGTGCTTATTTGTGGTGACAATGGGATATTCACGTGATTTACTTGATGTATGTCTTGGTGATCAACTTGCCGGTTCCATGACCTTGGGAATCTATGCATAGGGGTTGGCACACGTTTTCGTCTTGACTCTCCGGTAGAAACTTTGGGGCACTCTTTGAAGTTCTTTGTGTTGGTTGAATAGATGAATCTAAGATTGTGTGATGCATATCGTTTAATCATGCCAATGGATACTTGAGGTGACATTGGAGTATCTAGGTGACATTAGGGTTTTGGTTGATTTGTATCTTAAGGTGTTATTCTAGTACGAACTCTAGGATAGATCGAACGGAAAGAATAGCTTCATGTTATTTTACTATGGACTCTTGAATAGATCGATCAGAAAGGATAACTTTGAGGTGGTTTCGTACCCTACAATAATCTTTTTGTTTGTTCTCCGCTATTAGTGACTTTTGAGTGACTCTTTGTTGCATGTTGAGGGATAGTTATATTATCCAGTTATGTTATTATTTTTGAGAGAACTTGCACTAGTGAAATTATGAACCCTAGGCCTTGTTTCCTAGCATTGCAATACCGTTTATGCTCACTTTTATCATTACTTACCTTCCTGTTTTTATAATTTCAGATTACAAAAACCTATATCTATCATCCATATAGCACTTGTATCACCATTTCTTCGCCGAACTAGTGCACCTATACAATTTACCATTGTATTGGGTGTGTTGGGAACACAAGATACTCTTTGTTATTTGGTTGCAGGGTTGTTTGAGAGAGACCATCTTCATCCTACGCCTCCCACGGATTGATAAACCTTAGGTCATCCACTTGAGGGAAATTTGCTACTGTCCTACAAACCTCTGCACTTGGAGGCCCAACAACATCTACAAGAAGAAGGTTGTGTAGTAGACATCAGCCGGCACCTCCCTCCGGTGGCCCCCTCCATCGCGTGACCCGGCCCGCGACCCCCGCTTGCCCCTCCCGGGCTCCCCTAGAGACGTCCGTCACTGGGAGGCCGAGCGCCGTCGGGCTGATGAGCTGGCTCGGGAGGACACCCTCCGGTCGGAGCTGGTCTCCCCCCTGCCCATGGCTCGCTAGCAGGAGGGGCGCCTCGCCCCGCCGGCCGCTGCTTGCTAGGAGGCGCCTCGCGCGTCTGACGGGGACTGGCGCTGCCGTGGTTCGGGGCATGGTGAGGCGTCTGGCTCGAGGGGCGCCTCCTCCAAGCGGGGTGAGCGTCGTGCGGTTGAGCACAGCCATGCACGGTCGCCTGCTCTCGGCCGCCGGGAGGACTGGCGTGCGTACCGTGATGATGGTCCCAAGGGATGTCAGGCGGATGCCCACTTTGAGCGGCAGGCCTCCCCGTGGCGGCCCCTTGATGCTTCTGGTGCGGTTGCTCAGACAAAGAAGAAGAAGAAGCATAAGAAGAAGAAGGGCTCTAGGGTCATTGACAGCTCCTCTCCGATGGGGATGTTGGAGCAGGCGGCTCTGGCAGTTCCCACCTGTCGTGTTGGCCGCACCGGGTCTCGTGACGAGACGATGTGCCTCAATTGTAGTTGCGCGGGGCACTTCCGGTCCTAGTGTGAGGCCCCCCCACCTGATGCCCCACGACCCTGGCCTACCTCGGGTATGGGACCGAAGGGGGCGGCTTTTACTACGTGGATGCTGAGATTGAGGAGGACGTGTTGGGGAACGTAATAATTTCAAAAAAAAAATCCTACACACACGCAAGATCATGGTGATGCATAGCAACGAGAGGGGAGAGTGTTGTCCACGTACCCTCCTAGACCGAAAGCGGAAGCGTTAGCACAACGCAGTTGATGTAGTCGTACGTCTTTACGATCCGACCGACCCAAGTACCGAACGTATGGCACCTCCGAGTTCAGCACACATTCAGCTCGATGACGTCCCACGAACTCCGATCCAGCAGAGCCTTGCGGGAGAGTTTTGTCAGCACGACGGCGTGATGACGGTGTTGATGATGCTACCGATGCAGGCCTCCTTCCTTTTGGCCTCTCTCCTCTATTCCCGTATGGCCCAATAAGGCCCATATACTCCCCGACGAATTCCCGTAACTCTCCGGTACTCCGAAAAATACCCGAATCACTCGGAACCTTTCCGAAGTCCGATTATAGTCGTCCAATATATCAATCTTTACGTCTCGACCATTTCGAGACTCCTCGTCATGTCCCCGATCTCATCCGGGACTCCGAACTACCTTAGGTACATCAAAAACCATAAAATCATAATATAATCGTCATCGAACTTTAAGCGTGCGGACCCTACGGGTTCGAGAACTATGTAGACATGAGTGAAACACGTCTCCGGTCAATAACCAATAGCGGAACCTGGATGCTCATATTGGCTCCCACATATTCTACGAAGATCTTTATCAGTCAAACCGCATAACAACATACGTTGTTCCCTTTGTCATCAGTATGTTACTTGCCCGAGATTCGATCGTCGGTATCTCAATAACTAGTTCAATCTCGTTACCGGCAAGTCTCTTTACTCGTTACGTAATGCATCATCCCGTAACTAACTCATTAGCTACATTGCTTGCAAGGCTTATAGTGATGTGCATTACCGAGAGGGCCCAGAGATACCTCTCCGACAATCGGAGTGACAAATCCTAATCTCAAAATACGCCAACTCAACATGTACCTTCGGAGACACCTGTAGAGCTCCTTTATAATCACCCAGTTATGTTGTGACGTTTGGTAGCACATAAAGTGTTCCTCCGGTAAACGGGAGTTGCATAATCTCATAGTTATAGGAACATGTATAAGTCATGAAGAAAGCAATAGCAACATACTAAACGATCAAGTGCTAAGCTAACGGAATGGGTCAAGTCAATCACATCGTTCTCTAATGATGTGATCCCATTAATCAAATGACAACTTATGTCTATGGCTAGGAAACTTAACCATCTTTGATTCCACGAGCTAGTCAAGTAGAGGCATATTAGTGACACTATGTTTGTCTATGTATTCACACATGTATTATGTTTCCGGTTAATACAATTTTAGCATTAATAATAAACATTTATCATGAAATAAGGAAATAAATAATAACTTTATTATTGCCTCTAGGGCATATTTCCTTCAGGAGGCCGTGCGGCCACACTTGGCGATAGTCACTCTCACCCCCGAGCACGACCTGCCTGCTGGGGTGGTGGTATCGGCTGACCTCATCTGGGCCGAGCTTGCCGCTTACATCGGCGACTTCCCCGGCTCCAACTTCACTTGGGAGGTGACCGAAACGATGCCTCTTGTCTTCTCGGTCCCCTTCCCCTCTGCCGAGCTGCTCTGTGTGTGCTCCATGACTTCATCTGATGCCCCATCAACAAGCTCATGATCTCCATTCGAGCCACATATGCGGAGCCTGACCCTGTGCCTCCTATGGAGAAGGTGTGGGTCCTTGTATACGGCTTGCCCCGAGGAGGCAGGGCTGCGCCGAGGGGTGGCAAGCTTGCCCACATCCTCAAGCTATCTCTGAGCTGGTGGGCAAGCTGGTGACCGCTGACCCGGCATCCTTCGAGGGTGATGACCCCGCCCGCATTGAGATCCTCTGCCCGGTCCGGCTGAGATTGATGGATTATCCCTGGTTTTCTACTTCGGCGCTTCGGGAAAGGGGAGGCGCCTGCCCTTTGAGCTCGAGTCCCCGATTCCTGAGGATATGCTTGGGCCGGCCCCCACTGCTGAGTTGCCCCCTCTGGATGATGGGCATGGTGGGGGTGGGTCCGTTTCTGGGGGTAGCTCGTCTAGTGAGGAGGCCGAGGAGGAGGATGAGGCCCCTCTGGCTTCGTCTGCTGGGCTCCTACTGGTGGTTGGCCCTCCTACCAGGCCGGGACGGCTTCCTAGGCGGTGCCAGGGAGTGGGTCTTTGGTCTTGGACACCCCTCTCTCCGTCGCTCCATCAGTGGCCGAATTGGAGGCCGTAGAGGAGGATGTGGTGAGTGTGGGGATGGAGGTGCGCCTTTCCTCGTCGCCCAGCTCACCTGGGGTGGTCTGCTACTTGCGTTCGCTGGAGTCCCCACCTTCCCCTGCCTTGGGGCCCCCGGGCGTGGAGCCTTCCCCGCTCTTGGACCTAGCCGTGATGACCCCTACCGCGGCTGGCTCCAAGCTTCGGGGTGGGGCTTCCCCGCTGGTGGCCGCGCGGCAGAGTGCGAGGCTCAGCCAGCCCCAGGTCCTGCTGGACGGTCGTGTTCCGACGATCCAGGAGAAGGCCACCATGCAGGCGGCTGCCCGTGACTTGTCCTCA
>NC_041385.1:682371452-682388377 GCF_002162155.2 Triticum dicoccoides | reverse complement strand
CCGCTCCCCCTCATCCGTCTTGTTCTGGTTCTCGTTTTTCCGTGCTTGGTTCCGCTCCATTGGGCCACCTGGCCGAGGTGGCTTCAGATAGTGGCATTGTGTTCCGCGGTGAGAAGGGGCCATCCTTGAGCAGATCTCCGCTATCTGCGCCAAGGAGAGGCTTGACGGGGCGTTGGCTGAAGCCCGCACTTTTGCTTCGCGGTTCGAGTGCTCCACCCTGACGCACACTGACCCTGGTCATAGAGAGACCAGGGATGGTGCGGCGCCCCAATTGGACACCGTGTTGGCGACGCCCCTGGCAGCTCCCACCTCGGTGAGGACGCTGCGTGGACGTCCCCCCACGCGTCTCAATCCCACTAAACACCGACTATAGGTGTGTGGGTCTAGTTCCAGGTCCGCCTCCCTCGGTCTGGAGGCCTCCACCGCTCCCCCTATACGGGGATGGCTGGGCCGGCCGGTGAAGGCCTCCCCCCGTCCCGCGATTGACTGGCGGGCTAGTTCGGCCCTGCTTGAGGGGCCTAGGAATTCATCTGAGGTTTTCAAATGAAGCTCCTATGTTGGAACATTAGGGGCTTCGGCCTTGTGGGCCGGCGGCGGCAGCTCATCGAGTATTTGCGGTAAGAGGAGATTGACAACGTCGGTCTTCAGGAGACGATTCGCCAGGACTTCAGTATGCTTGAGCTCCAGGGGCTCTCTCGCCACCAGTTTGCCTGGCAGTGGCTGCCTGCCATGGACCAATCTGGGGGCATCTTGCTCGGGGTTAGGGAGGATGTCTTCTCGGTTGAGGATATGGACCGAGGGGAATTCTTCCTGAGCATGTCGGGATTTGAGTCTTACTCAATTTCATACCTTTGCAACATAGGCAAGAACTCTTTCTTTGACTGTTCCATTTTGAACTACTTCAAAATCTTGTCAAGGTATTTACTCATTGAAAACCTTATCAAGCGTCTTGATCTATCTCAATAGATCTTGATGCTCAATATGTAAGTAGCTTTACTAAGGTCTTTCTTTTAAAGAACTCATTTCAAACACTTCTTTATGCTTTCCAGAAAAATTCTACATCATTTCTGATCAACAATATGTCACTTACATATACTTATTAGAAAGGTTGTAGTGTTTCCACTCACTTTATTGTAAATACAGGCTTCACTGCAAGTCCGTATAAAACTATATGCTTTGATCAACTTATCAAAGCGTATATTCCAACTCCGAGATGCTTGCACCAGTCCATAGATGGATCGATGGAGCTTGCACATTTTGTTAACACCTTTAGGATTGACAAAACCTTCTGGTTGCATCATATACAACTCTTCTTTAAGAAAACCATTAAGGAATGCAGTTTTGACATCCATTTGCCAGATTTCATAAAATGTGGCAATTGCTAACATGATTCGGACAAACTTAAGCATTGCTACAGTTGAGAAAATCTCATTGTAGTCAACACCTTGAACTTGTCGAAAACCTTTTTGTGACAAGTCGAGCTTTGTAGATAGTAACACTACTATCAACGTCTGTCTTCCTCTTGAAGATCCATTTATTTTCTATGGTTTGCCGATCATCGGGGAAGTCCACACTTTGTTCTCATACATGGATCCTATCTCAGATTTCATGGCCTCCAGCCATTTCACGGAATCTGGGCTCATCAACGCTTCCTCATAGTTCGTAGGTTCATCATGGTCTAGTAACATGACTTCCAGAACAGGATTACCATACCACTCTGGTGCGAACTGTACCTTGGAAGACCTACGAGGTTCTGTAGTAACTTAATCTGAAGTTTCATGATCATCATCATTAGCTTCCTCACTAATTGGTGTAGGAATCACTAGAACCGATTTATGTGATTAACTACTTTCCAATTTGGGAGAAGGTACAATTACCTTATCAAGCTCTACTTTCCTCCCACTCACTTCTTTCCAGAGAAACTCCTTCTCTAGAAAGGATCCATCTTAGCAACGAATATCTTGCTTTCGGATCTGTGATAGAAGGTGTACCCAATAGTTTCCTTTGGGTATTCTATGAAGACATACTTCTCCGATTTGGGTTCGAGCTTACCAGGTTGAAACTTTTTCACATAAGCATCACAGCCCCAAACTTTAAGAAACGACAACTTTGGTTTCTTGCTAAACAACAGTTCATAAGGCGTCGTCTCAACGGATTTTGATGGTGCCCTATTTAAAGTGAATGCAGCTGTCTCTAATGCATAACCCCAAAACGATGGTGGTAAATCAGTAAGATACATCATAGATCGCACCATATCCAATAAAGTGCGGTTACGACGTTCGGACACACCATAACGTTGTTGTGTTCCAGGTGGTGTGAGCTGTGAAACTATTCCACATTGTTTTAATTGAAGACCAAACTCGTAACTCAAATATTCATCTCTACGATCAGATTGTAGAAACTTTATTTTCTTGTTACGATGATTTTCCACTTCACTCTGAAATTCTTTGAACCTTTCAACTATTTCAGACTTATGTTTCATCAAGTAGATATACCAATATCTGCTCAAATCATCTGTGAAGGTCAGAAAATAACGGTACCCGCCACGAGCCTTAATACTCATTGGTCTGCATACATCAGTATGTATTATTTCCAACAAGTCAGTAGCTCGTTCCATTGTTCTGGAGAATGGAGTTTTAGTCATCTTGCCCAAAAGGCACGGTTCGCAAGCATCAAATGATTCATAACCAAGTGCTTCCGAAAATCCATCTTTATGGAGTTTTTTCATGCGCTTTACACCGATATGACCCAAACGGCAGTGCCACAAATAAATTGCACTATCATTATTAACTTTGCATCTTTTGGCATCAATATTATGAATATGTGTATCACTACGATCGAGATCCAGTAAACTATTTTCATTGGGTGTATGACCATTGAAGGTTTTATTCATGTAAACAGAACAACAATAATTCTCTGACTTTAAATGAATAATTGTATCGCAATAAACATGAACTAATCATATTTATGCTCAACGCAAACACCAAATAACATTTATTCAGGTTCAACACTAATCTCTTAAATATAGGGAGTGTGCGATGATCATCATATCAATCTTGGAACTACTTCCAACACACATCGTCACTTCACCCTCAACTAGTCTCTGTTTATTCTGTAACTCCTGTTTCGAGTTACTAATCTTAGCAACCGAACAAGTATCAAATACCCAGGGGTTACTATAAACACTAGTAAGGTACACATCAATAACCTGTATATCAAATATACCCTTGTTAACTTTGCCATCCTTCTTATCTACCAAATATTTAGGGCATTTCCACTTCCAGTGACCATTTCCTTTGCAGTAGAAGCACTCAGTTTTAGGCTTTGGTCCCTCTTTGGGATTCTTCGTGGGAGTGACAACTTACTTGCCATTGTACTTGAAGTTCCCTTTCTTTCCCTTTGCTCTTTTCTTGAAACTAGTGGTCTTGTCAATCATCAACACTTGATGCTTTTTCTTGATTTCTACCTTCACTGATTTTAGCATCACAAATTGTTTTCGTCATCCCTTGCATACTATAGTTTATCACGAAGTTCCAGTAACTTGGTGATAGTGATTAGAGAACTTTGTCAATCACTATCTTATCTGGAAGATTAACTCCCACTTGATTCAAGCGATTGTAGTACCCAGACAATCTGAGCACATGCTCACTAGTTGAGCAATTCTCCTCCATCTTTTAGCTATAGAACTTGTTAGAGACTTCATATCTCTCAACTCAGGTATTTTCTTGAAATATTAACTTCAACTCCTGGAACATCTCATATGGTCCATGACGTTCAAAATGTCTTTCAAGTCCCGATTCTAAGCCGTTAAACATGGTGCACTAAACTATCAAGTAGTCATCATATTGAGCTAGCCAAACGTTCATAACGTCTGCATCTGCTCCTGCAATAGGTCTGTCACCTAGCGGTGCATCAAGGACATAATTCTTCTATGCAGCACTGAGGATAAACCTCAGATCACGGATCTAATCCGCATCATTGCTACTAACATCTTTCAACATAGTTTTTCTCTAGGAACATATCAAAAATAAACATTGGGAAGCAACAACGCGAGCTATTGATCTACAACATAATTTGCAAAATACTATCAGGACTAAGTTCATGATCAATTAAAGTTCAATTAATCATATTACTTAAGAACTCCCACTTAGATAGACATCCCTCTAATCCTCTAAGTGATCACGTGATCCAAATCAACTAGACCATGTCCGATCATCACGTGAGATGGAGTAGTTTTCAATGATGAACATCACTATGTTGGTCATATCTACTATATGATTCACGCTCGGTCTTTCGGTCTCCAGTGTTCCGAGGCCATATCTGCATATGCTAGGCTCGTCAAGTTTAACCCGAGTATTCTGCATGTGCAACTGTTTTGCACCCGTTGTATTCGGACGTAGAGCCTATCACACCTGATCATCACGTGGTGTCTCAACACGAAGAACTTTCGCAATGGTGCATACTCAGGGAGAACACTTACACCTTGAAATTTAGTAAGGGATCATCTTATAGAACTACCGTCGAACTAAGCAAAATAAGATGTATAAAAGATAAACATCATATGCAATCAAAATATGTGACATGATATGGCCATGATAATCTCGCGCCTTTGATCTTCATCTTGAAAGTACTGTCATGATCTCTATCGTAACCGGCACGACACCATGATATCCATCATCTTGATCTATATCAATGTGTCGTCACATGGTCGTCTTGCCAACTATTGCTCTTGCAACTATTGCTATCACATAGCGATAAAGTAAAGCAATTATTTGGCGCTTGCATCTTATGCAATAAAGAGAACACCACAAGGCTTTTGCCAGTTGCCGATAATTTCAACAAAACATGATCATCTCATACAATAACTTATATCTCATCACGTCTTGACCATATCACATCACAACATGCCCTGCAAAAACAAGTTAGACGTCCTCTACTTTGTTGTTGCAAGTTTTACGTGGCTGCTACGACCTTAGCAAGAACCGTTCTTACCTACGCATCAAAACCACAACGATAGTTCGTCAAGTTAGTGCTGTTTTAACCTTCTCAAGGACCGGGCGGTAGCCACACTCGGTTCAACTAAAGTTGGAGAAACTGACACCCGCCAGCCATCTATGTGCAAAGCACGTCGGTAGAACCAGTCTCGCGTAAGCGTACACGTAATGTCGGTCCGGGCCGCTTCATCCAACAATACCGCCGAACCAAAGTATGGCATGCTGGTAAGCAGTATGACTTGTATCGCCCACAACTCACTTGTGTTCTACTCGTGCATATAACATCTACGCATAAAACCAGGCTCGGATGCCACTGTTGGTGAACGTAATAATTTCAAAAAAAATCCTACGCACATGCAAGATCATGGTGATGTATAGCAACGAGAGGGGAGAGTGTTGTCCACGTACCCTCGTAGACCGAAAGCGAAAGCGTTAGCACAACGCGGTTGATGTAGTCGTACATCTTCACGATCCGACCGATCCAAGTATCGAACGTACGGCACCTCCGAGCTCAGCACACGTTCAGCTCGATGACGTCCCACGAACTCCGATCCAGCAGAGCTTTGCGAGAGAGTTCCGTCAGCACGACGGCGTGATGACGGTGTTGATGATGCTACCGACGCAGGGCTTCGCCTAAGCACCGCTACGATATTACCGAGGTGGAATATGGTGGAGGGGGCACTGCACATGGCTAAGAGATCAAGAGATCAATTGTTGTGTCTTCGGGTGCCCCCCTGCCCCCCGTATATAAAGGAGCAAGGGGGGAGGCGGCCAACCAAGGAGGAGGGTGCGCCAAGGGGGGAGTCCTACTCCCACGGGAGTAGGACTCCTCCTTTTCTTGTTGGAGTAGGAGAGAAGGAAAGAGGAGGAGAGGGAGAAGGAAAAGGGGGCTGCACCCCTTGTCCAATTCGGACCAGAGGGGGGGCGCAGGCCTCCTTCCTTTTGGCCTCTCTCCTCTATTCCCGTATGGCCCAATAAGGTCCATATACTCCCCAGCGAATTCCCGTAACTCTCCGGTACTCCGAAAAATACCCGAATCACTCGGAACCTTTCCGAAGTCCGAATATAGTCGTTCAATATATCAATCTTTACGTCTCGACCATTTCGAGACTCCTCGTCATGTCCCCGATCTCATCCGGGACTCCGAACTACCTTCGGTACATCAAAACACATAAACTCATAATATAACTGTCATCGAACTTTAAGCGTGCGGACCCTACGGGTTCGAGAACTTTGTAGACATGACCGAGACACGTCTCCGGTCAATAACCAATATCGGAACCTGGATGCTCATATTGGCTCCCACATATTCCACGAAGATCTTTATCGGTCAAACCACATAACAACATACGTTGTTCCCTTTGTCATCGGTATGTTACTTGCCCGAGATTCGATCGTCGGTATCTCAATAACTAGTTCAATCTCGTTACCGGCAAGTCTCTTTACTCGTTACGTAATGCATCATCCCGTAACTAACTCATTAGCTACATTGCTTGCAAGGCTTATAGTGATGTGCATTACCGAGAGGGCCCAGAGATACCTCTCCGACAATCGGAGTGACAAATCCTAATCTCAAAATACGCCAACTCAACATGTACCTTCGGAGACACCTGTAGAGCTCCTTTATAATCACCCAGTTACGTTGTGACGTTTGGTAGCACACAAAGTGTTCCTCCGGTAAACGAGAGTTGCATAATCTCATAGTTATAGGAACATGTATAAGTCATGAAGAAAGCAATAGCAACATACTAAACGATCAAGTGCTAAGCTAACGGAATGGGTCAAGTCAATCACATCGTTCTCTAATGATGTGATCCCATTAATCAAATGACAACTTATGTCTATGGCTAGGAAACTTAACCATCTTTGATTCAACGAGCTAGTCAAGTAGAGGCATACTAGTGACACTATGTTTGTCTATGTATTCACACATGTATTATGTTTCCGGTTAATACAATTTTAGCATTAATAATAAACATTAATCATGAAATAAGGAAATAAATAATAACTTTATTATTGCCTCTAGGGCATATTTCCTTCAGGAGGCCGTGCGGCTACACTTGGCGATAGTCACTCTCACCCCCGAGCACGACCTGCCTGCTGGGGTGGTGGTATCGGCTGACCTCATCTGGGCCGAGCGTGTCGCTTACATCGGTGACTTCCGCGGCTCCAACTTCACTTGGGAGGTGACCGAGACGACGCCTCTTGTCTTCTCGGTCCCCTTCCCCTCTGCCGAGCTTGCGTTGGTTTTCCTTGAAGAGGAAAGGGTGATGCAACAATAGTAGCTGTCAGGACCCCGATTCAATGCCACATCGATCTAGCATGTAACACCTCATATCACTTTGCGGCCTCACGCACGGTATCCCCACGGGTG
Source organism: Triticum dicoccoides (assembly GCF_002162155.2). Classification (NCBI taxonomy): domain Eukaryota; kingdom Viridiplantae; phylum Streptophyta; class Magnoliopsida; order Poales; family Poaceae; genus Triticum; species Triticum dicoccoides. The sequence goes on along the minus strand of NC_041385.1, from coordinate 682,381,009 downwards.
TCGCCTTACCTTTGCCCGGGACCGTTTGCGCATTTTGGCACACGTATATGATGGTGTCGCTAGCATCCATATGATAAAGAGCCCGGGCTGACATGGCTAGTCGTAAACCCAAAGTGGCACTAACTTACAGGGACAGGCATCCATGACCCAGCATCGAACGTGTCGGTCATCAACGAGTGAATCCAGGCTGTAGCACTGGGCTAACAGGACTCCGGTGAACCGGGCTGTAGCGGGCTAGCAGGACTCCGGTATTCATCGCGTGACATTTCCCCGAAGGGACAGACACAGGATCGAAGAAGGACACATGCCGGCCTGCCTAAGTGTTCCGGAGCAGTAGCAAGCTACCAGGGCTCAGTGGAAGCACTAGGAGACATTTCCCGGTAAGAGAGGCTACTAAGAATAAACAACTAGATAGTCAGATCCCACACATAGCAATACACATTACACGTACGCATAACATGCAAGTATGTGCTGTACAACATGGCATCACAGCATAACTCAACAATCATATAGATAAAGGCTCAGAAGAGCCATCATAGCATTTATTGCAAACAGGGGTCACAAAACCCATCATACAGAGCATACAAGCAACAAGCGGAAGCATTACATGTCTGGGTACAGACATCTACAAATGAAAAAGTCTGAAGAGCCTGACTATCTACAACATCCGATCAAGATCGTAGCTGAGGTACTAGCTACTAGTCGAAGTCCACGAGAACACTAGTAAGACCGAAGTCTCCGCTGCAAAAACATAAATGAAGCAACATGAGTACAAAGGTACTCACCAAGACTTACATCAGATCCTATCATACATGCATTTGTATCAAGAGGGTAATGTGGGGTTTAGTTGCAGCAAGCCAGCTTTGACTCTGTGGCTATCCTGTTCTACGACTACCAGAAACTCTGGAGGTGAGACAACGTACACGAGTCCACTAATCACCACACAATACACTACTATGGATTCATCCCCGTCTCCCTACGAGAAGGCCATCCATAGCACTCACACTTGTCTTGAGCATTTTAGAGTATCCACTTCAAGTTGTCTATGTACCATGTAAGCATCCAAGAAGTCCATAACCGCGGACCCGGCTATTCGAATAGATCATGTTAACCCTGCAGGGGTGTACTTCTTCACACACGCTCTCGCCACTTACCGCCATGTACACGTCATGTATCTCGGCAACCTTCAAGCGGAAGCCTGGCGAGGGTGTCGGCCACGACCTGACTAACCACACAAGACTCTAGTCCAGGTTTATCGCCTATTCGGGTTCCATCCGCAAGGAGATCCGGCCGGGGTGTCGCTCACGGCCCCAAACGATGTGTGCAGGGTTCCCGAGCCCACCATCCGGGTGCCACTCGGTACACCAGGCCACGTGTGCCTAGTCTGTCCCAAGCCCACCCTGCCGGGTGCCACTTAGTAGAAAAATAGCACTACCTACAAACACCAGAAACTAGTTGCGACTCCTGGACAGAGACCAAGTTGGTTAATAAGTCGAGAGGGGTCGAGTTACCGGAACCCAATGTGTGGTAGTATCGAGTCATTGGACAACATACATAGAACTCAGTGCTTAAGGACGGTTCCAGTGAGACAACCCACCATGTACTCCTACATGGCCTCTCACCGCTACCTTTACCAAATCGTGTTCACACACTTCACTCTCAGCATCAGAACATATCGTAACACTCCAATTCATTCCCAATGAACCAGACCTGACACAACTCTAAGCAATAGCAGGCATAGCATGGTAGGAACACAACAATGGCTTCAATCAACTCCTACACATGCTAGTGGGTTTCAACTATTTACTGTGGCAATGACAGGTCATGCAGAGGAATGGGTTCAACTACCGCAGCACAAAGTAGCAGATGAACCGTTGTTGTCCTAATGCAATAACTGAGAGCAGGAGCGAGAGAGTAGGGTTTTATAGCAATGAGCAAGGGGGTTTGCTTGCCTGGTAGATCAGCAAGGAAGGCACTGCTTCATAGATAGGCACTCTGGAACAGACTCCGGAGCAGGACCTATCGAGAAGGAACACTGTCGGCAATCAAAACACAATCATATGCAACAATATGATGCATGAACATGGCATGTAGATGTGATTCTGTTTGAGCTAATGCAACTAGTAATCATTTGGTTTGAAGTCCATTTGAACCAAAGGTTCAAATGCATCTCCAAATTAAGCTCCTATATATGCCATAATGTGTTTTCTCATATTCAGCATGTATAAGTTGGTTTGTCATGCATGAAACTAGTACATATGGATAGATTACATTTTTCTGATAATTTTTCATATATAAATTATTTTAATCTGAGCTACGGTTGAATTGTTATGAATTTTTGAAGTTTAAAACAATTTCTGGAATTTTCTGAATTAATTTAAATCCAGAAATCATATATTGCGCCAGCATGACGTCAGCACGACGTCAGCGGTCAACTGCGGCTGGCTGGGGTCAAACCTGACGTGTGGGGTCCACACGTCAGTGATAGGGGGGTTTAACCGAGGTTAGTTTAGTTCTAATTAAAAGTTAGTGGCGCTGGGGCCCACTGTCAGTGTCAGGGGGGGTTAGTTAACGGTGATTAGCACTAAGCTAATCACCTGCCGACGGGGCCCACTCGTCAGACCGGCGAGGTCGTCGGCGGCGACCTCTGGACGCGGCGGCGTCCGCGAAATAGGCCACGGGGGCGGCGTCGGAGAGCACCGGGGCGTAGCCCGGGCTCTCGTGCATCTGGTGGGGCAGGTGGAAGGAGCGGGGGAGGCCGGAGCTCGCCGGAGCAAAGCTCGCGGCGGCGGCCGGAGCTCGGCTTCGAGCGGGAATGGGCTGCGGGGCACGGGGAGGCCACCTGAGGGGCTCGGCGGCACCCTCGTGGCACTGGGAGCGCGATGGGATGCTCGGTTTGGGCGGAGGCGGGCCGAGACGGTGACGGCGACATGGACGGCGGCGAGAGGCTCCGGCCGTGGTGGGGAGGAGGGCTACGGCGTGCGGGCAGTTAAATGGAGAGGGGGAAGCGGTGGCGGAGCTCACCGCGGTTGCAGCGGCAGTCGAAGTTGGCTCGGGGACGCACTGGTGCGACCGGAGCGTCGATGGGGATCCACGGCGGCCGGCGATGAAAAAGACGACGGCGACGGCTCCACGGGGCGTCCGGAGGGGCACAGCTTGACGGAGAGGTGGTGGACGACGTGGCGGGGCTACCGGACTCGAAGCGAGGGAGAGGGGGAGGTGGTGGCCGCGGCAACGGCGAGCGGTGGCGTCGGTGGCTTTCGGCCGTGAGAGAGAGAGAGTGACAGAGGAGAGGACGAGGGCGAGGGAGAGTGCGAGGGGGTCGGGGTGGCTACGTGGCATCGTCCGGGGCATCCAGACGAGGAGGGGAGAGGCAGGCAGGCAGAGAGGGAGGAGGCGTGGCCGGCGGAGCGCGCGCGCGTCGGCACGCAGCTGCTTGGCGAGAGGGGGGGAAGACGATAGAGGAGGAGGCGGGCTGGGCCGCCTGCTGGCTGGGCCGGCCTGCTGCTGCTGGGCTGCACAGGGGGGAGCCCCAGGTAAGCTTCTCCTCTTTAATTCTATTTTCTATTTTTTTCTGACATTTGTTTTGATTTAATTAAAATATTAAATCATTTAATTACCTTATGCCAATTTTTGCAGGAGCTAGCTATAATATTCCAGAGCTCCTTTATAAATGGCATAATTTTTGGACCATATTTCATATATATAACAATATATATCCAAAGCAAATAATTATCGGATTAATCCAAATGGCCAAAATTAAATATCCATGAGCTCCTAAAAATATTGGTTTGATTTTTATCTCTGTCCAATATTTTCAGAGGGCAACATGAGCATTTTCTTGGACCCTTTTGGAGAAATTTTTATTTGGGTCATTTTCAAAAATGATTCTGAGGGTTCCACCAATCCTCATTTCAAATTTAAATGAAATTTAAATATGATGCACAAATGGCTAGCTAGTCTGGGCCATACCAGACTAGGGATGTGACAACTCGCCCCCACTTGAAAAAATCTCGTCCCGAGATTCAAGGGTTGACGGAAAGAAAGCGGGGTACTCCAGTCGAAGACGATCTTCTCGCTCCCAAGTAGCTTCTCTCTCGGAATGATGAGACCACTGAACTTTGAGAAACTTGATGTTCTGACGTCAAGTGACACGCTCTGCTTGATCAAGAATGCGAACCGGGTACTCTCGGTATGTGAGGTTATCTTGGAGATCAAGCGTTTCGTGGTCCACTCCGCGGATGGGATCCGAGAAGCAACGCCTGAGTTGAGATACGTGGAAGACATCATGAACTCGAGAAAGATGTGGGGGTAGTTCCAACTGGTAGGCAACCTCTCCTCGTTTAGCGAGAATGCGAAAAGGACCAATGTAACGAGGAGCCAACTTGCCCTTGATACCGAAACGATGGGTACCCTTCATGGGAGTAACCCGAAGGTAAGCTTTTTCGCCAACTTCATAAGTCATATCGTTATGATGACGATCATACTGACTCTTTTGACGAGACTGGGCTGTTTTCAAATTCTCACGAATGATGCGAACTTGCTCTTCTGCCTCCTGGATCATGTCCGGTCCAAAGAATTGTCTTTCACCGGTTTCTGACCAGTTCAAAGGTGTTCGACATCTTCGTCCATAGAGAACCTCAAAAGGAGCTTTCTTGAGGCTGGATTGGTAGCTATTGTTATAGGCAAACTCGGCGAAAGGAAGACATTTCTCCCAATCCATACCGAATGAGATAATGCAAGCTCTGAGCATGTCTTCGAGAATTTGATTGACCCGTTCCACCTGACCACTCGACTGAGGGTGGAAAGCGGTACTGAAGGAAAGATGGGTTCCCATGGCAGTTTGGAAACTCTCCCAGAAATGAGAAGTGAAAAGACTGCCACGGTCTGAATTGATCTCTAGTGGAACACCATGAAGTGACACTATTCGAGAAATGTATAAGTCAGCAAGCTGACTAGCAGTGATACTCTCTCGAACAGGAAGGAAGTGAGCCACTTTGGAAAGACGATCAACGACTACGAAGATAGCATTATTCCTCTCTTGGTCCTGGGAAAGCCGGTGATGAAGTCCATACCAACTTTATCCCATTTCCATTCAGGAATAGCTAAAGGCTGAAGGGTGCCAGCAGGTCTTTGATGCTCTGCCTTAACACGACGACATACGTCACAATTAGCAACGAAGTCGGCGATCTCTCTCTTCATCCTAGTCCACCAGAACCTCTGGCGTAGGTCCTCATACATCTTAGTGCTACCGGGATGAATCGTGAGAGGAGATTCATGCGCCTCCTTGAGAATCAATTGTCGAAGATGTTGCTTCTTGGGGACCACCAAGCGGTTCCCAAAGAAAACAACACCTCGATCATCTATAGAGAAACTACCAGCAATACCCTTGGCAATGTTTCTCTTGATCCGGGTAGTCCCCGTATCATGCTTCTGGGCTTCTATGATAAGGTCCACAAGGGTAGGTTTCGCCACCAAGGTAGAAAGAAATCCGCGAGGAGCTATGTGAATATTAAGCTTACAGAATTCCTCATGGAGAAGTGGTTGGCCTTGCTGCAACATGAGATTGTTGCAATAGGATTTACGGCTTAGAGCATCAGCCATGACATTGGCTTTGCCTGGGGTGTAGGTAATCCCTAGATCATAATCTGTGATCAACTCCAACCAACGTCTTTGCCTAAGGTTCAGATCCGGTTGGGTGAAGATATACTTGAGACTCTGGTGATCAGTGTAGATCTCGCAACGTTTACCAAGGAGGTAATGTCGCCAGGTCTTGAGTGCATAGACTATGGCTGCAAGCTCTAGATCATGTGTAGGATAATTATCCTCATGTGGATGCAACTGTCGAGATGCATAGGCAATCACATGACGATCCTGCATAAGAATGCATCCTAGTCCCTGTCGTGAGGCGTCACAATAGATAATAAAGTCCTTTGTGAAATCCGGTGGCACAAGTATGGGAGCAGAAGTCAGGCGTCTTTTCAGTTCCTGAAAACTGTACTCACACTGTGGGGACCACTCGAACTTTTTATCTTTCTTGAGAAGTTCCGTGAGGGGTTTGGCTACTTTGGAGAAGTTTTCAACAAAGCGGCGACAATAGCTGGCTAGACCAAGGAAACTCCTAACTTGTTTGACTGTTTCAGGTGGAGTCCAATCAAGAACGGCTTTAACTCTCTCGGGGTTGACAGCAATGCCCTTACCAGAGATTACTTGGCCTAGGTAGGTCACTTCTGGCAACCAAAATTCACACTTGGAGAACTTGGCATAAAGGCGGTGCTCTCTGAGTTTTTCTAACACAAGTCTAAGATGTTCGGCATGCTCTTCCTCGTTCTTCGAGTAAATAAGAATGTCATCGAGGTAAACCACGACGAACTTATCTAAGTACTCCATGAAGATCGAGTTCATCAAGCGGGAGAATGTGGCTGGGGCATTGGTTAGGCCAAAGGACATGACGGTGTACTCGTACTGGCCATAACGAGTGACAAAAGCTGTCTTGGGAATGTCCCCGTTTCTGATTTTGATTTGGTGGTAGCCTAACCTTAAATCCATCTTGGAGAAGACTGAGGATCCAGCGAGCTGATCATACAGGTCGTTGATCCTGGGGAGCGGATACTTGTTCTTTATCGTGACCAAATTAACGGGACGATAATCTACAACCATCCGATCCGTACCATCCTTCTTCTTGACGAAGAGGACGGGGCAAGCCCAAGGAGAAGAACTAGGACGGATGAAACCCTTTTGCAAGGACTCATCAAGTTGTTTCTTAAGCTCGGCTAGTTCTAAGGGTGCCATCTTGTAAGGTCTCCTAGAGATTGGAGCTGTTCCTGGGATAAGATCTATGACGAACTCTACATCTCTGTCAGGTGGAACACCTGGCAGTTCCTCTGGAAAGACATCCGGAAAGTCACGGACTACCGGGATATCTTCAAGGTCTGGAAGAGGGCTGGCATTAAGAGAATAGAGCTGACGCTTTGCAACTCTAGTGGAGACAGTGACTATCTTGCCAGATGGGTGTGTAAGCTGAACAGATCTGGTGTAACAATCAATCTTGGCGTGATGAGCTGTCATCCAGTCCATACCCAAGATGATGTTAATATCTGAGGACTTGAGGGCTACAAGTGATGCAAGGAATACAAGTCTGTCAACAAGGATTTCATTACCATGGCTTACACTAGAGGTTTGCCATTTGGATCCAGGAGTTTGGATGACTAGCGGAGTTGGCATATCACAAAATGACAGATTGTGCAAGTTAGCATAGCTTTCTGAAATGAAGGAGTGAGATGCTCCAGTATCGAATAGAACTGATGCTGGGTGACAATTGACAAGGAGTGTACCAAGAACGACATCCGGATCATCATGAGCGTCTTTAGCTGAGACGTGATGCACACGTCCACGTTCAGTGGGGGCTGACTTGACACTGATCATCTTGCGTGATGGCTTAACACAGCCAACAGTCTTCTCGGGCTGGGGTGGAGCATAACTAGTCTGAGAGCAGTCACGTGCATAGTGTCCTGGCTTCCCGCATGTGAAGCAAGTCCCTGAGGTTGGACGTGGACCCGCACTGACAAGCGGTCTACCAGTAGGCCTGGGTGGAACATATGACTGAGCTGGGGGAGGCACCACATGAGATGACCTTGGTGTATAACCGGAAGGAAGAGCGGAGTTTGGAACCCAAATCCGGCGCTTCTGGGAACTAGAGCCAGAGGAGGATCCCAAATCACGGGTGTGCTTACGAGACTCCTCGTAAGTGAGCTGAGCTGTCTCTGCATTAATGGCTTTGTTCACAAGAGCTTGGAATGTATCACAATGATGCAGGTGGAGATCACGACGCAACTTGGGGTTGAGACCCTTCTGGAACCTAGCTTGCTTCTTGGCGTCCGTGGACACTTCTTCTGTGGCATAGCGAGCGAGGTTCTCAAACTCTCGGCTGTAAGCATCAACAACCATCTTATTCTGGGTGAAACTACAGAACTCTTCTCTCTTGCGATCAATGAGGGCCTGGGAATGTGATGCTCGCGAAAAGCCTCGGTGAAATCCTTCCAGGTAGGAATCTGGCCAGCTGGAAGCAAAGCCTCATAGTTCTGCCACCAAAGACTAGCAGGACCTTCCAGGTGGTATGTGGCATAAGTGACCTTGTCATCTTCAGCTACGCTCGCGGAATGCAGCTTATGAGTGATGCTACGGAGCCAGTCATCTGCATTGAGTGGCTCGATGGAATGATGAAAGGTAGGTGGGTGCAAGCGAATGAAATCATGAATGGTAGCAGACCCTTTGAACTGATGTGCGGTGTTCTCCTCGATACGTGCCAACAAACGGTTAGACTCACGCTTGTTCCTCTCCATCTCTAGCATGAACTCTGTCAACGAAGGCTGGTCGGGAGGATCCTCATCCCTACCATCTCCGTGGTTCTGGCTACGAGCAACGGAACTTCGCTTAGCTGATGACATCCTGAGAAACGAACCAAGGACGGAGTCAGCATCAACTATGGACTGTAGAATGTAGGACAAGGAATTAGTATCTCTCGAACTCCTAGGGAAATTCCGGCAGCATAACGGCAGTAAAATGCTCAGAATGAGACATCCTACTAAAAATGGGGTGGTAACATACTCATCATCATTACTCAAGGTTCTGAGATCATACTAAACAGACTACACCGGAAATACTCGAAAACTGGGTATGACTCTGATCAACCAATCCTATGGGACTACGGAGTAGTAACACGTGATCCTGATAGACGGAAGAGAAGCCTAGTTCCTTAATCCCGTCGGAAAGATAGGACGACTCAGATCAGAAGGTCATGAGGTATAAGGAGTAAAAAGAGCCTTACGTTCCAACCCACAATCAATTCCCTTACATAACTAAAGATTTTCTATACTCAACTTCGACCGGTTTGGCTTGGTAATCCTACAGGCAGTCAGGCTCTGATACCAGCGCTGTCAGGACCCCGACTCAATGCCACATCGATCTAGCATGTAACACCTCATATCACTTTGCGGCCTCACGCACGGTATCCCCACGGGTGTCGCCTTACCTTTGCCCGGGACCGTTTGCGCATTTTGGCACACGTATATGATGGTGTCGCTAGCATCCATATGATAAAGAGCCCGGGCTGACATGGCTAGTAGTAAACCCAAAGTGGCACTAACTTACAGGGACAGGCATCCATGACCCAGCATCGAACGTGTCGGTCATCAACGAGTGAATCCAGGCTGTAGCACTGGGCTAACAGGACTCCGGTGAACCGGGCTGTAGCGGGCTAGCAGGACTCCGGTATTCATCGCGTGACATTTCCCCGAAGGGACAGACACAGGATCGAAGAAGGACACATGCCGGCCTGCCTAAGTGTTCCGGAGCAGTAGCAAGCTACCAGGGCTCAGTGGAAGCACTAGGAGACATTTCCCGGTAAGAGAGGCTACTAAGAATAAACAACTAGATAGTCAGATCCCACACATAGCAATACACATTACACGTACGCATAACATGCAAGTATGTGCTGTACAACATGGCATCACAGCATAACTCAACAATCATATAGATAAAGGCTCAGAAGAGCCATC
>NC_041385.1:682365744-682370916 GCF_002162155.2 Triticum dicoccoides | reverse complement strand
GCAAACAGGGGTCACAAAACCCATCATACAGAGCATACAAGCAACAAGCGGAAGCATTACATGTCTGGGTACAGACATCTACAAATGAAAAAGGCTGAAGAGCCTGACTATCTACAACATCCGATCAAGATCGTAGCTGAGGTACTAGCTACTAGTCGAAGTCCACGAGAACACTAGTAAGACCGAAGTCTCCGCTGCAAAAACATAAATGAAGCAACATGAGTACAAAGGTACTCAGCAAGACTTACATCAGATCCTATCATACATGCATTTGTATCAAGAGGGTAATGTGGGGTTTAGTTGCAGCAAGCCAGCTTTGACTCTGTGGCTATCCTGTTCTACGACTACCAGAAACTCTGGAGGTGAGACAACGTACACGAGTCCACTAATCACCACACAATACACTACTATGGATTCATCCCCGTCTCCCTACGAGAAGGCCATCCATAGCACTCACACTTGTCTTGAGCATTTTAGAGTATCCACTTCAAGTTGTCTATGTACCATGTAAGCATCCAAGAAGTCCATAACCGCGGACCCGTCTATTCGAATAGATCATGTTAACCCTGCAGGGGTGTACTTCTTCACACACGCTCTCGCCACTTACCGTCATGTACACGTCATGTATCTCGGCAACCTTCAAGCGGAAGCCTGGCGAGGGTGTCGGCCACGACCTGACTAACCACACAAGACTCTAGTCCAGGTTTATCGCCTATTCGGGTTCCATCCGCAAGGAGATCCGGCCGGGGTGTCGCTCACGGCCCCAAACGATGTGTGCAGGGTTCCCGAGCCCACCATCCGGGTGCCACTCGGTACACCAGGCCACGTGTGCCTAGTCTGTCCCAAGCCCACCCTGCCGGGTGCCACTTGGTAGAAAAATAGCACTACCTACAAACACCAGAAACTAGTTGCGACTCCTGGACAGAGACCAAGTTGGTTAATAAGTCGAGAGGGGTCGAGTTACCGGAACCCAATGTGTGGTAGTATCGAGTCATTGGACAACATACATAGAACTCAGTGCTTAAGGACGGTTCCAGTGAGACAACCCACCATGTACTCCTACATGGCCTCTCACCGCTACCTTTACCAAATCATGTTCACACACTTCACTCTCAGCATCAGAACATATCGTAACACTCCAATTCATTCCCAATGAACCAGACCTGACACAACTCTAAGCAATAGTAGGCATAGCATGGTAGGAACACAACAATGGCTTCAATCAACTCCTACACATGCTAGTGGGTTTCAACTATTTACTGTGGCAATGACAGGTCATGCAGAGGAATGGGTTCAACTACCGCAGCACAAAGTAGCAGATGAACCGTTGTTGTCCTAATGCAATAACTAAGAGCAGGAGCGAGAGAGTAGGGTTTTATCGAAATGAGCAAGGGGGTTTGCTTGCCTGGTAGATCAGCAAGGAAGGCACTGCTTCATAGATAGGCACTCTGGAACATACTCCAGAGCAGGACCTATCGAGAAGGAACAGTGTCGGCAATCAAAACACAATCATATGCAACAATATGATGCATGAACATGGCCTGTAGATGTGATGCTGTTTGAGCTAATGCAACTAGTAATCATTTGGTTTGAAGTCCATTTGAACCAAAGGTTCAAATGCATCTCCAAATTAAGCTCCTATATATGCCATAATGTGTTTTCTCATATTCAGCATGTATAAGTTGGTTTGTCATGCATGAAACTAGTACAGATGGATAGATTACATTTTTCTGATAATTTTTCATATATAAATTATTTTAATCTGAGCTACAGTTGAATTGTTATGAATTTTTGAAGTTTAAAACAATTTCTGGAATTTTCTGATTTAATTTAAATCCAGAAATCATATATTGCGCCAGCATGACGTCAGCACGACGTCAGCGGTCAACTGCGGCTGGCTGGGGTCAAACCTGACGTGTGGGGTCCACACGTCAGTGGCAGGGGGGTTTAACCGAGGTTAGTTTAGTTCTAATTAAAAGTTAGTGGCGCTGGGGCCCACTGTCAGTGTCAGGGGGGTTAGTTAACGGTGATTAGCACTAAGCTAATCACCTGCCGACGAGGCCCACTCGTCAGACCGGCGAGGTCGTCGGCGGCGACCTCTGGACGCGGCGGCGTCCGCGAAACAGGCCACGGGGGCGGCGTCGGAGAGCACCGGGGCGTAGCCCGGGCTCTCGCGCATCTGGTGGGGCAGGTGGAAGGAGCGGGGGAGGCCGGAGCTCGCCGGAGCAAAGCTCGCGGCAGCGGCCGGAGCTCGGCTTCGAGCGAGAACGGGCTGCGGGGCACGGGGAGGCCACCTGAGGGGCTCGGCGGCACCCTCGTGGCACTGGGAGCGCGATGGGATGCTCGGTTTGGGCGGAGGCGGGCCGAGACGGCGACGGTGACATGGACGGCGGCGAGAGGCTCCGGCCGAGGTGGGGAGGAGGGCTATGGCGTGCGGGCAGTTAAACGGAGAGGGGGAAGCGGTGGCGGAGCTCACCGCGGTTGCAGCGGCAGTCGAAGTGGGCTCGGGGACGCACTGGTGCGGCCGAAGCGTCGATGGGGATCCACGGCGGCCGGCAATGAAAAAGACGACGGCGATGGCTCCACGGGGCGTCCGGAGGGGCACGGCTTGACGGAGAGGTGGTGGACGACGTGGCGGGGCTACCGGACTCGAAGCGAGGGAGAGGGGGAGGTGGTGGCCGCGGCAACGGCGAGCGGTGGCGTCGATGGCGTTCGGCCGTGAGAGAGAGAGAGTGACAGAGGAGAGGACGAGGGCGAGGGAGAGTGCGAGGGGGTCGGGGTGGCTGCGTGGCGTCGTCCGGGGCATCCAGACGAGGAGGGGAGAGGCAGGCAGGCAGAGAGGGAGGAGGCATGGCCGGCGGAGCGCGCGCGCGTCGGCACGCAGCTGCTTGGCGAGAGGGGGGGAAGACGACAGAGGAGGAGGCGGGCTGGGCCGCCTGCTGGCTGGGCCGGCCTGCTGCTGCTGGGCTGCACAAGGGGGAGCCCCAGGTAAGCTTCTCCTCTTTAATTCTGTTTTCTATTTTTTCTGACATTTGTTTTGATTTAATTAAAATATTAAATCATTTAATTACCTTATGCCAATTTTTGCAGGAGCTAGCTATAATATTCCAGAGCTCCTTTATAAATGGCATAATTTTTGGACCATATTTCATATATATCCAAAGCAAATAATTATAGGATTAATCCAAATGGCCAGAATTAAATATCCATGAGCTCCTAAAAATATTGGTTTGATTTTTATCTCTGTCCAATATTTTCAGAGGGCAACATGAGCATTTTCTTGGACCCTTTTGGAGAAATTTTTATTTGGGTCATTTTCAAAAATGATTCTGAGGGTTCCACCAATCCTCATTTCAAATTTAAATGAAATTTAAATATGATGCACAAATGGCTAGCTAGTCTAGGTCATACCAGACTAGGGATGTGACAGTAGCGTAAGTATTTTCCTCAGTTTTTGAGAACCAAGGTATCAATTCAGTAGGAGGATCCTCAAAAGTCCCACGCACCTACACAAACAAACAAAGAACTCGCAACCAACGCAATAAAGAAGTTGTCAATCCCTTCACGGCCACTTGCGGAAGTGAGATCTGATAGAGATAGTATGATAAGATAAATATATTTTGGTATTTTATAATATAGATGCAAAAAGTAAAGATGCAAATAAAAGTAGATTGAAAGCTTATATGATAAAAGATAGACCCGGGGGCCATAGTTTTCACTAGTGGCTTCTCTCAAGATAGCATAAGTATTACGGTAGGTGAAAAAATTACTGTCGAGCAATTGATAGAAAAGCGAATAATTATGAGATTATCTAAGCATGATCATGTATATAGGCATCACGTCCGCAACAAGTAGACCGACTCCTGCCTGCATCTAGTACTATTACTCCACACATCGACCGACTCATGCCTGCATCCAGAGTATTAAGTTCATAATAACAGAGTAACGCATTAAGAAAGATGACATGATGTAGAGGGATAAACTCAAGCAATATGATATAAACCCCATCTTTTTATCCTCGATGGCAACAATACAATACGTGCCTTGCAACCCTTTCTGTCACTGGGTAAGGACACCGCAAGATTGAACCCAAATCTAAGCACTTCTCCCATGGCAAGAAAGATCAATCTAGTAGGCCGAACCAAACTGATAATTCGAAGAGACTTGCAAAGATAACTCAATCATACATAAAAGAATTCAGAGGAGATTCAAATATTTCTCATAGATAAACTTGATCATAAACCCACAAGTCATCGGATCTCGACAAACACACCGCAAAAAGAGTTTACATCGAATAGATCTCCAGAAGAGAGGGGGAGAACATTGTATTGAGATCCAAAAAGAGAGAAGAAGGCATCTAGCTAATAACTATGGACCCGACGGTCAGTGTTAAACTACTCACAACTCATCGGAGGAGCTATGGTGTTGATGTAGAAGCCCTCCGTGGTCGATTCCCCCTCTGGCGGAGCGCCGGCGAAGGCTCCAAGATGGGATCTCGCGGATACAGAAGGTTACGGTGGTGGAAATTGTGTTTCGTTGGCTCTCTGGATGTTTTCGGGGGTACGTAGGTATATATAGGAGGAAGAAGTGCGTCGGTGGCCGCATGTGGGGCCCAGGAGATAGGGGGCGCGCCCAGAGGGGGTGGGCGCGCCCTCCTGTCTCCTGGCCGCCTCGCAAGCTTCTTGACTTGCACTCCAAGTTCTCCGGATCATGTTCGTTCCATAAATCTCGCTCCCAAAGGTTTCATTTCGTTTGGACTCCTTTTGATATTCCTTTTCTTCGAAATACTGAAATAGGCAAAAAAACAGCAATACGGGCTGGGCCTCCGGTTAGTAGGTTAGTCCCAAAAAATGATATAAACATGTAAAATAAAGCCCATAAACATCCAAAAGGGGTAATATAATAGCATGGAACAGTCAAAAATTATAGATACGTTGGAGACGTATCACGCGCTACTACTTACTTACCTTATCCTGGAGCGGTTCACCCTCTCACACTCACTCCCTCTCACTCGCTCTCGCCCGCGCCGAACCCGTATGTCATCTGCCGCCGCCGCACTGCTCCTCGCCGAGGTACTCCCTCCTCCCTCCTCCCCCTCCTCCTTCGGCCATCCTCCTCCCACCGCCCCTATCCCTCCTCCTCCTCCGGCCGCCCCCTCCCTCCTCCTCCTCC
>NC_041385.1:682204838-682365371 GCF_002162155.2 Triticum dicoccoides | reverse complement strand
CTCCTCTCTCCTTCCTCCTCCCTTCCCCTCCTCCCTCCATCTCTTTTTTTTCTTCTGTTTTTCACTATAGTTTTTTACTATTGTATAATGTAGTTTTTTTTACTGTTTTTAGTAAGTGTTTAAAATAATTAGTAAGTAAATTAATAAACTAGTTGAACTAGTTTAGTTTTAGTAAGAACTAGTTGAATTAATAGAACTAATGTATTTTTAGTAAGAAAAATAATATAACTAGTTGAACTAGTTTATTTTTAGAAAGAACTAGTTTATTTCTATTTATAGTAAGTTTATATTTAGTAAGAACTAGTTGAATCAATAGAACTAGTTGAACATGTCACATTTGTTATTATTTTTTTAGTTTAAGCAATTATTCCCGCATCGACGTCGACGATGCCTATCCCGCATCCTCGTTGTCGATACCCGTCGTTCGCTAGGGTTTTAGTTGTATTAGTAATGTTATATGTATGATACTATTCGGGATGTATTAGTGATAACTTATAGGGTTTTTGTTTTTGCAGAAATCAAGGAGCCCCTTCATCATCCCCGTCGTCGTCCCCGTCACCGACCCCCTCCGACCTCGAGGTGAGACCAGCCAAATCTCCATGTCAATATGAGTCCTATAAGATATGATGTAGATAAAAACATGTATATCTTGTGTTGCTCAAATAGGATATGTGGTTGCCCAAGTGGCCGGTCATGTTCAGGTTACACCTCTGAATGGCCTATGTTTTGCCGGAGTGTTGATTAATTTCCGTTCCGGAAAATTTCAGGCGCTCGATATGTCCTGTTTTAGCAAAGGTCATGCTGGAATTTTCCGTGAATTTTGGCATGACTTGTGCTAGAATATGTAGGAAATATCGAGTGTCCTGGATTTTCTAAAAAGATAATTAAACAATATTTCGGGTTGACTTTAAGTCTGTCGAGGCCGAAGAATCCCGATTGTTGTCGTGGGGGTCGTTTCTCCTTCTTCTCCAGGTGCTAGACCATTGTTATGCACCAGGGGAAGGAGGAGTAACGACCATCACCGATGGTCGAATATATACACCACGTGAACTGAGAGTTTTTAAGAAAAGACTCGATAGACCGATAGTCAACCCATGATGAATAATGAACAAGCTGAGAGTCTTAATTGTATAAGTTTAGTCTTTGAATTATGAACATAGGAAATGTCGTCGGACGAAGAAGGTCCCGGGGAGTGCTCCTGGTGCGGTGACAACCGGGGTTTCTGCGACAGGCCTCACCTGGATGAAGGTCGGTGCTTCAGCATTAAGCTCGAGGAGGCCTTCGATTGTGATACGGTAAGCTACAACGCAAAGTGTTTTTTTTTCATAATTAAGCTCGACTTCCAGTACTTCAACGTGTAATTTTCGTCTTTTACAATTCGACTAGCTTATCCCGTGCCATGCAAGACGCTATGTCTTGGAGAGGATGGGTTTTGAAGATCATGAGAGGAATGAAACAAAGAAAATTAACCTAAGGACCCATCATGGTATGAATTTTGAGGTAAATCTATACAATTATGAGAGCGTATCCCATTTTGGTTGCCCGGGTTGGGAAGCACTTTGCAAGATGTATGATTTTCAAGAGGGTATGTTTGCCACCATGAATCTTGGTGACCGTGACATCAACCAAGACAATTTGGACATTTGGGTCCTTATTGATACGCTTCCAATTCTACCGCTATGTGAGTTCCTCAAACATAGTTATTAACTAATTTATATTGTTTATTTCAAAATAATTGACAACTTATTTCCATTGATAGCTTACTTTCATTCTTCAAAGAATGTGCAAAAGATGGTAGACAGAACCAACTACGCCGATGGCTCTGAGTTAACTTATCAGGAGAAAAGTCATCTGGTTGCATATTGTACGGATCTTGAGAATTACAATGCCTTTTATCGAACTCCACCAAATTATGGTCAATACGTGCCACTAGTGCACGTGTTGAACCACAGTAACTTCCAAGGAGATTCCCTGATAAGATTTTTTACTATTACGACATCCGTGCATATTTTGCATACTTTTAAAACTAGTACATCATTGCTAACTATGAAGTTATTACTATGTTTTTAACAGAAAATCACGATGGATTGTGTGCCTCATTTGATGTACCAGAACGGCCGCCTTGATGTTTTGAGCATACAGCCAGGCCATCCTACAAATCTCACCTATCCATACCGGATTTCTAAAACCGGTGAACACATGATAATAAGAATGGAAAAAAAATGTATGGACAGTCGTAAGGAGGTTCTTGGAAGCAACATTGTGCGAAAGGCAAGAATTGGAGACAGGATAATCTCCATTCTCCATAATGGAGAGTCGGGGGCTATCTTGTTTTATGCTATTTTACCTAAGATAATATAGTAGGTCCTAAGAGAATGTAGTATGTCCTAAGAGAATGTAGTAGGTCCTATGAGGTCCAATATATTTGTGAGAGTAGATGATGATGAGTAGTTGTGATTATATCTAGTGACCAACTTGTATGTGATGTCTCATTGATGAAAACGATGATCATGAGGAGGTGTTATATGACAATGATGTATTGTGATGATAAGTTGTTAATGATATGATGATGATGATAATGATATATTATATCATTGGGTGAAAGAACCGCAGATTAGTTTCAAGTGGATGTCCATCCACTTGAAACTAGTCCACGGTTCTTTCTCCCAGCGATGTAATAACTCATTACTAGATCATGCCGGCGCGCGTTGCCGCGCCCGTCCATTTTTGCTATAAAATGGTAGTAACTTTTGCAAGTATACAAAGACACAAAACATGCAAGTTATATAGGATATTTTGTAAATATATGGAGACACAAAGCCTACAAGTTTGATTTGCAATTTGGCATGAACAGAACTATGTATTGTGAAGATGGTCGACCCTTATGGACAAATGATCTGCAAAAAGTCCATCACAAACATTTTCGTGTGTGACCTACTCGTCGTCTTCTTAGCGTGAACTCCATGTGTGTTAGACTTCGTTGGACAAACATGCCATAACCTGCTTTCACTTCCCCATAGCTGCATGGACACATATTTGTAGAAGTAAGCGTATGCTTGTAATAATTGTTTACAGATCTATAATTTGTTGTCTTAATAGCAAACATGAACTCCTCTTGAAGAATCAAGGCGCAGTAAGCCTACAAAACTTACCACCTATTGGTTTACAGGATATTTCTTCATTATGAAAGCAAAATTAAAGGATATGTCTTAATGTTCACAATATATATATTCAGAATAACTCGCATCATAAATTACTCCATATATATTCGGAGATCTTTACTCCATTTATATTCAGAGTAATTCTCAGCACAAAAAATAGAATATATGGCGTGGCATTTGGTAACACAATGGCGAGTGCAAGTAAGCTTCATGAGCCAAAGTTGTGTACCGATTCTCAATCTTTCAGTTTCACCCATGCACCGCCTATCGTATAAATCAGAGCTTCGACCAAACCAGACACCTACTGCGATGCATCAGTACTTTGATTTTTCTCCAACCTGGATAAATAAAGAAAATATTACCATTTTATGTTTGTTTGTAATTGTCATAAAAATGGCTACTTAGTTTTCCTTGTGCTCGCATGACATCCTAACCAGTTTCCTAATTCCTGTGATTAACAGTTTAACACCGTAGTTTTTTTTTTGAAACGGAGGCAAAAGATTTGCCTCATCGATTAATTAAGCAGAAGAAAATTGCTCAGTTAATTAACGGAAAACGAGCGAAAACCGATACAAACTAACCACATGCGGATTACTCACAGAGCATACAACTCCAGAAGCGCACGATCAGCCCTACAAACAAACCCAACATGGAACGACCATCAACCTCCAAACTACTACATCGCAAACAAACCCCTAACAAGAGCACCTCCGCCGAAGTCCACAAACACCGCCAAATCCACATTGACAAACACAAACCATACCATATGAACCGCCCAATAGACTGATGAATATCCATCAAGCAGCTGCAGACGCCAATCCTGAGACGTCACTCTACTTAGTTTTGCTCCTGAGAGCCTTCTCCACAATCATCTTGCCAGATCCAGGGCTGACCGCCTCCAAACGTGCGAGCAAGCTGCTGACTTGTATCTCAAATAGAATCTCATCAACCTTGTCCCTCACAGACACCACTGCATTAACATGCTCAACCACGGGTACCACCGACACAATGGACTCAGGCGCCTTCAGTTGCACACATGGCAGAGGCAAACCCTGTAGTTGCGCCCCAGAGATAGGTGCCAACGCACCTACCTCATCAACCTCGCCACCCACAGACATCACCTGCCCCATCTCCTTCGGAAGCACCATTGAAAGAGGTGAAGTAGGCTCCCCACAACGCTCCTGCAACTCAGGCATAATCTCCAGCACTGGAGCCATGACCTCATCGATGACTACACACCCAGGGCCAGTGAGCAGTACAGACATCGGCGAACATGATGTAGCACGAGGGGAGAAATGTCCATAGAGGCTTGCTTCCTCCCCAACAGGAGACCCGATCTGAAGCTCAGGAAGTGAGGACACAGCTGGCACAACCTCTAGTTTGGCGAGAGCAGCCTCTGCTCTCCCCAAAACACTCTCAACTCGCGCAAGGCAGTCGCGCAGCTCAGTGCGAAGCAGCTCGGTCTCCTCCGCTAGGACGGGTTGCAATTGCACGTCAACCGGTGTTGCGTCAACCTCCGATGCAAGCGCTGGGTTAGGCTTTGCAGCATCATCACGCGGCTTTGTAGTCAGATCGGATCGGTGCTGAGCATGACAAAAACGCACTTTGTGGCCGAAACGAAGGCATCCTGAGCACCGAATTGGGTCCCTGCAAGAGTGAGCGTGATGACCTTTGGAGAGACACCGAAAGCATCGATCCCGGAGCCACGCCGGAGGAGCCATCCGGGCATTGGAACCGGGCCGACGGAAGGCATTTGAAGATGGCGAACGGCGGCGGCCGGTAACGAGGTGCCAGTCTCCCAATGTTTCCTCACGAGCCGTTGGCGCACAACACATGGGATCAGCGGACGTCGTCTTCCTTCTGAAGCATCCTAGCCAGTCCCCCCAACCAGACAGCACGGGAGCGGCCACCTGACCTGGCCCCGTCAAGGGTGTAGGCGTCGACACCGGGGACGACGGCAGCTGGCCGGTGGCAAGAGGAGCCGGGGTGGTGGCCTGCAGGCCAAGACCGCAATTGGGACGAGCACCGGCTATAAGCCCACTAATGGCCGGGTCCGACCTGCGCCGAGCAAGGGCATCCGCCGCTAGAGCGGCGGCGGTGGGCGATGCAGTCGACGTCTGAAGCGGCGCAAGTGGAGCGATTGGGACGAGCTGCAGACTGCATTGGGAGGCTGCTGCCAGAGCATTGGGAGCTCCCTGCACTGTGACGGGCATCACCACATCGCCCGGACCAGACGGGTCGCCGGGCAAGGCAGACGGCAGCAACATCGAGGTCGTCTGGGATGCCGGGACGACGAACAGGGGCGGCTCGGATGCCGAGGCGACGCCCAGCAAGGCCGCGGCGGCCGCCGCCTCCCACAGGGGCGCAGAGCCGGCGCTCACCTCGGCTGGAGCGGCAGCAGCCGACGCGGACGCAGAGCCAACGCGCAGCAAGGCCGGAGAGGCAGCTGCAGCCGCCGCCGACGCGGACGCAGGCCGGGGGAGCGGACAAGGAGCCATCGCGTCGGTCGAGGCCGACGTAGCTGACGGGCGGGAGGCGGAGGAGCACGAGGGAGCTTTGCGGAAGAATGACAGCGGCGAAGAGAGGGCTCGACGAGGATCCCGGATCTGGTCGAGCCTGACACAGGGACGGCCGGAGGGAAGAGATCAGGGCGGCGCCGTCGCGAGCACGCCCGCCGCGAGCGCGTTCGCGAGAGCCATAGCCATACTACTTAACTCTGGGCATTGGTGGACAAAAGACCACACCGTAGTTCTTGAATACATTTCGTAGTGAAGATTTTCCATGCTTCCAGCCATGAAGATGCATAGACTGAAACCATCCGCAAGGAACACAAAATTAATGTGAGTGCTCACCTGACAAGAAAACCAGTGTCATAAACAGAACAAATTCCAGCGATGGAGGAAGAATTGGGGGAAGAGGAGATGCAGGAATGAGGGAGAATTGGAGACCTAAAAATCACCCTAGTTGCTAGAGAACGATTTACGGGAGTGAGGACAGTGGGGAATGAGCAGCGGAAAGGTTGGGATTATATGGGCCTGCATAAATTGAATGAAAATTACGAATCACCAATTGTAACTGACCTGCAGTAACCAGCAGCCCACGCATCGATTTGTACTAATGGCTGATTAAACTCTCAATCAATCAACCGTCATCGGATTGGCGATAGAACTTCAAAGACGGATGCATGTTGACCATCCCGCCGCGCCGTGCAACCGAACGGGTCGAGTAAATTGAGCCGAACCCGGGCGAGGCGCTGCCTGAACCAGCACGATCTCCATGGATCCGTTGCTCTGGCCCGGCTCGGTCCCCTCACGAGAAGGGATGGGAGGCACGCGACTCCGCCAATAAACACAATGTTTTTGTTTTTGGCAAAGAGCACTTACGCTGGTAAAGGCCCAGAAGTGTGCAAAAGGCACATGTGGCTGAAGTTTACCACAGAACAGGAAAAATGCCACCAGAGCAGCGGCCCGTAACTGTTGGCGCTCGTTAACAGCGAACTGGGCTGATTAGGGCGATCTAGAGCAAATCCGACGGCCACAAATGCGCCAAACTAAGGATCCAACAGCTGATAACGCTAATGGTCTGAGAGGGCAGGAAAAGTGCTCAGTTATAATGTATCTAAATGATGTAAAATCATTTTCTAAATTGCTGCGGTATGAAAACTTGTATAAAGGTGTATGAATACAACATGAAATAAAAAAGAAATACGGAATAATAGTAGTAGCGCGTGTCAGAAGAAGCGCTATTACTAATTACCAGTAGCGCTCATAGTACAAAGCGCTGCTACTAAGTCGATATAGCAATAGCATGGTCCAACCCACGCTACTGCTAACCTTTAGCTGTAGCGCCTTACTAGTAGCGCTGCACCCTGCGCTACTGATAGGCTTTAAACACGCGCTACTGCTAGGGTTTTCCCTAGTAGTGTCCCAATCTCCCAAGCACGAAAACTGGACAGAGTACAGGTTATTCTCGGGGGGTTTAAATTTTGCTTCCTGCGCTATGTTCCAGGCCAAGCGCATGTTCCTGAAGAACCAAGTCTAACTATAGTTTTTGTTGGTGGTCACCTTGATCAGTGCGACCCACCGTGGCAACTCCGGCGGCGCATCTTTTTCGTTAAAGACAACGTCGTCCAGATAGTCCTCTCGCAGGACAAGTTCCATCATCATCTTCTCCACATCGCTGAGACCAGAGGAGCCCGAGGCTCCATCGTCAGCCATCTCGAAACACTAACCCGATATAAGCAGTAGATCGGGTTTTTTTTGGGGGGGGGGGGGCTAATCTCCCTCGCGTCCCAATCCTGACCAGGAGGATGCAAGGTTGCCCTTGGATCGATCCCAGCAGGGAAGCGGGGCGGGAGTCGGCGACAGGGGAGAGAAACACTCGACGGCGGCGACCGATCGCCCCGGGAGAAACAGGGGAAACCCTAACTAGAGGGAAACTTAGCACACGTGGGAGCGGCTAGTAAAATCTGTGGTGGCCATCATTTTTAAAACAAAAGAGCATATCTGTAGCCCATGGGCTGCTACAATACCACCAATGGGCTGTCCCGGACGGACATACAAGAGGCAGCCGGAGAGCTCCTATTGGACGCTCACTGCGTCTGATAAGCGTGCGACAGACAGGAGGGGTCCGTCCGTCGGGGACAGCCCATCGGCGGTATTCAGCATCTCCCGCAAAAATAATGAAAACCTTAAATGATTCTAAAAAAGTTAAACCCTTAAATTTGCAGTTTTGGTTGAAAAAGGCGCACCCAATAGATCCCATAAAACGGCATATCCTGAAAAATATTTTCTAGATCTCCGCATATTATCACATTCATACCCCATACTTGCAATCTTGAGAGTCGATTTTTGAGCTGAACCGAAAAGGAGTCAAGCAAGGAGCAGCTGGAGGAGCTCGACAGCGGTCGGCTGCAGCGTTGCCAGAGCAAGTGGCCGGCCGGAGCGGCACCGGAGCAAGCGGACTGGCAGCAGCCTAGCACGGGGTTCGCGACGGTCGAGCCTAGAGGGGTGCGTAGCATGGGCGGCCGCCGGGGACGCAAGCGGTGGCACCTCAACGGCCCAGGTTTGCACGGGATCGGGCGGGCAAGAAGGATGGGGAGAAAAAAGGAGTAAAGGAAATATTTATTTTATTTGCAGTATAGTTCTTCAGTATATGTTCTAGTGGAGGCCGTCTTATACTGCAAAAGAATTTATAGTTCACCATAAGCTGATTTTATACCGTGATATAAGGGATTTGCTAGAAATTCTCTTACATGCTACTGTAACACGCGTTAGGGCTGCAAAAGAGTCGAGTTTGGTGGGTTGGGCTAGGTTCATGTCATGTTATAATAAAATTCGAGTGATTCTAAACTGAGCGAATCTCAAGGTCGAGCGATCAGAGAGTGGCTCATGCTTATCTTGTAGTCTTGTACCGATGTCATATCAATCTCGAGCCATTTTAGAGCTAAATAACACGATTTGTTTTAACATTTTAAGAAAAAAAAATCAAAAAGACATGCTAAAACACAACATAATAAAATATTGTTACTATCAAAACGATGATAATATAAAAATTCAAGGTAGTTTGACGTATTCTTTCTCAATTGAAGGCTACTACTCCCTGCATTCAAAATATAAGGTGTATTTATTTGTTCAAATGTCAAATATCTGTATTTTTGACTAAGTTTTTAGAAAAAAAATATTAATATCTACAGTCAAATTTGTATCATTAGATTCATCATGAAAAGTATTCTCAAATTTTATTTATTTTGTATTGCAGACGTCCCTATTTTATTTTGTAATCTTGCTCACACATACACAAGTTTGACTTGCAAGAAAATCGACACACCATATATTCTGGAACGAAGGAAGTACTTAATAGCAAGAGATCGTGGATGAACTACCAAGAAAAAAAACAGGATAATAACTGACCACACATTATATTGAGGCCTAAATTATCTTCGCGCTTAATTAAGATTCCATGTTTACTAGTAGATAAAATGAAGAAAATTCATACACAACATATATGATAATAAATTATCCTGTACCATTTTAGTAATGGAGCCAAGCCATCTCAAGATCAACTCAGCTCATTTCTTTTCATGTCGATCTTGAGCCGAGCCAAAAGATGAGTCAATCTCGAGTGGCTAATAACCCTTCGGCTTTTCTTGCAAACCTAATAGTGTGCGAGGTTACTGTGCTGTGATACTGCAGCACACAAGTTTACTGTATCAGACGGTTCAATAAAAATGCACGCAATTTTTCAAAAAAATATACATTTTCTGAAAACGTGACAATTTTTAAGTTTTTTTTTGAATTTGCTCTACCCAACGAACGTAGGGACAATCGGCTACAGTAGTATGATTCCCTGAATAAATGTCATGTTGTCCCTCCGTTCCTAAATATTACTACAAGTCTTTGTAGAAATTCCACTATGAACTATAATACAGAGCAAAATGAGTGAATTTATATTTCATAGTGAAACTCTGTTTGTGGTTCACAGTGAAATCTCTACAAAGACTTATATTTTGAAATGGAGGGAGCCAAAAGATGGTCAATCTCGTGCGGCTAACAAGCCTCTGGCTTTTCTAGCAGCCCAAATAGTGTGCGAGGTTACTGTGATACTGCAGCACACAAGTTTACTATACTAAAGGGTTCAATAATAATGCGCACAATTTTTCATAAAAGTAAACATTTTCTGAAAACGTGAACAATTTCAAGTTTTTAGGATTTGCTTTCTACCCAACGAAGGCAGCGACAATTCACTAAAGTAGGTGTTATTCCCGGAATAAATGTCAAGTACTCCCTCTGTAAACTAATATAAGAGTGTTTAGGTAACTAAAATAGTAATCTAAATGCTTTTATATTAGTTTACGGAGGGAGTAATAAATACATAAGGTCAAAGTACAATGAATTATTGCGTCATCTAACAAACAGATTAGACAGTCCTTAACTGAATCTCAGAAATTTATAATAAGTCAAAGCAAGCACTAGCAATGGTACCTCTCTAATAATCACATGTGAAAATATGGAGCACGCCTCCATTTTTGCATGTTTCTTCTTGGAGGTGAGGCAGTGGTGAGCTCTTTGAAAGAATCCTGTCTATGGAGATGCACCACCAGAGGAAGACGACGAGCGCCGCCGCCAATACACACGAGAGGCAGGTGGCGAGCTGGGGATCCCCAAAAAGATGTCCCCACAAAAACGTCGGGGCGACTATGATCGTGACCGCTGCAGGGCTGTTGTCGAGGATGCAGACGACGGCTATCGGCATGGCGCTCAAGTTGCGTAACCAACGCCAGCGGATGTACAAAGCCATTACCGCCATGTATTCCACGGCAAAGAGGCTTGCCACAGAATTGAAGACGCATGGGTTGTCTGAACTGAAGGCGCATGAAGTCTTTAACTCCTCGAAGCGTGCTTTTACGAAAAAATATATTGCCGAAACAGAGACCAGCGCCATGTATATGTCCTGGAAGATCCATGCGTGAGCTACTTGCTCCGCCGGTGGCGGCGCAGACCACGACAGATGACAATGAAAATGAAAAGGCATGACGCAGAGGTGGCTGGCGGCGGCGGCGGCGGTGGAGATTGATTTAGGGCAAAAACTGCCTGGTTGAATCCTCGCGATAATATACAGAGGGGAAACGCTCCTATCCCGTCGCGAGCTGAGGGCCTCCTCTACGGCCCGTTCGGGCCGCCCTTTAATCACGCACCGAAGTTGTTATAGACTAAAAAAAACGTATCCCTATGGGCGAGGAATCAAGCTGGCTCATTAGAGGAGCTGCCGTTTCTGTCGCTAGTTCGCTCTCCTCTGGTTTTCTTTGGATTTTTTTCTTTTTCAGTTCTTTTGTTTTTTCTTGGGTTTTTCACTGGTTTTTGGTGGTTTTCCTTTTTTTGTGATACTTTGTTTTTCCAGTGATTTTTTACGGTTCTTTTTTCTTCATTATACTTTGCTCTCCTTTGTTTCTTTGGTCTTTTATTTATTTTATTTTTTTTGTTGATTTTCATTGGATTTCCTTTTTTAGCACAGATCTACTTTTTTCATAGTTTGAAATAGCCGGCTATAGCGAGCTATAGCCCGCTATAGCCTTTTCAAAAGGGTGCCGCTAAATGGCCGCCGTAACAAATAACCCGCTCTAGCCTGCTATAACTCCGTTATAGCTGATTTGAAGGCCCGTCGATATTTTTCATAGCCCGCTATTTAAAACATTGACTTTTTCTCATATAAAATGTATATTTTTAGCGCACGTGTGAAACATTTTATACATGTTGGGTATTTATTTAATACATGATGTCTATTTGTTTTTGAAATACATGTTTTGAATACAGGTTAACATTTTCCAAATACATTTTGAACATTTTTAATGCAATAAACATGGCTGGAACTTTCCAGACTCTGAATTCTTACTCGCTACAGTTCCTAAATCATCCTCAACCACATGGAGGGCGATCGTTGCAGGAAGAGATGCACTTCAAATGGGGCTCATAAAATGACTCGGATATGGTTCAACAATCTAGGTGTGGGAAGACAAGTGGATTCCCTCTACTGTATTTCTTTTTTGCGGGGGATTCCCTCTACTCTTACTATGACGCCAATGTTACGACAAACAGCAACAAATGTATAAACAGTCAACGATCTGATTGATACAGGAAACTGGACATGACGGCATGATCTTGTGTGTAGCATATTCATACCACCGGACACATCTGCTATATTTAACATTCCATTACGGCAAGGTGGCGTGAGGATTTTCTAGCATGCGCTTATAAGAAATCCGGCATTTACTTTGTTAAATCGGCGTATCATGCTCTCGTGAATCAAAAAGAACGTTTGGCTCTAGAGGAAGAGCAGATCATAGGAACTTCAGTGGATCAACAACAGATGTGGAATGCTATTTGGAAACTCAAGATAGTACCAAAAGTGAGGGTCTTCTGATGGTGTGTAATGTGAGGTATTGTGCCGGACGAATGCACATTGATGCATCGCCATATTTGTCAAGGGGATGAACCCCAGGCAGGCAACGGAATCCGGATCCTTTTCGAAAACAACAAGGTCAGCAATGCCTCTCAAGCCGGCTCACGCTTGGCCGGGTTGCACAACCCGGTCAAGCCTCTCGACCCGGCCGAACTCCTCAACCCGGCCCCAGCAGCTGGCACAAAACGGCCAAACCCGGCACGCCAAGACTTCTCCAACAAGTCAGCTGCCCCTTTGGCGTGTTCCTCAACCCGTCCACGGGTCAGCTCCTGTCCCATCCCGGCCGTACGATGGGACGAGTCTCCATTCAAGGGTGAGCAAGGCAACAGTGCCCCGCCCATGCCTCTGGTCAGCCGGGGCGTGGCAACAGTGCCCCACCTACCCGCTGACCAGGGCCAACGTGGCTACAGTGCACCCGTCATCACTGCTGACGCCAGCAAGCGGCGACCTGACGGAGCGCCACTGTAGCAGACTCAACCCGGCCACTCCTTGACGATCGATAAGACGACAAACAGTGCCCCTAGGCACGTGGGGCCCGCGCCCGGAGAACCCGGTGAGCCCTGACACCCGGCGGGTCCCAGCACCAGCTTCCCGGACGATGACAACCCGGCGCCATGGCCTTGTAACATTACCTTTGTACCCCTAGGGGGTTGACCTATAAAACCCCCCAGGAGCCCTCATGCATACAAGGACCAGATCATCAGTAGCACCTGTGCACACACACACCAAAGGAGAGGGAGCAGCCTAAGCCTTGGTCAGCCTCCCTTCTTCCTCCATACAGCTCTAGGAGCAACTCTGTACTATCGCATATAAAACAAACTCGGCAGGACTAGGGGTGTTATCTCTCCGGAGAGCCCCGAACCTGGGTATGTATTGCGTCGCACGCTCACTCATGCCGACCTCGCCTCTGGAGCCCACCAGTGCCCTCGAGCCTCCTCCTCTTTTTAGCCATCCCTTGGCATCTGTCGTGCGCCCACCACGACAGTTGGCGCCCACCGTGGGGCAGCTCGAGGCCTTGGCCGGAAGCATGTTCCAGACGGGGCTCCCCTCCGACTCCGACGAGCCCGTCATGCTGGCGTACGATGTCATCGACGCGCTCGCCGCCTCCTTCGTCGCGCTGCGCATCTCCGATGTGCCCGAGGCCGACGAGTACCCCAGCGAGGTACTTGACTTCTCCGACTCCCCCTCTCCCTCGGCGGCAGCACACCCGCCGGGGTAATGGACTCTGTGTGGAGGTCTTCATCACCGATACCGGCAATTCTTCCTCGTCAAACGCGGCGAGGAAGGCCGCCGAAGCCAAGGGCTGCAGCGGATCAGGCCGGCTAGCCCAACCCGTTGCGCGCCATGATGCAGAGCCCTCGCGTCCCCAACGCCACCGACGTCGATGCCTCCAACATCGCCGAGGACCGGACTCAGCTCGAGGAGGACCGCCAGCGCCTGCTGGACATGACCGAGATGCTCGCCGCCATGCAGTGTCGCCTGGACTCTGCTCAGCTGAAGTGCAACACTGCCTACGGCTTCACGCCTGCCGCGGCAGAGCCAAGCCGGGTCGCCGACGTGCAAGCCCGGGGCGGCGCAATTGGCCGCGCCTTCGGCACAATCCCTCCTGTCTACGAGACTCCGGTGAAGAACATGTGTGCCGCCCAGATGGCCGCAGTTGGCCTAGATCAGCTCGCGAGCGAAGAGCTGAAGGACCGCCTGAAGCGGGTGAACGACCTCCTCGATGCGGCTAACGCACAGCAGGACCGCCTCAACCAACTCGCGAAGCCAGTGGGATCCGGCTCCATCCGCGCCAACGGTCCCGAGGACCAGCAGAACATGGCGTCTTCACCACCCGGCGAGGCGCACTCCAGTCGCACCCGGACCCGGCGTAACCCCTCCTCGACGACTACCGGCGGCTTGGGCGACGAGCCGGCCCCAGAAGACCGGCGCCGGCGTGACCCTCCCCTGCAACCTGGCCGACGTCCGGCTGGGACCGCGCGCCATCGACGACGCCGACGCCCGTCATCGCCTCGACCAACTCGCCCTCTCCCTGGTGCTGGATGAAAGCGGCGCTGTTGGGCCGGCGTGCTTCGGCCCGCACATCTGGGATGAGACCTTTCCTAAAGGGTTCACGCTCCCCCGCGACACCCCCAAGTACAACGGCACCGTCAAGCCGGAGGACTGGCTCACCGACTACACCACCGCCATCGGCATTGCGGGTGGCAACCACCGGCTCGCCATGCGCTACGCGCCACTCATGCTCCAGGGTTCGGCCCGCATGTGGTTGAACAACCTACCGGTGGGCAGCATCAATGCGTGGGTCGATTTCGAGCAAGCCTTCGTACACAACTTCACCGGGACCTACCGGCGGAAACCGGCCGCGAGTACCTCGCATGCTAGACCGAGCTCCGGAACAGCTGCGAGGGCGTCCATGAAGTCCATGCAATCCAGTACTTCATCAACGGGCACCCTCCTCAAGCACAAGCTCTTACGCTCCGAGCCGGCCACCATGGCCGCACTCATGGTGACGGCGGACAAATATGCCAACGCCAGCTCCGCCATAAAGATCCAGGTGGCGCTGGACGAAGCCGGCAAGGCAAAGACGCTTCCCCCTCCGAAGCCGGCCGGCGAAGGCAGCTGGCAGCAGCACAACCAGCAGAACAACAAGCGCAAGGCGGACCAGCCGGCCCTGCACTATGACAACCGGCTCATCGCTCACGCCGAGCAGGCGCCCGCGGCCGACCCGACCGCCAAACGGCAGCAGACCGGCAAGACGACATGGCAGCTGATAACCCACAAGTGTAGGGGATCGCAACAGCTTTCGAGGGTAGAGTATTCAACCCAAATTTATTGATTCGACACAAGGGAGCCAAAGAATATTCTTAAGTATTAGTAGTTGAGTTGTCAATTCAACCACACCTTGATAACTTAGTATCTACAACAAAGTATTTAGTAGCAAAGTAGTATGATAGTAATGGTAACAATGGCAAAAGTAAAGATAACAGTTTTGTAGTAATTGTAACAGTAGCAACGGAAAAGTAGATAAGCGAAACACAGTATGTGAAAAGCTCGTAGGCATTGGATCAGTGATGGATAATTATGTCGGAAGCGATTCCTCATGTAATAGCTATAACATAGGGTGACACAGAACTAGCTCCAATTCATCAATGTAATGTAGGCATGTATTCCGAATATAGTCATACGTGATTAGGGAAAAGAACTTGCATGACATCTTTTGTCCTACCCTCCCGTGGCAGCGGGGTCCTAGTGGAAACTAAGGGATATTATGGCCTCCTTTTAATAGAGTACTGGAACAAAACATTAACACATAGTGAATACATGAACTCCTCAAACTACGGTCATCACCGAGAAGTATCCCTATTATTGTCACCTTGGGGGTGTCGGATCATAACACATAATAGGTGACTATAGACTTGCAAGATAGGATCAAGAACACACATATATTCATGAAAACATAATAGGTTCAGATCTGAAATCACGGCACTCGGGCCCTAGTGACAAGCATTACGCATAGCAAACTCATATCAACATCAATCTCAGAACATAGTGGATACTAGGGATCAAACCCTACAAAACTAACTTGATTACATGGTAAATCTCATCCAAACCATCACCGTCCAGCAAGCCTACGATGGAATTACTCACGCACGGCGGTGAGCATCATGAAATTGGTGATGGAGGATGGTTGATGATGACGACGGCGACGAATCCCCCTCTCCGGAGCCCCGAACGGACTCCAGATCAGCCCTCCCGAGAGAGATTAGGGCTTGGCGGCGGCTCCATATCGTAAAACACGATGAAACTTTCTCTCTGATTTTTTCTCCGTGAAACGAAATATATGGAGTTGGAGTTGAGGTCGGTGGAGCGTGAGGGGGCCCATGAGACAGGGGGGCGCGCCCTCCCCCAGGGCGCGCCCCCACCCTCGTGGACAGGGTGTGGGCCCCCTAGCCTTGATTCTTTCGCCAGCATTTTTTATATTTTCCAAAACTTATGTCCGTGGATTTTCAGGTCATTCCGAGAACTTTTGTTTTCTGCACAATAAACAACACCATGGCAGTTCTGCTAAAAACAGCGTCAGTCTGGGTTAGTTTCATTCAAATCATGCAAATTAGAGTCCAAAACAAGGGCAAAAATGTTTGGAAAAATAGATACGTTGGAGACGTATCAACTCCCCCAAGCTTAAACCTTTGCTTGTCCTCAAGCAATTCAGTTGATAAACTGTAAGTGATAAAGAAAAACTTTTACAAACTCTATTTGCTCTTGTTGTTGTAAATATGTAAAGCTAGCATTCAAGTTTTCAGCAAAGATTATGAACTAACCATACTCACAATAACAGTTAGGTCTCACATTTACTCATATCAATGGCATAATCAGCTAGCAAGCAATAATAATAAAACTTGGATGACAACACTTTCTCAGAACAATCATAATATGATATAACAAAATGGTATCTCGCTAGCCCTTTCTAAGACTGCAAAACATAAATGCAGAGCACCTTTAAAGATCAAGGACTGACTAAACATTGTAATTCATGGTAAAAGAGATCCAGTCAAGTCATACCCAATATAAACCAATAGTAATGAATGCAAATGATAGTGTGCTCTCCAGCGGGTGCTTTTTAATAAAAAGGTGATGACTCAACATAAAAGTAAATAGATTGTCCCTTCGCAGAGGGAAGCAGGAATTTGTAGAGGTGCCAGAGCTCGATTTTAAAATAGAGATGAATAACATTTTGAGCGGCATACTTTCACTGTCAACGCAAAAACTATGAGATGGCTATATCTTCCATACTACATGAATTATAGGCAGTTCCCAAATAGAATGGTAAAAGTTTATACTCCCCCACCACCAACAAGCATCAATCCATGGCTTGCTCAAAGCAATGAGTGCCTCCAACTAACAATAGCCCTGGGGGAGTTTTGTTTAATTGTTTTGATTTGCTTTGATCTTTTTGGATCATGGGACTGGGCATCCCGGTTACCGACCCCTTCTCGTGAATGAGGAGCGGAGTCCACTCCTCTTGAGAATAACACACCTAGAATGGAAGATACATGCAGCCCTAGTTGAAATATGAGCTGCTCGAGCATACAAAACTGAATTTCATTTGAAGGTTTGGAGTTTGGCACATACAAATTTACTTGGAACGGCAGGTAGATACCGCATATAGGAAGGTATGGTGGACTCATATGGAATAACTTTGGGGTTTATGGAGTTTGGATGCACAAGCAGTATTCCCGCTTAGTACAGGTGAAGGCTAGCAAAAAAGTGGGAAGCGACCAACTGAGAGAGCGACAATAGTCATGAACATGCATTAAAATTAATTCGCACCAAGTACAAGCATGAGTAGGATATAATCTACCATGAACATAAATATCATGAAGGCTATGTTGATTTGTTTCAACTACATGCGTGAACATGTGCCAAGTCGAGTTACTCAATTCATTCAAAGGAGGATACCATCCCATCATACCACATCATAATCATTCTAATAGCATGTTGGCATGCAAGGTAAACCATTATAACTCAAAGATAATCAAGCATGGCACAAGTAACTATAATCTCTAAATGTCATTGCAAATATGTTTACTTCATAATAAGCTGAATTAGGAACGATGAACTCATCACATTTACAAAAACAAGAAAGGTCGAGTTCATACCAGCTTTTCTCATCTCAATCAGTCTATCATATACCGTTATTATTGCCTTTCACTTGCACGACCAAACGATGTGTATAATAATAATAGTGCACGTGCATTGGACTAAGCTGGAATCTGCAAGCATTCAACTCAAGAGAGAAGACAAAGTAATATGGGCTCTAAGTTAAATAAACAATCATGCATATGAGAGCCACTAAACATTTTTAATATGGTCTTCTACTCTCGACCCCCAACGAAAAGAAAAGAAAAGAAAAGAAAACTATTTACACGGGAAAGCTCCCAACAAGTAAGAAGAAGAACGAGAAATCTTTTTGGGTTTTCATTTTAAATCTACTACAAGCATGGAAATTAAACTAACTAATTTTTTGGGTTTTTTCTTAAGGTTTATCAAACACACAAGAAGAAAGCGAGAAAAAGAAAATTAAACTAACATGGATAATACAATGAAAGAGTATGAGCACCGACAACTAGAATAGTGTGTGAACATGAATGTAAAGTCGGTGAAAAATACGTACTCCCCCAAGCTTAGGCTTTTGGCCTAAGTTGGTTTATTGCCAAGGACAGCGGCTACTCTCCCCGGTGTAGTGTGGGGTGTAATCAGGATACCACTGGCTGGCCATCTCCTCCGGATACCACTGGTAAGATGATGCACGATAAGGGTCCAGTGAAGGTTCCGGTTCAGGCTCAGGTTCTAGAGTGGATGCTTGGCCTCGATGATCGTAAACCGCTTCTGGTGTGACAAGATAATTAACTGCAGTCAAATCAAACAATGAAGGCCCAGGCAGAATAATAGTCTTATTATGTTTCTTATTAAACCTCAAGTTATACAGGAGCATCTTATCTTTGTTGTCAACAATAAACTCATGCACTACCATGCTCCTGTAATCTAAAATGTAAGAAGGCAATATTGTCTCCTCTTTTTCATGGTGCCTAATAGTTATCTCAAAACGTTTAGCAAGACGTGCAACATAGATACCTCCAAAGATGGGGCCCTTTGGACGGTTCAGGCTTAGCCGTTTAGCAATAACGACACCCATACTAAAACTATTATCACCAAACAAGGCATGGAGAATAATAATAATATCAGGAACATTGAAGTTTCCACTATTTCCATGACCAATTAAGCATCGACTAGCAAA
The DNA here is from genome assembly GCF_002162155.2 of Triticum dicoccoides. Lineage (NCBI taxonomy): Eukaryota > Viridiplantae > Streptophyta > Magnoliopsida > Poales > Poaceae > Triticum > Triticum dicoccoides. Next base: position 682,346,453 of record NC_041385.1, on the reverse strand, counting down.
TATGGCAAAGTAGCGTAAAACAGGAAAGAGTATGCTAGAGATTCTCGCATCGGAACCCTTCTTCGGATCCCCTACAGTAATGGTGTTAACAAAGCCATCCACATCTTTACGATGTGGTTCATCTAATTTACCCTCAAAGGGTATTTTACATACCACGCAAAAATTACGTAAAGACATTTCCTTGAATTCATCATATAAATGGAACGATACTGAAGGAGGTGATTTCTTAGGATAGTAATAAAATTTTTGCACGAAAGTATTGGTGAGTAAGAGATACTGATCGATCTGGTCGTGGAGGAAATCGGTGAGGCCTGCATTCTCGATCAAAGAATAATAGTCTTCATAAATCCCGGCTTCTCTCAAGAAATCATTACAGGGCCATTCACACGGCCGTACTTCCGCTATGCGAGGAAGATTATACTTGGCCTTTTCCTTCTCTTCGGCTTGTTTTTCCTGGGAGCCTTGGCTAGAAGAGCCCCTCAAAAATCTCCTTAAAATTTTCTGAAAATTTCTGAAATTTTAGTAACTTCAAAATAAAAGTGAATAAAACTAAACAAGATTGGTAGCAACTACTCCTACAAGTGCCTAGAGCCTATATCATGCATTAGAATTACTTGGGACCTCATAAATTTGACATGCAAGCTCAAGAACAGGGTCACCTATGAAGCAAAAATTTGCAATGAATAAAGCACTATAACAAGAACTAATTGGACCAATGGAGGAGTCACATACCAAGCAACAATCTCCCAAAGCAGTTTTGTGAATGGAGCTTTGAGCAAGGAGATCGAAAATTGCAGCAAAATGAGCTAGAACTCGTGCTTGAGCTGGATGGGGATTTTTTTGGGAAGAAGATGGAGTGTGTGGGTGCAGGAATAGGTGGAGGGGGGCCACCATGGGCCCACGAGACAGGGGGCACGCCTAGGGGGTGTGGGCGTGCCCTCCACCCTCGTGGCCTGGTGCTTGCCCCTCCTGAAGTGTTTTCAGTGGCTAAAATCCTCAAATATTCCATAAAAAATCATACTAAATTCGCAGGGCATTTGGAGCACTTTTATTTTCAGGGTATTTTTTATTGCATGGATAATTCAGAAAACGGACAGATAATACTATTTTTGCTTTATTTATTCTAAATAATAGAAAGTAAAAAGAGGGTACAGAAGGTTGTGCCTTCTAGTTTCATCCATCTCATCATCATCAAAATGAATCCACTAACAAGGTTGATCAAGTCTTGTTAACAAACTCATTCCGAATAACACGGAACCGGAGAAATTTCGAATAACACTAGGTTACCTCAACGGGGATATGAACATCCCCAACAATAAGAATATCATACTTTTTTCTTGACAGTAGGAAGAGGAAATTCAAAACCTCCAATAATGATAGTTGGAACTTTTCCAATAGAATTGATGCTATGAACTTGAGATTGTTTCCTCGGAAAGTGTACCGTATGCTCATTACCATTAACATGAAAAGTGACATTGCCTTTGTTGCAATCAATAACAGCCCCTGCAGTATTCAAAAAGGGTCTACCAAGGATAATCGACATACTATCGTCCTCGGGAATATCAAGAAGAAGAAAGTCCGTTAAGATAGTGACAGTTGCAACCACAACAGGGACATCCTCACAAATACCGACAGGTATAGCAGTTGATTTATCAGCCATTTGCAAAGATATTTTAGTAGGTGTCAACTTATTCAATTCAAGTCTACGATATAAAGAGAGAGGCATAACACTAACACCGGCTCCAAGATCACATAAAGCAGTTTTAACATAGTTTCTTTTAATGGAGCATGGTATAGTTGGTACCCCGGGGTCTCCAAGTTTCTTTGGTATTCCACCCTTAAAACTGTAATTAGCAAGCATGGTGGAAATTTCAGCTTTCAGTATCTTTCTTTTATTTTTAATGATATCCTTCATATATTTAGCATAAGGATTTACTTTAAGCATATCAGTTAAGCACATACGTAAGAAGATAGGTCTAATCATTTTAGCAAAGCGCTCAAAATCCTCATCATCCTTTGTCTTGGATGGTTTAGGAGGAAAGGGCATGGGTTTCTGAACCCATGGTTCTCTTTCTTTACCGTGCTTCCTAGCAACAAAATCTCTTCTATCATAACGTTGATTCTTTGATTGTGGGTTATCAAGATCAACAACAGGTTCAATTTCTACTTCATTGTTTTTGCTAGGCTGAGCATCAACATGAACATTATCATTAACATTATTACTAGGTTCATGTTCATCACCTGATTGTGTCTGAGCATCAGAAATAGAAACATCATTGGGATTCTTAGGTGTGTCTACAAAGTCCTATCGTTTTTCTTTTTCTTCTTTTGAGAAGAACTAGGTGCCTCTAAATTATTTCTCTGAGAATCTTGCTCGATTCTCTTAGGGTGGCCTTCAGGATACAAAGGTTCCTGAGTCATTCTACGAGTTCTAGTAGCCACTCTAACAAAAAAGTCATATTTATTATTTAGTTCATCAAGCAAATCACATTGAGCTTTAAGTACCTGCTCAGCTTGAGTGGTAACCATAGAAGCATATTTGCTACTGAGTTTAAGTTCACCTTTAACTCTAGCCATATAATCAATCAAGCGTCCTATCTCGAAAGCATTATTCTTTAATTCTCTACCAACATAAGCATTAAAACTTTCTTGTCTAGCCATAAAGTAATCAAATTCATCTAAGCATGGGCTATGAAATTTAGTAGACGAAATTTCAACTTTATCATATCTATAGACAGAATTTACCTTTACTACCTGTATCGGGTTATCAAGACAATGTGGTTCTTCAACAGGCGGTATATTAAGACCATGTATTTCTTCAATAGGAGGTAAATTCTTAACATCTTCAGTTTTAATACTTTTTTCTTTCATTGATTTCTTTGCCTCTTGCATATCTTCAGGACTGAGAAATAGAACACCTCTCTTCTTTGAAGTTGGTTTAGGAATAGGCTCGGGATTTGGCTCAATTGGCTCAGGGATTGCCTCGGGAATTGGCTCAGGAAGAGTCCAATTATTTTCATTATTCAACATATTATTCTATAGTAATACAGCTTGGTTGACTATTCTTTCCCTGAAAACACAACCAGCACAACTATCCAAGTAGTCCTTGGAAGCATCGGTTAGTCCATTATAAAAGATATCAAGTATTTCATTTTTCTTAAGAGGATGATCAGGCAAAACATTAAGTAATCAGAGAAGCCTCCCCCAAGCTTGTGGGAGACTCTCATCTTTGATTTGCACAAAATTATAAATTTCCCGCAAGGCAGCTTGTTCCTTATGAGCAGGGAAATATTTAGCAGAGAAGTAATAAATCATATCCTGGGGACTACGCACACAACTAGGAACAAGAGAATTAAACCAAGTCTTAGCATCACCCTTTAATGAGAACGGAAATATCTTAAGGATATAAAAATAGCGAGACTTCTCATCATTAGTAAACAGGGTGGCTATATCATTCAACTTGGTAAGATGTGCCACAACAGTTTCAGATTCAAGGCCATAAAAAGGATCAGATTCAACCAAAGTAATTATTTCAGGATCAACAGAGAATTCATAATCCTTATCAGTATCACAGATAGGTGAAGTAGCAAAAGCAGGGTCAGGTTTCATCTTAGCATTAAGAGATTGCTCCTTCCATTTAGCTAATAACTTTTTAAGATCATATCTATCTTTGCAAGCAAAGATAGCTCTAGTAGCTTCCTCATTCATAACATAACCCTCAAGAAGAACAGGTAATTCATAATCAGGGGGAGAACTTTCATCATCACTATCATCAATAATAGCATCTTCAATAATTTCATTCTCTCTAACCCTAGTAAGTTGTTCATCAAGAAATTCACCTAAAGGCAAAGTAGTATAACGCACAGAAGTAGTTTCATCATAAGTATCATGCATAGCAGAAGTGGCATCATCAATAACATGCAACATACCAGAATTCAAAGAAATAGCAGGTTTAGGTGTCGCAAGTTTACTAATAACAGAGGGAGAATCTAGTGCAGAGCTAGATGGCAGTTCCTTACCTCCCCTCGTAGTTGAGGGCAAACTCTTAGTTCTTTCGTCTTTCAAGTTCCTCATAGTGATCAGCAGATATAAATCCCAAGTGACTCAAAGAATACATCTATGCTCCCCGGCAATGGCGCCAGAAATTAGTCTTGTTAACCCACAAGTGTAAGGGATCGCAACAGCTTTCGAGGGTAGAGTATCAACCCAAATTTATTGATTCGACACAAGGGGAGCCAAAGAATATTCTTAAGTATTAGCAGTTGAGTTGTCAATTCAACCACACCTGGATAACTTAGTATCTGCAGCAAAGTATTTAGTAGCAAAGTAGTATGATAGTAATGGTAACAATGACAAAAGTAAAGATAACAGTTTGTAGTAATTGTAATAGTAGCAACGGAAAAGTAAATAAGCGAAACACAATATGTGAAAAGCTCATAGGCATTGGATCGGTGATGGGTAATTATGTCGGATGCGATTCCTCATGTAATAGCTATAACATAGGGTGACACAGAACTAGCTGCAATTCATCAATGTAATGTAGGCATGTATTCCGAATATAGTCATACGTGCTTATGGAAAAGAACTTGCATGACATCTTTTGTCCTACCCTCCCGTGGCAGCGGGGTCCTAGTGGAAACTAAGGGATATTAATGCCTCCTTTTAATAGAGTACCAAAACAAAGCATTAACACATAGTGAATACATGAACTCCTCAAACTATGGTCATCACCGAGAAGTATCCCGATTATTGTCACTTCGGGGTTGTCGGATCATAACACATAATAGGTGACTATAGACTTGCAAGATAGGATCAAGAACACACATATATTCATGAAAACATAATAGGTTCAGATCTAAAATCATGGCACTCGGGCCCTAGTGACAAGCATTAAGCATAGCAAAGTCATAGCAACATCAATCTCAGAACATAGTGGATATTAGGGATCAAACCCTAACAAAACTAACTTGATTACATGGTAAATCTCATCCAACCCATCACCGTCCAGCAAGCCTATGATGGAATTACTCACGCACGGCGGTGAGCATCTTGAAATTGGTGATGGAGGATGGTTGATGATGACGACGGCGATGAATCCCCCTCTCCGGAGCCCCGAACGGACTCCAGATCAGCCCTCCCGAGAGAGATTAGGGCTTGGCGGCGGCCCGTATCGTAAAACGCGACGAAACTTTCTCTCTGATTTTTTTCTCCTCAAAACGGAATGTATGGAGTTGGAGTTGAGGTCGGTGGAGCGTCAGGGGGCCCACGAGACAGGGGGCGCGCGCCCCACCCTCGTGGACAGGGTGTGGGCCCCTGGCCTTGATTCTTTCGCCAGTAATTTTATATTTTCCAAAACTTATCTCCGTGGATTTTCAGGTCATTCCGAGAACTTTTGTTTTCTGCACAATAAACAACACCATGGCAGTTCTGTTGAAAACAGCGTCAGTACGGGTTAGTTTCATTCAAATCATGCAAATTAGAGTCCAAAACAAGGGCAAAACTGTTTGAAAAAAGTAGATACGTTGGAGACGGATCAGCAGCCTGCCATGAGTTTCGAGGAGATGCTCGATGCTCCCTGCAAGCATCACAGCGGCGCAAGGCTGTCCACGCACATGCTTCGGCCGTGCGCCATCACCAAGTGCATCATGCAAGGCGACATCCCGCCCCCTCCGGCCCTGGCTCCGGGAGCAGGGCAGCTGCCTCCGCCCCTCCCCCGCCTCCAGCTGGCGGTGCGATGCGTGATGACGTCTACCCCGCCCAGGATGCGACCTACGTCGTCTTCACCAGCCTCAGTGATGACAAGCGTAGCGAGTGCCTGCTCTGGCAGGAGGTGAACACCGTCATCCCCTCTAAGCCAGAATACATGCATTGTTCGGAGCGCCCGGTCACCTGGACCCGAGAAGACCACCCGGCAGTCATGCCGGACCCGGGTGGCTACGCCCTCGTCCTCAACCCTACCATTGTCGTGCCCCGGCGCACGTGCAAGTTCTCCCGGGTTCTCATCGATGGCGGCAGCAGCATCTATCCTCTACCGCGACACCATGACCAAGCTCGGCCTCGAGGCCAAAGACCTGGAGCCGACCCGGACGATCTTCCACGGCATCGTTCCCGGCCTCTCCTGCTCTCTGATCGGCCAGATCCGGCGCGATGTCCTGTTCGGCACCAGCGACCACTTCTGACACGAGCTGCTCTGGTTCGAGGTGGTGGATCTGTCCAGCGCGTATCATCCGCTGCTAGGTCTGCCTGCACTCACCAAGTTCATGGCGGTACCCCACTACGCTTACTGATAACCCACAAGTATAGGGGATCGTTTGTAGCCTTTTTTGATAAATAAGAGTGTCGAACCCAACGAGGAGCTAAAAGTAGAACAAATATTCCCTCAAGTTCCATCGACCACCGATACAACTCTACGCACACTTGACGTTCGCTTTACCTAGAACAAGTATGAAACTAGAAGTACTTTGTAGGTGTGATAGGATAGATTTGTAAGATAATAAATAGCACGTAAATAAAATCTAGGGGCTGTTTAGATAAATACACAACTAAGTTATTTTTAGTAGAGAGCTTTTGTCAACAAGAAAGTTATTTGTCCCTAGGCAATCGATAACAAGTACCGGTAATCATTCTTGTAATTTTATATGAGGGAGAGGCATGAGCTAACATACTTTCTACTTGGATCATGGATCATATGCACTTATGGTTGGAACTCTAGCAAGCATCCGCAACTACGATCACTAAGGTCATGAAACCCAACCATAGCATTAAGTATCAAGTCCTCTTTATTCCCATACGTCATACCCCACCTACTCGGGTTTAAGTTTCTGTCACTCTCGCAACCCACCATAAGCTAACCATGAACATATTGCAACACCCTACAGAGGGGGCCCCTCACGTTTGCGCGAGAAGGAGGGCACCGTAGGACAGCACCATAAATAAAATATACAATCATACCAACCAAGATCACGATTAACCCACAGGACAAAACAAATCTACTCAAACATCATAGGATAAAAATAGATCATTGGGAAATAATTTATGGAGTTGAGCACCATGTTTAAGTAGAGATTATAGCAGGGGGAAGAGGTGTTACACCGCTGCATAGAGGGGGATAAAGTTGGTGTTGACGGTAGCAAGATTGTTGATGTAGATCGCCGTCCCGATAGTTGCCCCCGGTGGCACTCCGGCGCCACTAGAAGCGAGGGGGAGAGAGCCCCCCTCCTTCTTCTTTTTCTTCCTTGGCCTCCCCCATAGATGGGAGGAGAATTCCCTCTCTAGTCCATGGTCTCCTATGGTGGCGGAGGGGCGGGAGCCCCTCTGAGACGGGATTTCCCTCTATGTTCTCTTCTGTTTCGCGTTTCCCAGATCTGGCCGAAAACCGTTTCTTATATTCCCGGAGATCCGTAACTCCGATTGAGCTGAGATTTTAACACGATTTTTTTCCGGATATAAGCTTCCTTGTACCTGAAGTAGAGCCCCAACCAACGTACGAGGTGAGCACAACCCACCACGGCACGCCTGGCTCCTCTGGCACGCCCTGGTGGGTTGTGCCCACCACGGGCCTTTGTTTACAGTGATTCCATCCACCAAAAATCACATATATTCCAAAGTAATTCTCCGTGATATTTTATTGCATTTGGACTTAGGTTGATATGGATACTCTGCGATACAAAAAAACATGCAGAAAATAGGAACTGGCACTTGGTACTAGATCAATAGGCTAGTCCAATAAATCATATAAAAAGTTGCCAAAAGTATGTAAAACTTGTATAATATTGGCATGAAAGAATCAAAAATTATAGATACGACGGAGACATATCAGCATCCCCAAGCTTAATTCCTGCTCGTCCTCGAGCAGGTAAATGATAAAAAAGATAATATTTGATGTGGAATGCTATAGCATAAACTTGATCATATATCTAATCATGGCATGAATATTAAGACATAAGTGATTCAAAGCAATAGTCTATAATTTCACATAAAGACATCAATACTTAGGCATCCCAATAAACAATCATGTCTTTCAAAATATCAATGCTAAACAAAGTTGTCCCTACAAAATCATATAGTCTTGTCATGCTCTGTCTACTTAACACAAAGTATTTATCATGCACAACCCCGATGACAAGCCGAGCAATTGGTTCATACTTTTTAACGCACTTCAGCCTTTTCAACTCTCATGCAATACATGAGCGCAAGCCATGGATATAGCACTACGGGTGGAATAGAGTATGATGATAGGGGTAAACATAAAGAAGAAAAATTAAGAAAGTCTCACATCGACGCGGCTAACCAACGAGCTATGGAGATGCCCATCAATTGACATCAATGTGAGGAGAAGGGATTGCCATGCAACGGATGCACTATGAGCTATAAGTGTATGAAAGATCAATATGAAAACTAAGTGGGTGTGCATCTAATCCTATAATGAAAAATTCCCACTAGTATATGAAAGTGACAAAATAGGTGACTCTCCATATGAAAAACATGGTGCTACTTTGAAGCACAAGTGTGGTAAAGGATACTAACAATGTCCCTTCTCTCTTTGTTTATTTTTTCCCTTTTTTCTTTCTTTTTCTTTCTTTTTATTTCTTTTATTTTTTTCTCTCATTGTTGTTTGGAATCTCATCCCGACTTGTGGGGGAATCATAGTCTCCATCATCCTTTCCTCACTAGGGCACTGCTCTAAAAATGAATAATGATGATCATCACATTTCTATTTACTTATAACACAAAAGAAAGAAAAATTACAACTCGATACCTATGACAAAGTATGACTCTATATGAATGCCTCTGGCATGTACCAGGATGTGTAATGATCTAGCGTAACATGTATAAAAAATGATGAACGGTGGCTGAGCCGCAACTACTATGTCAGCTATATGTTCATGCAAAGCAATATGACAATGAATGCTCAAGTAATCAAACGGAAGCGGTGGAAGTTGCATGGCAATATATCTCAGAATGGCCATGGAAAAGCCATAATAGGTAGGTATGGTGGCTGTTTTGAGGAAGATACAATAAGGCTTATGTGTGATAGAGTGTATCATATCATGGGGTTTGGATGCACCGGCGAAGTTTGCACCATGTCTCGATGTGAGAAAGGGCAATGCATGGTACCGTAGAGGCTAACAAATTGCGGAAAGGTACGAGTGCGTATAATCCATGGACTCACATTAGTCATAAAGAACTCATATACTAGCTTATTGCAAAAGTTTATTAGCCCTCGAAGCAAAGTACTACTATGCATGCCCCTAGGGGGATAGATTGGTAGGAAAAGACCATCCCTTGTCCCTAACCACCACTCATAAGGAAGACAATCAATAACAAATCATGCTCCAACTTCATAGCATAACGAGAGACAATACGTGCATGCTTCGGGAATCACAAACCTTAACACCAATATTCTTACTAACCACAACCGTTTACTAGTACCTCCCACATATTCCATCTCTATATCGCAAAACTATTGCAGGGAATCAAACATATCATATTCAGTGATTCATAAGTTTTATGTAGGATTTTATGACTAACCATGCAATTGACCAATTTCTTTTGACTCTCTAAATAGATATAAGTGAAGCATGAGAGTTTAATTCTTTCTACAAAAGACCATGCTCTAATAAATATAAGTGAAGCAAAAGAGCATTCTTCAAATAACGGTTTTCTATGTGAAGAGAAACAGACAATCCAAACTTCAAATGATATAAGTGAAGTACATGAAGCTTTCTATAAAGCCACACTCAAAATATATAAGTGAAGTGCAATGAGCATTATATAAATCAACCATGGACTATCTCATACCAGCATGGTGCATCAAACAAAAATGAAAACTAAAAGCAAAAGACGCTACAAGATATGCACATATCACATGAACGAAACGAAACCGAAAACATACCAATACTTGTTGAAGAAAGATGGGATGCCTTCCGTGGCATACCCAACCTTAGACGCTTGAGTCTCCTTGAATATTTTCTTGGGGTGCCTTGGGCATCCCCAAGGTTGAGCTCTTGCCTCTCCTTCTCCTCATATCGAGACATCCTCGATCTTTGATCACTTCATCCACACAAAACTCAACAGAAAGTTTGGTAAGATCTATTAGTATAATAAAGCAAATCACTACTCTAAGTACTATTGCAAACCAATTAAAATTTTGTTTTTGCATTGTATCTACTGTAATATAACTTTTCCATGGCTTAATCCACTGATAGAAATCGATAGTTTCATCAAAACAAGCAAACAATGCATCAAAAATAGAATCTGTCTTAAACAGGACAGTCTGTAGTAATCTGAACATTAACCATACTTCTGGTGCTCCAAAAATTCTGAAAAATTTAGGGAAAATAAACAATTTGTATAGAAAGACAGTGCAAAAAAATTTCAGAACCGTTTGATGTTCTAGTAAAAAATGTAAAATCACGCACTACAGCCAAAGTTTAAACTTGTTCTAAAACTCCACCTCAACTTGAAGAAGTTAAAAACTGTAACTTTTTCTTGTTAAGAGTCTATTCACCCCCCTCTAGACACCACTTCTTGATCCTTTCAATTGGTATCAGAGCATTGGTCTCCATTGCTTTGGTTTAAACACCTTTGGAGGAAGATGGATGTGTCTACATTGGGGAGTCTTAGACATAGAGTGCCTATTTCATGAGTGGAAAAATGAGATGCTTGAGATTTTCAATGAATATCACTTGAACAAGTACATTACTAGCCCTTGTGCTCCTCATGTTGATCCTTTGCATCCCTCTGCCGATGAGGATCTTGACATGATTCGTAATCTTAGAATTATCAATCTTATCATTAGAGGATTGCCCAAAAATTTGATTGCAAGCTTACCTACTCTTGATTGTGCCTACACTATATGGAGATTTCTTGAGGAATGGTTTCCAAACTATTCCTTGCAAAACTTAGATGAGATCCTTCATAAGTCTATTGCCTTGAGTAAGATGAATTCCAATGATCCTAGGTTTGGTGATTGTCTATTTGAACTTACTAATCTCATGCGTGCCAAAGGAGATGTTGGAATCATTAGTAATATCATCTCTAAAGTCACTAGAATTCATAAAGATGATTATTGTGATGATCATTTATCTAATGAATCACTCTCTCTAGGAATTGATCCATCACAAGACGATGTTGAACATGGATAATATGATGAGGATGATGATAGTGACTTTGATCTCGATGAGTCTATGAGACACTTTGGTCTTATGGCTAATCTTCGTGGCTACATGGCTGGAGGAAAGGAATGGGTCCTTGATAGTGTATGTACTGATCATATGACCGGAGATAAGGATATGTTTCGCAAGCTTGCTGAAAATGACGGCCCTCGGAAGTATGTCACCTTTGGTGATAACTCGAAGGGTAAGGTGGTTAGCCTTGGTAAGGTGGCCATCTCACATGATAGCTCCATACAAAATGTTATGCTCGTTGAATCTCTTGGCCACAATTTACTTTCCGTATCTAGACTTGCTGACTTTGGTTTCAATGTCCTATTTACTGAAGTAGATTGCCAAGTGTTTCATAGAGATAATCATAAAATGGTCTTTACCGGTATACGTAGAGGTGATCTTTACATTGTTGAATTCACTAAAAAGGCTCAACATAGAACTTGCTTTATTGCTAAATCTTCAAAAGGTTGGTTGTGGCATAGAAGGTTAGGTCATGTGGGCATGCGAAATCCTGATAAGCTTATTAAAGGTAATCATATCCTTGGAGTGAAAGATGTTATATTTGACAAGTATAGATTGTGCAGTGCTTGTCAAGCAGGAAAACAAATAGGAGGAAGTCACCCTGTGAAGAACATCATGACCACGAGAAGACTGCTCGAGCTACTTCATATGGATCTTTTTGGTCCCAATGCCTACAAAAGTATTGGTGGTAACTCATTCGGTCTAGATATAGTTGATGATTTTTCAAGATTTACGTGGGTGTTTAAAGGATCGAGAAGAGGTGTCTAGAGGGGGGGGGGGTGAATAGACTCTAAGTAAGAAAAGTTGCAGTTTTTAATCTCTTTAAGTTGAAGTGGAGTTTGGCACAAGTTTTAACATTCACAATACATATCAAGCAAGAAAGACAAGAGTATATGAGCAGCGGAAAGTAAAGTATGCAAATTGCAAGAATGTAAAGGGATGGGATTGGAGTGTGCAAACGCAATTTGGAGACACAGAGATTTTTTATCCATGGTTCTGATAGATGGTGCTATCGTACATCCATGTTGATGGAGACTTCAACCCACGAAGGGTAACGGTTGCGCGAGTCCATGGAGGGCTCCACCCACGAAGGGTCCACGAAGAAGCAACCTTGTCTATCCCACCATGGCTGTCCCCCACGAAGCACTTGCCTCACTCAGGTAGATATTCATGAAGTAGGCGATCTCCTTGCCCTTACAAACTCCTTGGTTCAACTCCACAATCTTGACGAAGGCTCCCAAGTGACACCTAGCCAATCTAGGAGACACCACTCTCCAAGAAGTAACAAATGGTGTGTTGATGATGAACTCCTTGCTCTTGTGCTTCAAATGATAGTCTCCCCAACACTCAACTCTCTCTCACAGGATTTGGATTTGGTGGAAAGAATATTTGAGTGGAAAGCAACTTGGGGAAGGCTAGAGATCAAGATTTGTGTGGTAGGAATGGAATATCTTGACCTCAACACAAGTGTAGGTGGTTCCCTCTCAAAAAATGTATGTCGGAAGTGTAGGCATGTTCTGATGGCTCTCTCCATGAATGAAGAGTGGGTGGACGGGTATATATAGCCTCCACACAAAATCTAACCATTACACACAATTTACCAAACTCGATGGAACCGAATCATGAAACTCGGTCAGACCGATAGTTCATAATGTGACCGTTAGGCATTTCGGTGGGACCGATATGATCAACTTGGTAGGACCGATGTGCTAGGGTTAGGGTAAAGCCTCAACTCGGTTTGACCAATTACACAAACTCGGTGGGACCGATTTGGATAATGAGCGAAACAAAGAGTTGGCCAAGCAAACTCGCTGGGACCGATTGCATACCTCGGTGGGACCAAAATTATTGCAATAGGCAACGGAGAGTTTGCAAGCCCATCTCGGTGAGACCGAGATCCCATCAGTGAGACCGACTTGATTAGGGTTTCTAGCAGTGGCTATGTCAAGAGAACTCGGTGGCGCCGGATAGAAAGATTCTGTAGGGCCGAGTTTGACTTTTGGTTTGGGACATATGTGGATGTGAGAAAGTAGTTGAGGGCTTTGGAGCATATCACTAAGCACTTTGAGCAAGCAAGCAATTAAGCAACACCTCATCTCCTCTTAATAGTATTGGCTTTCTTATGGACTCAATGTGATCTTGGATCACTAAAAGTGAAATGTAGAGTCTTGTGCTTTGAGCTTGAGCCAATCCTTTGTCCTTAGCATCTTGAAGGGGTTCCACATCCTCTAGTCCATGCCACTCCATTTTTGAACTTATCGGAAACATACTAGGTAAGAGTATTAGTCCAACAAGAGATATGTTGACATTAATTACCAAAATCACCCAGGGAGCACTTGTGCTTTCAATCTCCACCTTTTTCGTAATTGATGACAACAGACATCAAAGCTTTAGATAAAGTTATAGAGAATAACAAGTAAAGCTTTGGAAAGACATGTAACATGCATAGGCTCCCCCTACATGTATGCAATCATGTAAATATGGAATATATGAGCATGTGAATGCGTAAGCATGACAGACTAAGCAATGTGTTACATGTATCTTGGCTATATGCATCAGAGCAAATGGTGTGAATATGGGAAATGTACCTTCATTCTCATGAGTCCTTCTTGCAAACAGTATGTACAACAACAAGAAATCCTCATTCACATGACTGTGATGCATATACTTACCTTGTGGTCTTGAGTTAGCTTAGGAAGGAATGAACCTGAGTAAACAAGGTTAGATAACACAGATGCACCTACTAGCCAGAGCAAACAAAAGAAACCATAAGAGTACCAAGACAGGGATGACATGTAGAGAGTGAGTACTGAGTACTCTATTGGATATAGACATGTCCCCAAAGGTAAAGATGTGCAAAGAATTCAAGGATATCCTTCTGTTAGAAGTCTTGCTCCCCCTGAATCTAGCATGCGATACTGGGAGAAGATAGGGAACAGAAAATCAGAGCAAAGAAAAAGAAACAGAGCTAATGCAAGCAATCAAATATGAACATGTCTTTCCCCTCTTAAAGACATGTGACTTCTCTCCTCTTGTACACCAAGCATCTGGGGCCTTTCGAAGTGATACTCTTGTCTCCTTGTGGAAGAACTCTCTCCCCCTGAGTATTCTCTCCCCCTATAGAATGATTAAGCTTTGATGTGATCTCTCTCCCCCTTTGACATCAATTTCCAAGAAGGGTTCTTCTGGATTTTTGTTAAAAATGGGTTAGGTCCTTGAGTCACAGAACAAAGCAGCAAGTCGAATGTGATGCTGGTAGAGAACAAGAATCATTGAGTGGAGCTGGATCAAAAAGAATGCAGGAACAAGTGGCAAGCTGTCTTTCCTGCAGTGAAATTGGTGGCACCGAGTTGTGTGCTTCGGTTGCACTGAAAGAATTCGGTTGGACCAAAAACAACAGACCGGTGTGACCGAGTTCATCACAGAGAAAACACTTATCACCTCAGCTCACTAGGCAATTAAGATCTCACAAGGATTTGCAAGGAATTAACTAAAATATTTGCAAGGAATTTGATGCAGGGAATGCAGAACAAAAAGAGATATAAAAGAAATCTAGATGAAGGTTTTTTGAAAGGGGAAACAAATATGCATGAGACAAATGCAAGAGCACATAAAAGGACACAAGAGAACTTCATCTAGAATTGGTCAGCGACAATGTCACCTATGTTAGAGTATATTGACTTAGGAGTCAAGTGAGATCACTTGATCATAGGTCATACTCATCGTTTAAGCTCAAAATGGGGTTACCGTTTTTCGTTTAAGCATTTTGGTGTATTCACATCTTGTTGAGTTGCTTTGACTCATGACTTGGAGTAAAGCTTCTCTAAGATGGAATAACATACCTTGGGTGGTGGTGTTGATCGTGATCATGTAGTTGAACTTGTGTGGGTTGCTCAAGGTTGATGTAGCTCATCAAGAGTTGGGAGCTCCACTTGGAATTTGAGTTCATCTACCTACATGGGTTAGTCTTGCAAGAAAGAGCACTTGTTTATCCAAAATGACAATCATGAGACTCAATATAGAATTTGTCAAAGGATATGTTTGCAGGGTTTCATGCTTCCTTGTCTTCAACCACCATTGTGTAGAGACTTGGTGATGTAGAAACTTGCTCAAGATGTGAGTGGGTTGCAATCTCATAGATTTAGATTCATCCAAGTACCTACAAGGGTTAGATAGCATGCAAGGGTGCAAATGTATCCAAGACATATAAATAGCAACATGAAAGAACTATCAAGGATTAGTCAAGGGCTCATGCCTTGCATGTATCCAAATGGAGTTCCTACTCCAGGTTTGAAGCATCAATGATGTTCAATTCACCTCTCAAACGACAAAAGACTTTCTCATCAAGCAGTTTGGTGAATACATCCGCTAGTTGCTTATCGATGCGAACATGCTTAAGATTAATGTCCCCTTTGGCAACGTGATCTTGAATGAAATGATGACGAACTTCAATATGCTTAGTTAGAGAATGTTGCACAGGACTGTGAGCAATCTTGATGGCACTTTCATTGTCACAAAGCAATGGAACATGTTTCACATATATCCCATAATCTTTAAGAGTTTGGGTCATCCAAAGTAATTGAGCACAACATTAACCAACGGCAATGTATTCCGCTTCGGCGGTGGATAAGGATACCGAGTTTTGTTTCTTGGAGGACCAAGACACAAGAGATCTACCAAGAAATTGACAAGTACCCGAAGTGGACTTTCTATCAACCTTGTCTCCGACATAGTCCGAATTGGAGTAACCAACAAGATCGAAAGAAGACCTCTTAGGATACCAAATGCCAAAATTTGGTGTGTGTATTAAGTATCTCACTATCCTTTTCACAGGCTTTAGATGACATCCTTTAGGAGCCGCTTGATATCGTGCACACATGCACACACTTACCATAATATCAGGACGAGAGGCACATAGATATAACAATGAACCAATCATGGAGCGGTAAACCTTTTGATCAACCAGTTCACCATCTTTGGTCAAATCAAGATGTCGACTAGTAGGCATGGGTGTAGTCATACCTTTGCATTCTTGCATATTGAACTTCTTGAATAAGTCCTTGGTGTACTTTGTTTGAGGGACAAAGGTACCTTAGTTTTCTTGATTTGCAAACCGAGAAAGAATTTGAGTTCACTCATCATAGACATCTCAAACTTCTCCGACATTAGCTATCCAAACTTCTCACTAAAGTGAGGGTTAGTCGAACCAAATATAATATCGTCAACATAGATTTGGTAAACAAATAGTTATCCATTAACCCTTTTAGTAAAAAAGAGTAGAATCAATTTTTCCAATTTCAAAGCCCTTTTCAATAAGGAACTTGGTCAAGAATTTATACCACGCTCTAGGAGCTTGTTTAAGACCATAAAGAGCTTTGTGAAGTTTGTAAACATGATTAGGTTTCTTAGGATTAACAAAGCCGGGAGGTTGCTTAACATAAACTTCCTCCTCTATTTCACCATTTAGAAAAGCACTTTTAATGTCCATTTGGTACAAGGTGATATCATGGTGATTAGCATAAGCAAGTAAGATGCGATTGGACTCAAGTCTAGCAACGGGGGCATATGTCTCACCATAGTCCATACCTTCGACTTGAGTCTAGCCTTGGGCGACGAGACATGCTTTGTTGCGAACTACTGGTTCATCTTCATCTTACTTGTTTCGAAATAGCCATTTGGTACCAATGATGTTGTGGTTGTTGTCGGGCTTCTCAACCAAAGTCCAAACTTGATTTCTCTCAAAGTTGTGTAGCTCTTCGTGCATAGCATTTATCCAATCCGGATCTTCCAATGCTTCTTCAACCTTCATAGGTTCAATGCTAGAGATGAAAGAATAATGTTCACAAAAGTTAGCCAAATGATTTTTAGAGCGAGTGATTCTCCCAGTTTGGATATCATTGTAGATTTGCTCGACGGGATGGTCTTTGGCGACTCTTGCTTGAACTCGAAAGCTTTTGCTTGGATCTGGGCCTTCTTCATTGTTGACGTTGTCGTTCTCTTGTCATGGTGGAGAAGGAGGTTGTTGATGTTCATCTTGGTGTACTTCCTCGTTTTCTTCGTCTTGGTGTGTCCCACTTGTGGATGCTTCTGTATCAACTCTTGGTTACCTTGTCATGAGGTGGAAGCTTCCACTTGGACGGACGAGGTACTCTACTTCACCACCGTTGGACAAATATTGCCAATAGACAAGTCTTGGATTGCTTTCGAAGGGTCTTTGTCTCCTACATCAATTGGCAATTTCTCTACTTGCGAGCCGTTAGATTCATCAAACTTCACATCTACCGTCTCTTCAAACTTTCGGGTGAAATTATTGTAGACACGGTAAGTGTGAGAGTTTGAGCCATAACCAAGTAGGAAACCTTCATGAGAGTTAGGAGCAAATTTAGAACGATGATGCTTATCAAGAATATAGCACTTTGAGCCGAATACTCGAAAGTATCCAACTTGGGTTTTGTTACCGGTGAGGACCTCGTATTCCGTTTTGCCGAGTAGCTTGTGAAGATACAAGCGATTTGTTGCATGACAAGCTGTCTTAACTGCTTCTGCCCAAAAGTGCTTCGGCGTCTTGTACTCATCAAGCATCATTCTCGCCATTTCGATGAGCGTCCGATTCTTCCTATCAACAACTCCATTTTGTTGAGGTGTGTACGTAGCTGAGAAGTCATGTGAAATCGCTTCTTCATCAAGAAAGGTGTCCACATTTGCATTCTTGAACTCCGTTCCGTTGTCGCTGCGAACCTTCTTGATCTTCACTTCAAATTGATTTTGGGCCTTCCTAGCGAAGTTTTTGAAGATCTTTTGGACCTGCGATTTATCATCGAGAAAGAACACCCACGTAAATCTTGAAAATCATCAACTATAAGTAGACCAAAAGAATTTCTACCGAGACTTTTGTAATCGTTGGGACCGAAAAGATCCATGTGAAGTAGCTCGAGCGACCTCCTTGTGGTCATGATGTTCTTCACGGGATGCATGTCGGTATCAAAACCGGCGGATCTCGGGTAGGGGGTCCCGATCTGTGCGTCTAAGGCTAATGGTAACAGGAGGCAAGGGACACGGTGTTTTACCCAGGTTCGGGCCCTCTCGATGGAGGTAAAACCCTACTTCCTGCTTGATTGATCTTGATGATATGAGTATTACAAGAGTTGATATAGCACGAGATCATAGAGGCTAAACCCTAGAAGCTAGCCTATGATGATTATGATTGTTTTTCTATGGACTAAACCCTCCGGTTTATATAGACACCGGAGGGGGCTAGGGTTTACACAAAGTCAGTTACAAAGAAGGAGATCTAATATCCAGATCGCCAAGCTTGTCTTCCAGGCAAAGGAGAGTCCCATACGGACACGGGACAAAGTCTTGAGTCTTGTATCTTCATGGTCCAACAGTCCGGCCAAAGTATATAGTCCGGCTGTCCGGATACCCCTTAATCCAGGACTCCCTCAGTAGCCCCTGAACCAGGCTTCAATGACGATGAGTCCGGCGCGCAGTTTGTCTTAGGCATTGCAAGGCGGGTTCCATCTCCGAATACTCCAAAGTAAACCTCGAACACTTAAATCGCGTCCCGCTCTGCCAGAGATTTTCACATGCCACCGCAGAGAGAACGATGTTCCACAAATATAATGCTGACAACTTTAGATAACGTGACACGACACCATGGTGGAGTCATTACTGAACCGTCTTCCCACGGCCAGCTACCGCACATATCGCGAGGCGATTTCCTTGGCACATCTTGTCGAAGTAGAGATCATGTCCCCTTATTACGGGATTCTCATCAATACGGGTACGGGTAACCCAACTGCGCCATCAATCGTGGCGCTTGGGAAATAAGCGATTCTCAACGGGCAAGTGGGGAGAATCACCGTTTTCGTCGCCTCTATAAAGGGATAAGGATTCCCCATTTTTACCCATGCCTTCTTCCTCCTTCGCTTATCCATTCTCGCACCCTCGAGCTCCAGTGCCCTAGTCCACACCTTCTCCACACAACCAAACATGTCCGGAGCCGGAGGCAAGTGGGTGGCCTCCACCATCAAGGAGGAGCATATTAGGAAGCTCCGGGTGGCCGAATACTTGGCCGCAGATATCGCGCACCGGCTGCCGGATGCAGGGCAGATCATTCCGACTCCGGGACCCCACGAGAGGGTCGTGTTCCTCGCCCACTTTGTCCACGGACTGGGATTTCCACTTCATCCCTTTGTCTGCGGGCTCATGTTTTACTATGGGCTGGACTTCCATGATCTAGCCCCAAATTTCGTCCTCAACATCTCGGCGTTTATCGTCGTGTGCGAGGCCTTCCTCGACATCAAGCCCACCTTCGGCTTCTGGCTACGAATCTTCTCTGTGAAGCCGAAGATCGTGAGCGGCCAGCAAGCGGAGTGCGGAGGCGCCATGGTGGGCAGGATGCCCAACGTTACCTGGCTCGACAGTTCCTTCATGGAGACCGTGAAAGGGTGACAGTCGGGGTGGTTCTACATCACCGAGCGGTGCAACGCCAACTGGGCAGCGGCCCCCAAATTCCGATCTGGAACTCCCATGCGGCTCACTTCCTAGGAAAAGAAGGGCCTGACCTGGGGCGAACCTACGGAGCTGACAGGACTTCAGAACTGCATCAAAAATATGACGGACAAGAAGATCAAGCTTGTCAACGTGGTCCAGGTCATGCTCGCCCGCCGAATCCTTCCGTGCCAAAGACGGGCATTCAATCTATGGGTGTTCGATCCGGTCGAACACCAGACACTTCAAGAGCTTTACGGCACGACGCACAAGGATGCATGGAAGGTGTTATTCAAGGCCTACGAAATACCTCCTCCCACATCCGAGGACCGCGGGCTCCACCTCACACGGCTCCCCCATCCGGTGAGCTTTCTGACCATCATCGGATGTAGCTTTCTTAGCATACTCATGGGAGGATTTTAAGTCATCGTGTGTATTTAATCAGGATTACGTGGTGACAGTGGAGCAGATCGACTGTCCGGCTCCATTGCCAGAAGGTCTAGCAACCGCTCTCTTGACGGAGATGTTACTCCCGGCGCCTTACAAGGTGCCGGAAAAGAAGGCCGAAAAGAAGGCCATGGGGACCAGGAAGGGTCTCCGGCGGAGGGTCACACCGGACGCATCATCCAAAGACGATGAGGCATGCTCCTCCCACAAAGGGGAAGAGGAGAAGAAACGGGCCGCCCCATCCGAGGAGGCCGAAGGGTCTAAGAGGGCGGCCCTGGGGACCAGGAAGGGTCCTCGGCGCAAGGCTGTCATAGGCTCGTCGTCCGAGGACGACGAAGCAGACTTGTCCCGCGGAGGCGGGGGGAAACACGAAGAAATTCCGCCTCCCCACATTGGGGAGGAGAAGAAAAGGAAAGCCTCCCCGCAAGGGGAGGCCAGGACGTCAAAGAAGGGAAAGGCGCCCCTTCCGGAACACTCCACCACGGCCACCTACAGCGAGGAGGAGTGGCTGCCCAGGGGCAAGCCCCTGGTGAGATCGTAAGTGTCCGCACTCTGTAACCCTGTAGCGCCACTTGGCTCCATAGTTTGTTATAACGCCGAACACGTATATGCAGTCCGACCAGGGCCCATCCCGAGGTATCCTCTTCGGATGGGTCTTTGAGCGATTCGGCGATGAATTCTCTACCGACGGCCACCTCCACTCGGCCTGCGGATGACACGGAGGTGTGGTCCCAAAGGGTCCCCGAGCAGCGGGAGGCGACTCTGGAGACACCCCAAGGCGAAATTCCAGACGCCGAGCACATGGGGCATAAGATCCCCGTAGATTATGCTGACGAGAGCCGCAGCAGGTTGGGCTCCTAGCCGGACACTGTACCGGAACCTCCAAAGGTTCCAGATTCGGGTAGGCAGCCCCTCACTAAGGAGGGCGAGCCGGCCGTGCCGATGAATTTCGTTGCGCCAAAGGCGTCGGATAGTCTGCTCGAAGTGCTTCGCGGCTCTTCCATGGATGAAGAGCAGCATACTCTTATGAGTGCGGTGATTCAGAAGGTTCGGTTCGCCAAAAGCGGATTGACCGAAGCATGTACCAGCCTCCTGACAGGCTTTCAGGTAAGTAAAAAAGTGTGAGAAGTTATCACCCCATAGATAGTAGCCCCTAATACTCTGTTGGTGTTCGGGAAGAAAAGCCAAACAGAGGGTCAACTCTAAACCGCAGGAGTCTAACAGTATATGTCTATGTGAATAAGCAGGCAGTGCTGCTTGCCGCTGCTGCCCATACAACAGAGGTCACTGGACTCAAACAGGACCTGGAGCAGGCCGAAGAGGAGCTCAGCCTCACGAAGAGGCATCTCGAAGAGAACAAAGGTGAGTGATACCCCGTTCACATATCATATAGAGGAGAAAAAATTGGTGACGCTAACAAAAAGCATCATGATGTTGTACTAGGGGCCACGACCGAAGTGGCGGCCCTGAAGAAAGTGCTATCCGAGGCCGAAGATAAGGCGGCCACGGAGCGCATTGAGCGTGAAAAGCAAGATGCTAGGTGGGCGAGGTATAGCAAGAGCTCCAGGAGCTCGGCAAGAAGTTCGAGTCCTTGGAGCGTGACTTCAAGACGAAAGAGTCTGAGCTTGCGAAGGCCCTTTTGAGCATGAAAGACGCTAAGGCCGAAGCCCAAAAGACCCAGCAGGAAATCGAGGAGGCCAAGAAGATAGCGGCGGGTAAGACATTCATTATGCAAAGCAAGCACGTGGCGGAGACATTTCTTTTACTTACCCGAATTCGGAGCTCTCGAGGGGCATTCGCAGATCTGCCACGCAGCATATCAGACGCCGCGGAGTTCTACCGTGCCGATGAGGGGAGCTCAACGGAGAAGCTGTTCTGGTCCCAGTATGCTGGAGCCGAACACCCAATGCCTCTGAGTGAATGTACTCTTGTCGTTTTTGTAATATGAAAACGAATTTGTTTGCGCTATATAGCGCTTTGTTGATTTAAAATATTACCTTCTGTGCGACTGTTTATAAAATTCTAAAAGTAGGCCAGTCGTCGACTTCTGCCCCCATGTAACGAGTACTGGGGTGTTCATGGAAAACCCAAACACTCTTTATCCAAATTTTTGGTCCCTGAAGGAGGTGTTTGACGCAGCGAACAAGGCAATTGGACTATGCGGCTTTATAACTCTCACTTAGCCATAGAAGTCTACAATTTTAAATTTCGGCGAAGCCCTTAGAATTCAGAAAGCCGAATTGGGGCGCTATATACGCCTAAATCGGACAAGGCTGATTCCTCGCCTTAGAGCGGAAAAAATCTTTAAGGATTTTAAGACCTCTCGAACAAGGACCGGCTCTCACCGCATCATGACAGTCAATTTTCGGCTTTCTCTAATGAGGTGCTCGTCCGGAAGAACCGGGACACAATCGCAGTAGTTCTCCTTGCGCTACCTTAGCCGATATAACGGCACGTAAGGTACCAAAACAAGGGAGCCGGGCAAACCGAACTATTGACACAAGACATGATTCGGAGCTGACGCATATAATGCTATAAGTTCGGGGTGCCGCACTGTTGAAAGTGTTCGGACTTATCTTGCCGTATTATGGGGCGCCATAAGAAGCTCCTGGCAAACTGAACGTACCAAAGTGTACAGTCTATATTAAATAAACATTTATAGGAAAAATGTGAAGATAGGAATAATAAGCTGACGCTATATATTGTTTCCCATTGTGAGATAATACGTCCGAGCGTATGTGTACAATTGATGCGTTAAGCAGAATAAAAATAGGACTATTTGACATGTCCTATCCAAGGGCGGGCCGCATGCGGGTATGCAAAATAGGTATAATGAACATTGACAGATACCACCTGGGTATTCCCGCTGTGCGCGAAGCCTTTTGCCTCCTTGGTTTTCCCTCCTGTGATAAGTCCGATGATCCGGCTCTCTAAAGGGGCTGCCCGAAAGTAAGGTCCTGAAAGAGAAAGAAGGTTATTAAAGTATGTTGCAGCTGAACCGCACTGTTGACCATATCACCATTGCGCCTCCTCCTATGCCTACAGTATTTTGAGTGCGTAATTGTGTATGTGTGGCACTAATGCTGCCTGAATGGGGCTAGGGCGGAGGCCGGACTACTAGTCGCGCTCTTAGCGTGCCTGGCAATCCTATTGCAGGGTACTCTGGACTCGCTTAATGGTGTTCGGGGTTGTTGTCGCCGGATTGGTGGTTTGCCGGAGAAGGCTGCTTTGTACTTCTGCCGCAGGGCCGCGGTGTGCTCTTCTGTACGGAGAGAGCGGTCTGTTTTTCCATTGACTGTTATAACCCCGCGAGTGTTGGAAATATGCCCTAGAGGCAATAATAAAAGGATTATTATTATATTTCCTTGCTCATGATAATTGTCTTTTATTCATGCTATAATTGTATTATCCGGAAATCGTAATACACGTGTGAATACATAGACCACAATACGTCCCTAGTAAGCCTCTAGTTGACTAGCTCGTTGGTCAACAGATAGTCATGGTTTCCTGACTATGGACATTAGATGTCGTTGACAACGGGATCACATCATTAGGAGAATGATGTGATGGACAAGACCCATTCCTAAGCATAGCACAACATTGTGTACTTCGTTTTGCTAGAGCTTTTCCAATGTCAAGTATCTCTTCCTTAGACCATGAGATCGTGTAACTCCCGGATACCGTAGGAGTGCTTTGGGTGTACCAAACGTCACAACGTAACTGGGTGACTATAAAGGTGCACTACAGGTATCTCCGAAAGTGTCTGTTGGGTTGACACGGATCGAGACTGGGATTTCTCACTCCGTGTTACGGAGAGGTATCACTGGGCCCACTCGGTAGTGCATCATCATAATGAGCTCAAAGTGACCAAGTGTCTGGTCACGGGATCATGCATTATGGTACGAGTAAAGTGACTTCCCGGTAACGAGACTGAACAAGGTACTGGGACACCGACGATCGAGTCTCGGGCAAGTAACATACCGTTTGACAAAGGGAATAATATACGGGGTTGCTTGAACCCTTGACATCGTGGTTCATCCGATGAGATCATCGAGGAGTATGTGGGATCCACACATGGGTATCCAGATCCCGCTGTTGGTTATTGACCGGAGAGCTGTCTCGGTCATGTCTGCATGTCTCCCGAACCCGTAGGGTCTACACACTTAAGATTCGGTGACGCTAGGGTTGTATGAATATGAGTATGCAGCAAACCGAATGTTGTTCGGAGTCCTGGATGAGATCCCGGACGTCACGAGGAGTTCCGGAATGGTCCGGAGGTAAAGAAAACTATATAGGAAGTGCTGTTTCGGCCATCGGGAAAGTTTCGGGGTCACCCGGTATTGTACTGGGACCACCGGAGGTCCACCGGGTGGGGCCACCTATCCCGGAGGGCCCCGTGGGCTGAAGTGGGAGGGGAACCAGCCCCTAGTGGGCTGGTGCGCCCCCCCTTGCCCCCCCTGTGCCTAGGGTTGGAAACCCTAGGTGGGGGGGGGGGCGCACCACTTGCCTTGGGGGGCACTCCACCCCCCTTGGCCGCCGCCCCCCCTTGGGAGATTGATCTCCCAGGGCCGGCGCCCCCCCTGGGGGCCTATATAAAGGAGAGCAAGGGGGAGGGCAGCTGCACCCTAAGTCTTGGCGCCTCCCTCCCCCTGCTACACCTCGTCCTCCTCCCACAGCAGCTTGGCGAAGCCCTGCCGGAGTTCTGCTGCATCCACCACCACGCTGTCGTGCTGCTGGATCATCATCAACCTCTCCTTCCCCCTTGCTGGATCAAGACGGAGGAGACGTCACGCTGACCGTACGTGTGTTGAATGCGGAGGTGCCGTCCGTTCGGCGCTAGGATCTCCGGTGATAGGATCACGACGAGAACGACTACTTCAACCCCGTTCTTTTGAACGCTTCCGCTCGCGATCTACAAAGGGGTATGTAGATGCATCTCCCCTTTCACTCATTGCTTAGATGAACTCATAGATGTATCTTGGTGAAACCGTAGGAAATTTTTTATTTTCTGCAACGTTCTCCAACAGTGGCATCATGAGCTAGGTCTATGCGTAGTTCTCTATTGCACGAGTAGAACACAATTTTGTTATGGGCGTAAATCTTGTCAACTTGCTTGCTGCTACTAGTCTTTTCTTGCTTCAGCAGTATTGTGGGATGAACCGGCCCGGACCGACCTTACACGTACGCTTACGTGAGACAGGTTCCACCGACTGACATGCACTAGTTGCATAAGGTGGCTAGCGGGTGTCTGTCTCTCCTACTTTAGTTGGAGTGGATTAGATGAAAAGGGTCCTTATGAAGGGTAAATAGAAGTTGACAAAATCACGTTGTGGTTATTCGTAGGTAAGAAAATGTTCTTTCTAGAACCCAATTGCAGCCACGTAAAAGATGCAACAACAATTAGAGGACGTCTAACTTGTTTTTGCAGCAATTGTCATGTGATGTGATATGGCCAGAAGTTGTGATGAATGATGAATGATATATTGTGATGTATGAGATCATGTTCTTGTAATAGGAATCACGACTTGCATGTCGATGAGTATGACAACCGGCAGGAGCCATAGGAGTTGTCTTTATTTTTTTTGTATGACCTGCGTGTCATTGAAGAACGCCATGTAAATTACTTTACTTTATTGCTAAACGCGTTAGCCATAGGAGTAGAAGTAGTCGTTGGCGTGACAACTTCATGAAGACACAATGATGGAGATCATGATGATGGAGATCATGATGATGGAGATCATGGTGTCATACCGGTGACGAAGATGATCATGGAGCCCCGAAGATGGAGATCGAAGGAGCTATATGATATTGGCCATATCATGTCACTACTATATAATTGCATGTGATGTTTATTATGTTTTATGCATCTTGTTTACTTAGAACGTCGGTAGTAAATAAGATGATCCCTTATATTAATTTCAAGAAAGTGTTCCCCCTAACTGTGCACCGTTGCTAAATTTCGTCGTTTCGAAGCACCACGTGATGATCGGGTGTGATAGATCCTTACGTTCACATACAACGGGTGTAAGACAGATCTACACATGCAGAACACTTAGGGTTAACTTGATGAGCCTAGCATGTACAGACATGGCCTCGGAACACAGAGACCGAAAGTTCGAACATGAGTCGTATGGAAGATACGATCAACATCAAGATGTTCACCGATGATGACTAGTTCGTCTTACGTGATGATCGGACACGGCCTAGTCGACTCGGATCGTGTAACACTTAGATGACTAGAGGGATGTCTAATCTGAGTGGGAGTTCATTAAATAATTTGATTAGATGAACTTAATTATCATGAACTTAGTCTAAAACTTTTGCAAAATATGTCTTGTAGATCAAATGGCTAACGCTCATGTCAACATGAACTTGAACGCGTTCCTAGAGAAAACCAAGCTGAAAGATGATGGCAGCAACTATTCAGACTGGGTCCGGAACCTGAGGATCATCCTCATAGCAGCCAGAAAGATTATGTCCTAGATGCACCGCTAGGTGAAGCACCCATCCCAGAGAACCAAGACGTTATGAACACTTGGCAATCACATGCTGATGATTACTCCCTCGTTCAGTGCGGCATGCTTTACAGCTTAGAATCGGGGCTGCAAAAGAGTTTTGAGAAGCACGGAGCATATGAGATGTTCGAGGAGCTGAAAATGGTTTTCCAAGCTCATGCCCGGGTCGAGAGATATGAAGTCTCCGACAAGTTCTATAGTTGTAAGATGGAGGAAAACAGTTCTGTCAGTGAGCACATACTCAAAATGTCTTGGCTGCATAACCGCCTGTCCCAGTTGGAGATCAACCTCCCGAAAGAGGCGGTCATTGACAGAATCCTTCAGTCACTCCCACCGAGCTACAAGAGCTTTGTGTTGAACTATAATATGCAGGGGATGGTGAAGACCATTCCTGAAGTATTCTCAATGCTGAAGTCAGCAGAGGTTGAAATCAAGAAAGAACATCAAGT
The DNA here is from genome assembly GCF_002162155.2 of Triticum dicoccoides. Classification (NCBI taxonomy): domain Eukaryota; kingdom Viridiplantae; phylum Streptophyta; class Magnoliopsida; order Poales; family Poaceae; genus Triticum; species Triticum dicoccoides. The sequence continues at coordinate 682,319,360 of NC_041385.1, read as the reverse complement.
GTTGATGGTCAATAAGACCACTAAGTTCAAGAAGGGCAAGGGTAAGAAGAACTTCAAGAAGGACGGCAAAGATGTTGCCGCGCCCGGTAAGCCAGTTGCCGGGAAGAAGTCAAAGAATGGACCCAAGCCTGAGACTGAGTGCTTTTATTGTAAGGGGAAGGGTCACTGGAAGCGGAACTGCCCCAAATACTTAGCGGACAAGAAGGCCGGCAACACTAAAGGTATATTTGATATACATGTAATTGATGTGTACCTTACCAGTACTCGTAGTAACTCCTGGGTATTTGATACCGGTGCCGTTGCTCACATTTGTAACTCATAGCAGGAGCTGCGGAATAAGCGGAGACTGGCGAAGGACGAGGTGACGATGCGCGTCGGGAATGGTTCCAAGGTCGATGTGATCGCCGTCGGCACGCTACCTCTACATTTACCCATGGTATTAGTTATGAACCTCAATAATTGTTATTGAGCATGAACATTGTATCTGGATCTCGTTTGATACTAGATGGCTACTCATTTAAATCCGAGAATAATGGTTCTTCTTTTTATATGAGAGATATGTTTTATGGTCATGCCCCGATGGTCAATGGTTTATTCTTAATGAATCTCGAACGTAATGTTACACATATTCATAGCGTGAATACCAAAAGATGTAAAGTTGATAACGATAGTCCCACATACTTGTGGCACTGCCGCCTTGGTCATATTGGTGTCAAGCGCATGAAGAAGCTCCATGCTGATGGACTTTTAGAGTCTCTCGATTATGAATCATTTGACACATGCGAACCATGCCTCATGGGCAAAATGACCAAGACTCCGTTCTCCGAAACAATGGAGCGATCAACCAACTTGTTGGAAATCATACATACCGATGTGTGCGGTCCAATGAGCGTTGAGGCTCGCGGAGGATATCGTTATGTTCTCACTCTCACTGATGACTTGAGTAGATATGGGTATGTCTACTTGATGAAACACAAGTCTGAGACCTTTGAAAAGTTCAAGGAATTTCAGAATGAAGTAGAGAATCAACGTGACCGAAAGATAAAATTCTTATGATCGGATCATGGAGGAGAATATTTAAGTCACGAATTTGGTACACACTTAAGAAAATGTGGAATCGTTTCACAACTCACGCCGCCTGGAACACCTCAGTGTAACGGTGTGTCCGAACGTCGTAATCGCACTCTATTGGATATGGTGCGATCTATGATGTCTCTTTCCGATTTACCGCTATCATTTTGGGGATACGCTCTAGAGACAGCTACATTCACTTTAAATAGGGCACCGTCTAAATCCGTTCAGACGACACTGTATGAATTATGGTTTGGGAAGAAACCTAAGCCGTCGTTTCTAAAAGTTTGGGGATGCGATGCTTATGTCAAGAAACTTCAACCTGAAAAGCTCGAACCCAAGTCGGAAAAATGCGTCTTCATAGGATACCCTAAGGAAACCATTGGGTATACCTTCTACTTAAGATCCGAGGGCAAGATCTTTGTTGCCAAGAACGGATCCTTTCTGGAAAAAGAGTTTCTCTCGAAAGGAGTAAGTGGGAGGAAAGTAGAACTCGATGAAGTACTACCTCTTGAACCGGAAAGTAGTACATGTCAGGAAAATGTTCCTGTGGTGCCTACACCAACTGGAGAGGAAATTAATGATGATGATCAAGGTACTTAGGATCAAGTTGCTACAGAACTTCATAGGTCCACAAGGACACGTTCCACACCAGAGTGGTATGGCAACCCTGTCCTGGAAATCATGTTGTTAGACAACGGTGAAACTTCGGACTATGAAGAAGCGATGGCGGGCCCAGATTCCAACAAATGGCTTGAAGCCATGCAATCCGAGATAGAATCCATGTATGAAAACAAATCAAGTCGAAGTATGGACTTTGACTGACTTGCCCGATGATCGGCGAGCGATAGAAAACAAATGGATCTTTAAGAAGAAGACGGACGCGGATGGTAATGTTACCATCTATAAAGCTCGACTTGTCGCTAAGGGTTATCGACAAGTTTAAGGAATTGACTACGATGAGACTTTCTCTCCCGTAGCAAAGCTTAAGTCCGTCCGAATCATGTTAGCAATTGCCGCATACTATGATTATGAGATATGGCAGATGGACGTCAAAACAGCATTCCTTAACGGTTATCTTAAGGAAGAGCTGTATATGATGCAGCCGGAAGGTTTTGTCGATCCTAAGAATGCTAACAAAGTGTGCAAGCTCCAGCGATCCATTTATGGGCTGGTGCAAGCATCTCGGAGTTGGAACATTCGCTTTGATGAGATGATCAAAGCGTTTGGGTTTATGCAGACTTATGGAGAAGCCTGCGTTTACAAGAAAGCGAGTGGGAGCTGTGACACCCCAAAAATTTGGCCTTGTTTTATTAAATTAAAATTTTGCCAGGAATTAAAACTTTGGATTTCTGAGCTCCATTTTGATTTTTGACTCATTTCCTTCCCTGTTATGATGAGTTTTTCCCAAAGAGAAAACTTTTCAATTATGTTATTGGACTTGTTTAACCTCTCAAGAAAAACTTTCCTTTTACCAGTATAACTAATTAAATAATTAAGTTACTTGATCTTTAACTTTCTTGAAAATAGTTTTTTCAAGGTTAAATGGCCATATTTGAACTACAACCATTTGATAAATTCACTTAAAATTCCCATAAAAATTTGGAGATGTCATGTGATGTTTTTAAATCACTTTTATGCAAAAATATATTTCATTCATAAAATATTTTGAGCCCTGCACTCAATTTTTCTTCTCTGGTCCAGAGTGCATTTTGCACTACAACCTATTTAAATATTTCTTTAAAACTTCTACCAAAATTAAGGGAGGTCAGTAGGAGCCTATTGTTTCACTTTGTGCAAAAACCTATTTATGTTCTTTGAAAAATTTGAGTGAATCAACCTCATTTCCATTCAGGACCAACTTGAGGATTTGTACAGCAACCACCATTTTAGTTGCTCCTATACCCTTAATTATTTCTCCTACTTGTAGTCCCCCATGTTAAACCCTTAAGTCCAAGAGCATGCACCTTTTGGATCATTTTTGGTTCATGAAATAATGTCATTTATTTTCTGTCCAGAATTGGGGTTTTGTAAAACTTGCACTAGCAAGTTTCCCCTTTTGTGCAAATAACCACACCACCCTCTTATTCTTCTAAAGAGACCCCCATCTGGAGTTTTTGGCCACTCCAAGACATGCCTAGGTGCCATTGGCATTTTATCAAACACCTGGAGAGCATGATCAGTTTTGACATGAGTTCTGGCATTGCACTGTAAACTTGCACCTTTGATCAAACCAGCATGTCCACTAGACTCCCCGTTCCTCCTAACCTAGGTCTATTAATTGCCAGTCTCAACCAAGCTCTGTAGCATGCTCTGGCATTTTGTCGAGCACACCCAGTGCGTGCACTGGACGCGCCCAGAGCGCGCGTATTGCAGCCGCGCGCCCGAGCCGACACGCTGGCCCCCACGGCTTTGGCCCGCTCTGCAGCACCACGCCACGCGCTCCCCTCCTCGCAGCAACGCGCCAAGCAGCCCCCGCCGCGCCCGGCAGGCCAAGAGCTAGCCGCCGCCGCCGCCCGACAGCCCCTGCTCCGTTCAGCACCGCCCAAGCCACCCCGGCTCGCCACCTGGCCCCTGGAGCAGTGCCCTCTCGTCCACTAGCTCTTGCCGTCATCCCCAGCCGCGCCACGTTGCCCTGCAAGCTACAGCGAGGCGGTTCGCCGGAGAGCTTATCCGGCCGCCGCGGAACCGACCTCGACGAGCTATAAGAGGAGGCCCCGAGCCACCCCGGGCACGCAGGAAGCCTTAGAGTGCTCCCCTAGTCCTCCCATGGCAGCCAATCGACTCGGGGGAGGTCTTCATCCCCATCTCCGGCAACGGCAGCCGCCACCACTGCCCCGGCCAATTCGGCACCACCAGGGCCTCCCACTCTTCGTTCTCTCCACCAAGAACCCCCTCATCCTCCCGTAAACCTCCCCCCTACTCCATTTCGATCGAGAACCACCGCCGCCCCGAAACCACTTTTCCCCGAAGCTTCCCTCCGCCGAGGAGCTCGCCACCGACAGCTCACGCCGTCCCCGCCGACCCAGCGACTACCGGGAGGACCGCCTCAACCTTGCGGATCCATCCCCACCCTCGGGGGCCCGCGAGGAGCAGCCAAACGCCGGCGACGATCGCCGGAGCCCCGCTCTGCTCGGGCAGAGGAGGGAGACGACGCGCGGCGACTGGTCAAACCTGACCAGTGGGCCAGGCGGGCCCACTGTCGGTGACCCAGCTCCGCCTCCACGCGTTTAAGTGGAAATGTAAAGACCCTAAGTACGTCTCCCGTTTTCGAAGACGTATTCTGCCGAAACGTTTTCTTTTTCTATTTTATTTTAAAAACAGATTTTGACCAAATCTTTGACTGGCTATAACTTTTTAAATATAACTCCAAATGAGTTGATTCTTTTTCCTACCTTCCTCAAATTTGGTCTAGTTTATTTTAAGATTTATTTAAAAAAATTTCAAACAACTTTTTGGTTCTGTTTTTGAAATATGTGTTAATTCAAATATATTTTTAAATAGGATTTTGGGAGAGAGAAGAAGCCTTCAAAAGTTTTGGAGAGCACCTCACCCCTCCACAACATTGAAGGCAAGCATTCTGAATCCCGGCCTAATATTTTTGGTGTGAATCGTTGATGCATTTATAACACCACCGCATTTTGAAGAACTTGTTATTTCATGTGGCATGATCATATGCATGGGTGCATGTTATTGATTTCCATGCTGTTGGAAACGAACACACTTGTGATGATAATCACCCTCATATGCCTTGAATGCATACCGGCAGAAAACCGGGAAAACCTCTACCTTGGGTAGGTATGAGTTTGTCGCCGGTCTCCGTCGGGACGGTTATGTCTGATATGGCATGGCAAGGTGATATGAGCGGTGACCCTGTTGGATGGATTATATTTGTTATACTAATCATGCAGGGAATACTTTAACCTCCTGAGTCGACCGTAGATCGAGTCTTGTTCCAGTAACCCCCATACTTGTTTCGTGCTACCACTCGTCTCTACAGCAAGTAGAGTACGGTTCAGTAAGTTGTCAACCTCTTTCTAGCACACACCGTACAGAGAGGCCATGGTGGAAGATACTGGTTGTAACTGGTAGGCAGGCCACCTGGTCCGGGAGCATGGGTGTTTCCGGTTGGGACCGAGAGGGGAGGCCACCCCTTAGATCGCGCGATATAAATTTGATCCCATGCTACGCGAGGTTGTAGCCTCCCCACTTAAAGTTTGCTTAACAGGTGTCGTGGGTGATTCCAGACACGTATGAGATAAGCTGGTGTGTGCAAGTTAGGTGTGTTTTCAACAGAAAGACCATAGACGGAATTAGTCCCGATGGACTAAAGAAATCCGTTACTCGTGGGTAAAGAGTACACCCTCTGCAGAGAATAAACCTATTCGAATAGCCGTGTCCATGGTTAAGGATTACAGTCTGGGATGGGTCAGGTGTCGGTCTTAGTGACGGTCTTCGGAGGTGAAACTGTTAACCAGAAAATGGAATTACTAACCGTGACTTGTGATATCTATGATGATTATTATTATTGTTGACTAACCCGTGATATTATTGTTATTACCGAATATCTCTTGGATGGTTCTACCTCCGGGATATTCATTATGATTGTTTCTTTTAAAGCCCTTTATGTGGCGTCGCTCAGACGCCCGACTGTGGCATTTCTTTTGAAGCCCTTTATGTGGCGTCGCTCAGACGCCCGACTGTGGCATTTCTTTTAAAGCCCTTTATGTGGCGTCGCTCAGACGCCCGACTGTGGCATTTCTTTTAATGCCCTTTATGTGGCGTCGCTCAGACGCCCGACTGTGGCATTTCTTTTAAAGCCCTTTATGTGGCGTCGCTCAAACGCCCGACTGTGGCATTACTTGATTATTTGTTTCATAAGTTTTTATACTACCATGTTATTGCAATTTTATAAATAACTTGCTTGCACGCATCAGAGTTTCATTTATCTATCGTGACTGACGTCATGAGCATAAAATATTTTCAGCACATCATTGTTATATTATACCTGTGTTCATAATGTTTGCGAGTACATTCAAAGTACTCACTGGCTTGTCCCTGGCTATTGTCTTGGCCAGATTATCTTGCACGGAGAAGAGCGACGCGATGCCAGCCCCGGAACCCACTCACTGGAGATAGCAGCCTCGCGAAGATAGGAATTAACCTGGTCAGCTGTTCCCGTGGGAAATGGAGTCCCATAGACACTGATGTTTCACAACCCGCTTCCGCCATCAACCACTAGAAACCTTTTGTTGTACTCACAGGCCAGAATGGTCTTGTACCACATAATTTGTTTTCTGCTTGGAATTTCTGTATCAAGTTGGAGCCTCATCAGCTAACAGTAATCCTGGGGCTGATGAGCACGACGGTCTTTTCTGGAAATTATTACCCGGAAAACCCGGTCGCGACAGGCTTGGTACCAGAGCCAGGCTGACCATTGGCTAATCCTATTCTAGCCAGGTCAATAAACTTAGGCAAACCAACCCACTAGACCATGGCCAAACACCAGCCAAGCTTCTCGTGCAAGATAGCCACACAGTGACCCAACACCTTTTGGCAGTCGGTGCCCAACCTATCAACCTAACCTGTCACTCATGTGCCAGTCACCGGCCCCTAAATAGTCCTTTCTCGCAAGCGTTCGAAGGAAGACTCCATCCCCTTTTTCTTATAAAAAGGGGCACGCTAGCCTCAACCCAGCACAGCACAGCCGCTACCCCAAACTGAGCCACAATGCCTGGACCTATAGTGCACAACGAAACCACAGCAACCAACCTTGGAGGTTTTGTGACCATCCTCGCAAACCTCACCCGTCGTGCCTACGCGTTAGAGGAGCCACCAGAATATGTTGTGTATCAAGGACCCATGAGCGGTGAAGACCGCCAATTCTGGGCCACTGTGCACATTTACGGTAGGAGTCTAGCACCCGAGCGCCCCTACTGGTTCACCGGAAGAACAACTTCCTTTGAGCCACAAGCCATCCAGCTAGCCGCTCGAGAGGCTATAGTTCATCTCAGGCACTTGTCGCCCAGAGTTAACTGTCGCTCGTTCCACTACTACCCCAGACGTGAAGGGTATGGTAGACCACCCCAAGTCGCCAATGGAGACCATGAGATGGACCCCGCATTGTTGCACCTAGTGCGCTATGTAAGTGCACTAGAGGCACTGTTCGACCAGATCACCATTGATCTAATAGCAGCTCGTGGAGAGCTGGTTCGTCGAGCCCCGGTGAGAGAAGAAAACGAGCCCAACACCGACAACCCAGTCGTGCTGTTTGGACAACCGATCGAGACCCCGAGATCTGCCCCAGCCATCGGCCAAGGTGCTGCGATAACCCCAGAAGTGCTTCGTCGCATTTTGGGAGCACACTCCAACGGGGTTGTGGCCAACAATCCCCGCGATGGTCATTCTCACTACCCCGACCCTGCAGTTCCTCCGCCATCTCCGATTAATCCCGGCAGAGAGACACGTGGAGAAGCCTCGGCATCCACCAGGCACGCCCATTTAGACATAAACGAGGTAGACTAAGCCGTATGAGTAGTACCAAGTTTCAATGTATCCTCGCTTTGTAATCATGCGACCGCGTATATTAACGCAGCCTGTCTTTGTGCCTCTGTGTTGATAGTAGCCTTGCATGTTTGGTCAGCGCATAGCTGCATATTTTTCCGGGCACAACTACCAAAACCAGCTCGACGACAACCATAGTAACACACCTCTTTATGAGATATGTGTATCTCTGACACTGACCTGACCTTTGGATCCAAGCTGGCAAATTTATTACCTTTCACCACGGTAAAAATGATCCAGCTCCATTGCTATATAAAGGCCACCTTGTGACCTTACCCAGCAACCCCCACCTTGTACACCACACTCGCATTTTTTCCTGTCATGCCGAACCCCAGCATTCATCTGAGAACCCCAGATGCAACCCCAGGTAGCTTTGTCAAGTTATTGTGGGATTTTACCCGCAGTACCATGGGTTCTACCCAGCCACCCCAGTACGAGCTGTTCAAATCAAGGATCACCCCCTCCACCTCGGAATATTGGGCAGCAGTACACATTCCTCCTGTAGACCCCAACCAAGATCCAATAGAAGTTTCCTTCGTGGGGAAATCTATGCCAACCCCACACTTGGCCATAGAAGCTGCTGCGAAAGAAGCGATTGCTCGTCTTCGATCCGCAGTACCCTATGCCCACGAACGAGGATATTATTACTTCCCAAGTCGTGCAGCACCCGGTGAAATAACGTCTTTTCCCGGTGGGCGGATTGAGAGAGACCCAGTTCTGGCCAACCTTATCCAGTACATCATTGCTCAAGAGCATTTGAACCAGCGAGTGATGGATTATCTTCAGAGCCTCGCAGATTTAAATCCTCAGATTGCCATCGGCAGACCACTGAGACCCGACACGGAGAGACGCATACATCGTCTGGTCAATCCACTTCCTCCAATAGAAGAGGAGTGTATTCCTCTACCAGAGACATTTTATCAGGACCCCGTTCAGTTACCGTTTTCATTTTATACGTCGCTATTGTATTTGTTTTTGCAGCATTTATATTTATGTGTGTGACTTATGCGTGATACCCTGAATTTGTGCGACGAGTCAATTATTTGGGCTTCTGCTAATGTGTGTAGTTTTTGTTGTGGTTTATGCTCCTTTAAATTAACTGTTTTTCCCTCGCGAAACCCTGGAGTGAGATTTCTTTTCCCTGAGTTGCTACATCTACACTTTCTCACGACGTGGATTATTTAATTTCACTCAGCACCACGAGCAGACTCACAACCATAATCATTCGGACACATACACTGTTTGCAAAACTTTGCAACGGTGTTACATCCAGCTAATCACCCCCTAACAACAGTTAGCACCCGGCATACTCCATCTACTCTTCATGATCACCACCACCGCGGAGAACCAACACCCGAGCCGCAGCATCACGATACTCGTCGAAGATCATCGCGCACAGGAGCACAGAGAGCCCCAGCAGCGTCGCCAGCCCTCCGCATATCAGGATCACAAACCAGTCCGGCATCGCCTCCGCCATTAGAGCCTCGACCAGCTTCTGTAAGCAGTAATGGAGAAAGAAGGAGGAGGAGAAGTGAGGCCAGGTGTGAGGAAGAAGAGAGAGGCACCCCGGCCGTTTTTATAGCTCGAGCTCGGTGTACGATGGGCGAAGTCCACCAACGCCGCTCGTCGCCGATCGCCAGTGTTCGGAGTCGAATCCGCGAGCAGTGCCGACAGCGCGCTGGCCCGCTAGGTGAGTGCACGCTGCACCGGCAGCTAGCACGCCGCGCACTACCACGGTACGGCCTAGATGCCCTACGCATTAGGCATCGCCGGTGGAGAAAGCGCGAGAAAGCACGCGGGAGAGAGGAGGAAGAAAGGTCCAGAGGGAGAAGAAGAGGAGACTGACAGTGGGCCCCGGGTCCACCTGTCAGCCAGAGAGAGCACTATGCTCTCGGGTGCGATCAGCGTATATCTAAATTTAGGAGTTATCCTAAATTTATATCCAGCGTAGAAATCGCCCGTTTTTGTCTCGGATCGTAGACTTTTCCACGCAGCACCAGTATTCACACTGTGGTTTTTCACCACTTATTGCCCTCTCACTGTAGCCACATCTTTATTGCGTATATTATGTTCCTAACACCGCTTTTAGCAAATCTCGAGGACGAGATTTTTCTTAAGGGGGATAGTATCTGTGACACCCCAAAAATTTGGCCTTGTTTTATTAAATTAAAATTTTGCCAGGAATTAAAACTTTGGATTTCTGAGCTCCATTTTGATTTTTGACTCATTTCCTTCCCTGTTATGATGAGTTTTTCCCAAAGAGAAAACTTTTCAATTATGTTATTGGACTTGTTTAACCTCTCAAGAAAAACTTTCCTTTTACCAGTATAACTAATTAAATAATTAAGTTACTTGATCTTTAACTTTCTTGAAAATAGTTTTTTCAAGGTTAAATGGCCATATTTGAACTACAACCATTTGATAAATTCACTTAAAATTCCCATAAAAATTTGGAGATGTCATGTGATGTTTTTAAATCACTTTTATGCAAAAATATATTTCATTCATAAAATATTTTGAGCCCTGCACTCAATTTTTCTTCTCTGGTCCAGAGTGCATTTTGCACTACAACCTATTTAAATATTTCTTTAAAACTTCTACCAAAATTAAGGGAGGTCAGTAGGAGCCTATTGTTTCACTTTGTGCAAAAACCTATTTATGTTCTTTGAAAAATTTGAGTGAATCAACCTCATTTCCATTCAGGACCAACTTGAGGATTTGTACAGCAACCACCATTTTAGTTGCTCCTATACCCTTAATTATTTCTCCTACTTGTAGTCCCCCATGTTAAACCCTTAAGTCCAAGAGCATGCACCTTTTGGATCATTTTTGGTTCATGAAATAATGTCATTTATTTCCTGTCCAGAATTGGGGTTTTGTAAAACTTGCACTAGCAAGTTTCCCCTTTTGTCCAAATAACCACACCACCCTCTTATTCTTCTAAAGAGACCCCCATCTGGAGTTTTTGGCCACTCCAAGACATGCCTAGGTGCCATTGGCATTTTATCAAACACCTGGAGAGCATGATCAGTTTTGACATGAGTTCTGGCATTGCACTGTAAACTTGCACCTTTGATCAAACGAGCATGTCCACTAGACTCCTCGTTCCTCCTAACCTAGGTCTGTTAGTTGCCAGTCTCAACCAAGCTCTGTAGCATGCTCTGGCATTTTGTCGAGCACACCCAGTGTGTGCACTGGACGCGCCCAGAGCGTGCGTATTGCAGCCGCGCGCCCGAGCTGACACGCTGGCCCCCACGGCTTTGGCCCGCTCTGCAACACCACGCCACGCGCTCCCCTCCTCGCAGCAACGCGCCAAGCAGCCCCCGCCGCGCCCGGCAGGCCAAGAGCTAGCCGCCGCCGCCGCCCGACAGCCCCTGCTCCGTTCAGCACCGCCCAAGCCACCCCGGCTCGCCACCTGGCCCCTGGAGCAGTGCCCTCTCGTCCACTAGCTCTTGCCGTCATCCCCAGCCGCGCCACGTTGCCCTGCAAGCTACAGCGAGGCGGTTCGCCGGAGAGCTTATCCGGCCGCCGCGGAACCGACCTCGACGAGCTATAAGAGGAGGCCCCGAGCCACCCCGGGCACGCAGGAAGCCTTAGAGTGCTCCCCTAGTCCTCCCATGGCAGCCAATCGACTCAGGGGAGGTCTTCATCCCCATCTCCGGCAACGGCAGCCGCCACCACTGCCCCGGCCAATTCGGCACCACCAGGGCCTCCCACTCTTCGTTCTCTCCACCAAGAACCCCCTCATCCTCCCGTAAACCTCCCCCCCTACTCCATTTCGATCGAGAACCACCGCCGCCCCGAAACCACTTTTCCCCGAAGCTTCCCTCCGCCGAGGAGCTCGCCGCCGACAGCTCACGCCGTCCCCGCCGACCCAGCGACTACCGGGAGGACCGCCTCAACCTTGCGGATCCATCCCCACCCTCGGGGGCCCGCGAGGAGCAGCCAAACGCCGGCGACGATCGCCGGAGCCCCGCTCTGCTCGGGCAGAGGAGGGAGACGACGCGCGGCGACTGGTCAAACCTGACCAGTGGGCCAGGCGGGCCCACTGTCGGTGACCCAGCTCCGCCTCCACGCGTTTAAGTGGAAACGTAAAGACCCTAAGTACGTCTCCCGTTTTCGAAGATGTATTCTGCCGAAATGTTTTCTTTTTCTATTTTATTTTAAAAACAGATTTTGACCAAATCTTTGACTGGCTATAACTTTTTAAATATAACTCCAAATGAGTTGATTCTTTTTTCCTACCTTCCTCAAATTTGGTGTAGTTTATTTTAAGATTTATTTAAAAAAAATTCAAACAACTTTTTGGTTCTGTTTTTGAAATATGTGTTAATTCAAAAATATTTTTAAATAGGATTTTGGGAGAGAGAAGAAGCCTTCAAAAGTTTTGGAGAGCACCTCACCCCTCCACAACATTGAAGGCAAGCATTCTGAATCCCGACCTAATATTTTTGGTGTGAATCGTTGATGCATTTATAACACCACCGCATTTCGAAGAACTTGTTATTTCATGTGGCATGATCATATGCATGGGTGCATGTTATTGATTTCCATGCTGTTGGAAACGAACACACTTGTGATGATAATCACCCTCATATGCCTTGAATGCATACCGGCAGAAAACCGGGAAAACCTCTGCCTTGGGTAGGTATGAGTTTGTCGCCGGTCTCCGTCGGGACGGTTATGTCTGATATGGCATGGCAAGGTGATATGAGCGGTGACCCTCTTGGATGGATTATATTTGTTATACTAATCATGCAGGGAATACTTTAACCTCCTGAGTCGACCGTAGATCGAGTCTTGTTCCAGTAACCCCCATACTTGTTTCGTGCTACCACTCGTCTCTACAGCAAGTAGAGTACGGTTCAGTAAGTTGTCAACCTCTTTCTAGCACACACCGTACAGAGAGGCCATGGTGGAAGATACTGGTTGTAACTGGTAGGCAGGCCACCTGGTCCGGGAGCATGGGTGTTTCCGGTTGGGACCGAGAGGGGAGGCCACCCCTTAGAGCGCGCGATATAAATTTGATCCCATGCTACGCGAGGTTGTAGCCTCCCCACTTAAAGTTTGCTTAACAGGTGTCGTGGGTGATTCCAGACACGTATGAGATAAGCTGGTGTGTGCAAGTTAGGTGTGTTTTCAACAGAAAGACCATAGACGGAATTAGTCCCGATGGACTAAAGAAATCCGTTACTCTGGGATATCTATGATGATTATTATTATTGTTGACTAACCCGTGATATTATTGCTATTACCGAATATCTCTGGGATGGTTCTACCTCCGGGATATTCATTATGATTGTTTCTTTTAAAGTCCTTTATGTGGCGTCGCTCAGACGCCCGGCTGTGGCATTTCTTTTAAAGCCCTTTATGTGGCGTCGCTCAGACGCCCGACTGTGGCATTTCTTTTAAAGCCCTTTATGTGGCGTCGCTCAGACGCCCGACTGTGGCATTTCTTTTAAAGCCCTTTATGTGGCGTCGCTCAGACGCCCGACTGTGGCATTTCTTTTAAAGCCCTTTATGTGGCGTCGCTCAAACGCCCGACTGTGGCATTACTTGATTATTTGTTTCATAAGTTTTTATACTACCATGTTATTGCAATTTTATAAATAACTTGCTTGCACGCATCAGAGTTTCATTTATCTATCGTGACTGACGTCATGAGCATAAAATATTTTCAGCACATCATTGTTATATTATACCTGTGTTCATAATGTTTGCGAGTACATTCAAAGTACTCACTGGCTTGTCCCTGGCTATTGTCTTGGCCAGATTATCTTGCACGGAGAAGAGCGACGCGATGCCAGCCCCGGAACCCACTCACTGGAGATAGCAGCCTCGCGAAGATAGGAATTAACCTGGTCAGCTGTTCCCGTGGGAAATGGAGTCCCATAGACACTGATGTTTCACAACCCGCTTCCGCCATCAACCACTAGAAACCTTTTGTTGTACTCACAGGCCAGAATGGTCTTGTACCACATAATTTGTTTTCTGCTTGGAATTTCTGTATCAAGTTGGAGCCTCATCAGCTAACAGTAATCCTGGGGCTGATGAGCACGACGGTCTTTTCTGGAAATTATTACCCGGAAAACCCGGTCGTGACAGGAGCTCTGTAGCATTTCTCATATTATATGTAGATGACATACTTTTGATGGGAAATGATATAGAACTTTTGGACAACATTAAGGCCTACTTGAATAAGTGTTTTTCAATGAAGGACCTTGGAGAAGCTGCTTACATATTAGGCATCAAGATCTATAGGGATAGATCAAGACGCCTCATAGGTCTTTCACAAAGCACATACCTTGATAAGATTTTGAAGAAGTTCAAAATGGACCAGTCCAAGAAAGGGTTCTTGCCTGTATTGCAAGGTGTGATCTTGAGCTCGGCTCAATGCCCGACCACGGCAAAAGATAAAGAAGAGATGAGTGTCATCCCCTATGCCTCGGCCATAGGATCTATTATGTATGGCATTCTGTGTACCAGACCTGATGTAAACCTTGCCGTAAGTTTGGTAGGAAGGTACCAAAGTAATCCCGGCAGGAACACTGGACAACGGTCAAGAATATCCTGAAGTACCTGAAAAGGACAAAGGACATGTTTCTCGTTTATGGAGGTGACGAAGAGCTCGTCGTAAAGGGTTACGTCGACGCTAGCTTCGACACAGATCTGGATGACTCTAAGTCACAAACCGGATACCTGTATATGTTGAATGGTGGAGCAGTAAGCTGGTGCAGCTGCAAGCAGAGCGTCGTGGCAGGATCTACATGTGAAGCGGAGTACATGGCAGCCTCGAAGGCAGCGCATGAAGCAATTTGGGTGAAGGAGTTCATCACCGACCTAGGAGTCATACCCAATGTGTCGGGGCCGATCAAACTCTTCTGTGACAACACTGGAGCTATTGCCCTTGCCAAGGAGCCCAGGTTTCACAAGAAGACCAGGCACATCAAGCGTCCCTTGAACTCCATCCGTGAAAATGTTCAAGATGGAGACATAGATATTTGCAAAGTACATACAGATCTGAATGTCGCAGATCCGTTGACTAAACCTCTCTCGCGAGCAAAACATGATCAACACCAGAACTCTATGGGTGTTCGATTCATCACAATGTAACTAGATTATTGACTCTAGTGCAAGTGGGAGACTGTTGGAAATATGCCCTAGAGGCAATAATAAAAGGATTATTATTATATTTCCTTGCTCATGATAATTGTCTTTTATTCATGCTATAATTGTATTATCCGGAAATCGTAATACACGTGTGAATACATAGACCACAATACGTCCCTAGTAAGCCTCTAGTTGACTAGCTCGTTGGTCAACAGATAGTCATGGTTTCCAGACTATGGACATTAGATGTCGTTGACAACGGGATCACATCATTAGGAGAATGATGTGATGGACAAGACCCATTCCTAAGCATAGCACAACATCGTGTAGTTCGTTTTGCTAGAGCTTTTCCAATGTCAAGTATCTCTTCCTTAGACCATGAGGTCGTGTAACTCCCGGATACCGTAGGAGTGCTTTGGGTGTACCAAACGTCATAACGTAACTGGGTGACTATAAAGGTGCACTACAGGTATCTCCGAAAGTGTCTGTTGGGTTGACACAGATCGAGACTGGGATTTGTCACTCCGTGTTACGCAGAGGTATCACTAGGCCCACTCGGTAGTGCATCATCATAATGAGCTCAAAGTGACCAAGTGTCTTGTCACGGGATCATGCATTACGGTACGAGTAAAGTGACTTGCCGGTAACGAGACTGAACGAGGTATTGGGATACCAACGATCGAGTCTCGGGCAAGTAACATACCGCTGACAAAGGGAATAGTATACGGGGTTGCTTGAACCCTTGACATCGTGGTTCATCTGATGAGATCATCGAGGAGTATGTGGGAGCCAAGATGGGTATCCAGATCCCATTGTTGGTTATTGACCGGAGAGCTTTCTCGGTCATGTCTGCATGTCTCCCGAACCCGTAGGGTCTACACACTTAAGGTTCGGTGACGCTAGGGTTGTATGAATATGAGTATGCAGCAAATAGAATGTTGTTCGGAGTCCCGGATGAGATCCCGGACGTCACGAGGGGTTCTGGAATGGTCCGGAGGTAAAGAAAACTATATAGGAAGTGCTGTTTCGGCCATCGGGAAAGTTTTGGGGTCACCCGGTATTGTACCGGGACCACCGGAAGGGTCCCGGGGGTCCACCGGGTGGGGCCACCTATCCCGGAGGGCCCCGTGGGGTGAAGTGGGAGGGGAACCAGCCCCTAGTGGGCTGGTGCGCCCCCCCTTGGCCCCCCTGCGCCTAGGGTTGGAAACCCTAGGTGGGGGGGGGGGCGCACCACTTGCCTTGGGGGGCACTCCACCCCCCTTGGCCGCCTCCCCCCTTGGGAGATTGATCTCCCAGGGCCGGCGCCCCCCTAGGGGCCTATATAAAGGAGGGCAAGGGGTAGGGCAGCCGCACCCTAAGTCTTGGCGCCTCCCTCCCCCTGCTACACATCGTCCTCCTCCCGCAGCAGCTTGGCGAAACCCTGTCGGAGTTCTGCTGCATCCACCACCACGTCGTCGTGCTGCTGGATCATCATCAACCTCTGCTTCCCCCTTGCTGGATCAAGACGGAGGAGACATCACGCTGACCGTACGTGTGTTGAACGCGGAGGTGCCGTCCGTTCGGCGCTAGGATCTCCGGTGATAGGATCACGACGAGAACGACTACTTCAACCCCGTTCTTTTGAACGCTTCCGCTCGCGATCTACAAAGTGGTATGTAGATGCATCTCCCCTTTCACTCATTGCTTATATGAACTCATAGATGTATCTTGGTGAAACCGTAGGAAATTTTTTATTTTCTGCAACGTTCTCCAACAGCGAGGTCCTGGCATCTTGAGTTTGAGGTATGCGTAGTGTGGTACCGCATTGAATCGAGCGAATGCGGTTCGTCCAAGAAGTGCATGATAGGCACTACGGAAAGGGAAGATATCGAAGATTAACTCCTCGCTTCGGAAGTTATCCGGGGATCCGAAGACCACTTCTAGTGTTATCGAGCCCGTACAACGGGCCTCTACTCCTGGGATTACACATTTGAAGGTGGTTTTGGTGGGCTTGATCCTTGAAAGATCGATGCCCATTTTGCGCACTGTGTCCTGATAAAGCAGGTTCAGGCTACTGCCACCGTCCATAAGGACTCGCGTGAGGTGGAATCCGTTAATGATTGGGTCTAGGACCAATGCGGATGAACCGCCGTGACGGATGCTGGTAGGGTGATCCCTACGATCAAAAGTGATCGGATAGGCAGACCATGGGTTGAACTTTGGGGCGACTGGCTCCAGCGCATAGACGTCCCTTAGTGCTCGCTTTTGTTCCCATTTGGGAATGTGGGTGGCATAGATCATGTTGACCATCTTCACCTGGGAGGAAATTTCTTCTGTCCTCCCGTGTTTGGACGCCGGGGCTCCTCATCATCGTCGCTGTGCAACCCCTTGTCCTTGTTTTCAGCATTTATTTTGTCGGCTTGTTTGAACACCCATCAAGCTCTGTTAGTGTGGTTTGCTGTTTTATTAGGGGTGCCGTGAATTTGGCACGAGCGATCGAGTATGCGGTCCAGGCTGGACAATCCCTGATTGTTTCTTTTGAACGGCTTTTTCCGCTGACCGGATTTTGAGCCACTGAATCCGGCGTTGACTGTCGTGTCTTCAGTGTTATCGCCATTGTCCCGACGCCTATGTCTGTTGCGCCATGGCTTGCCGTTACTATCACGGACATCTGAAGTGTCGGAGTTTATTAGTGTTGTGCTACTGCGAGCCAACCAGCTGTCCTCGCCCGCGCAAAAGCGGGTCATGAGTGTCGTGAGGGCCGCCATGAACTTTGGCTTTTTCCTGGCCAAGGTGTCGGGCGAGCCACTCATCGCGGATATTATGCTTAAAGGCCGCCAAGGCTTCGGCGTCCGGACAGTCGACAATTTGGTTCTTTTTAGTTAGGAACCAAGTCCAGAATTTCCCGGCTGACTCTCCTGGCTGTTAGGTAATGTGACTCAAGTCATCGGCATCCGGTGGTCGTGCATATGTGCCCTGGAAGTTGTCGAGGAACGCATCCTCCAGGTTTTCCCAACTGCCGATGGAATTTGTCGGCAGGCTATTTAGACAGTGACGGGCCGGTCCTTTGAGTTTAAGGGGAAGATACTTGATGGCATGTAGATCATCACCACGGGCCGTGTGAATGTGGAGAAGAAAGTCTTCGATCCATACTGCAGGGTCTGTTGTGCCATCGTATGATTCGATGTTTACGGGTTTAAACCCTTCTGGGAATTCGTGATCCATCACTTCATCAATGAAGCAGAGGGGGTGTGTGGTGCCTCTATGTCGGGCTATGTGGCCACGTAGTTTGAATAAGTCTGGTTGTCTATGTTCGGCCCGGCCGGACTTGTTGATAGTGTATTCGGCATGACGATCATCGTCACGTGTTGGGGCGCGCCCCCGTGATCCGTAGATCGATCTTGGTTGTCCTGACTTGTTTTCCAGTATATCTCGCAGGTCCTGCCTATTGCACCGGGCCGTAGTGTATTGGCGTGGGGGTGCGGGCTGGTATTCGGGCTGGTACGCCGTTTTATCCCGGCCATGAGGTGGCCGGTCAGCCTCGTCCTGTGCTGGTAATATAGGCTCCTCCTCGAGTTGAGGTAGCAACTTGTGCTTTGGGTAGCCTTTGGTGTGGCGCTTGAGTCCATATTCCTCGGCTGCCAGGACTTCAGTCCATCTGTCTGTGAGCAAATCTTGATCAGCTTGGAGCTACTGCTGCTTATTTTTCAGGCTCCTCACAGTGGCCATAAGCCGGCGCTTGAAGCGCTCCTGCTCTACGGGGTCCTCAGGCACGCCGAATTCATCATCGCCGAGGCTCATCTCATCTTCAAAGGGGGCATGTAGTTGTCCTCCTCCGGGTATCCATCTGTCGCCTGTTCGTCTGGGCTGACCTGCCCGTCTTCCTGTTCGGCCTACTCGAAGGCAGGCTGATCTGGGCTGTATTCTTCTTCGGCACCATCTGGATTGTTTTCGTCTCCTATGCCGGTAATGCTGTGGCGGGGCTTGGAGCAACGCCGATGACGCCCATGCTTTGCCTTCTTCCTTGAGGGGTTATCCTCCATTGCCTCATCGCCATTGGTTTCTTTTGGAGTGTCCACCATATATATATCGTACGAGGAGGTGGCTGTCCAACGCCCCGTGGGTGGTGGTTCCCGTTCTTCTCCTACGTCGTTGTCCATACCATCGATGTCATCAGAGTCGAAGTCAAGCACGTCGGTCAGATCATCGATAGTGGCAATGAAGTGGGTGGTGGGTGGGCAACGAATTCCCTCATCGCCTGCTTCCCACTCGAGTCGGACATAGTTCGGCTGAGAGTCGCCTGACAAAGAGAGAGATTTTGATGAGTTCTGCATGTCGCCAAAAGGCGAGCCCTGAAAGATATCCGCAGCGGTGAACTACATTACCGGAGCCCAACCAGATTCGGCCGGCTCGGGGGTGCGCGGTTTGGAACCTACATCTGGACACGAGTCCGGGGGTCCGGTGACACATGCTTCCTTGGGGGCGGAGTCTGTATTCGGCTCTATCGCCAATGAGTGTGCGGTCTCCGGGGCGAGGTCCATCCACCCGTCCTCGGACGATGCGATCTGCCTCGGATTTAAGTCCAGAGCTCCTACCGGGGCGATATCCCGAGTACTGTCCGACAGCAGGTCTAGGCCGTGCTCGTCATGACTGTTCGGCGCTCCTGGCGTAGGCCCAAATCCATCGAAGATCAAGTCTCCGCGGACATCGGCCGTGTAGTTCGAGTTTCCGTACCTGACCTGCTGGCTAGGGGCGTAGCTGTCGGTCTGCTCCAGATGGCCAAGCGAATTGGCCCGCGGTGCGAAGCCGCTGAACACGAAGATCTATCCGGGGAGAAAAGTCTCACCCTGGACCGCGTCGTTGTTGATGATTGAAGGAGGCATCGAGCCTTGTAGCAATGACACAGAGGAACTCTTAATGAAAGCACCAATGTCGGTGTCAAAACAGGTAGATCTCGGGTAGGGGGTCCCGATCTGTGCGTTGAAGGCTAATGGTAACATGAGGCAAGGGACACGGTGTTTTACCCAGGTTCGGGCCCTCTTGATGGAGGTAAAACCCTACTTCTTGCTTGATTGATCTTGATGATATGAGTATTACAAGAGTTGATCTACCACGAGATCGTAGAGGCTAAACCCTAGAAGCTAGCCTACGATGATTGTTTTTCTATGGACTACACCCTCCGGTTTATATAGACACCGGAGGGGGCTAGGGTTTACACAGAGTCGGTTACAAAGAAGGAGATCTAATATACGGATCGCCAAGCTTGTCTTCCACGCAAAGGAGAGTCCCATCCGGACACGGGACAAAGTCTTGAGTCATGTATCTTCACGGTCCAACATTCCGGCCAAAGTATATAGTCTGGCTGTCCGTATACCCCTTAATCCAGGACTTCCTCAATGCCTTCTCCAACCTGTTTACCTGCTTGACAAGCGCTGCAAAGTCTATCCTTATCAAATATGATATCGTTAATGCCGAGGATATGATTACCTTTAATAAGCTTGTCAAGGTTTCGCATGTCCACATGACCTAACCGTCTATGCCACAACCAACCTTTAGAGGATTTAGCAATTAAGCAAGTTCTAGGTTGAGCCTTTTTAGTGAAATCAACAATGTAAAGATCACCTCTACGTATACCGATAAAGACCATTTTATGATTGTCTCTTCGAAACACTTGGCAATCTACTTCAGTAAATAGGACATTGAAACCGAAATCAGCAAGTCTAGATACTGAAAGTAAATTGTACCCAAGAGATTCAACGATCATGACGTTTTGTATGGAGCTATCATGTGAGATGGCCACCTTACCGAGGCCAACCACCTTACCCTTTGAGTTATCACCAAAAGTGACATACTTTCAGGTCCATCGTTTTCAGCAAGCTCATGAGACATATCTTTATCTCCGGTCATGTGATCGGTACATCCACTATCAAGAACCCATTCCTTTCCTCCAGCCATGTAGCCGCGAAGATTAGCCATAAGACCAAAGTGTCTCATCGCATCGTCAAGATCATAGTCACTATCATCATCCTCATCATAGTATCCATGTTCAACATTGTCTTGTATTTGATCAATTCCTAGAGACGGTAATTCATTAGATAAATGATCATCACAATGGTCACCTTTATGAATTCTAATAGCTTCGGATATGATATTGCTAATGATTCGAACATTTCCTTTGGCACGCACGAGATTGGTAATATCAAATAGACAATCACCAAAGCTAGGATCACTAGAATTCATCTTACTCAAAGCAATAGACTTATGAAGAATTTCGTCTAGGTTTTGCAAGGAATAGTTTGGAAAACGTTCCTCAAGAAATTTCCATATGGTGTAGGCACACTTAATAGTAGGCAAGCAACCTATCAAGTTTGTAGGCAAACCTCTAGTGATAAGATCAACAGTTCTAAGATTGCGAATCATGTCAATTGACTCATCAGGGGTAGGATGCATCGGATCAATATGAGGTGCATAAGGGCTAGTAATGTACTTGTTCAAATGGTATTCATTGGAAATCACAAGCATCTCATTTTTCCACTCATGAAAATACTCTCCATCAAGTATAGGCATTCTATGTCTACGACTCCCCAAAGTAGACTCATCCATCTTCCCCCAATGGTGATTAAACCAAAGCAATGTAGACCAAAGCTCTAATACCAATTGGAAGGATCAAGAAGAGGTGTCTAGAGGGGGGGGGGGTATAGACTCTAAGTAAGAAAAGTTGCGGTTTTTAATCTCTTTAAGTTGAAGTGGAGTTTGGCACAAGTTTTAACATTCACAATACATATCAAGCAAGCATGACAAGAGTATATGAGCAGCGGAAAGTAAAGCATGCAAATTGCAAGAATGTAAAGGGATGGGATTGGAGTGTGTAAACGCAATTTCGAGACACGGAGATTTTTTATCCGTGGTTCCGATGGGTGGTGCTATCGTACATCCACATTGATGGAGACTTCAAACCGCAAAGGGTAATGGTTGCGCGAGTCCACGGAGGGCTCCACCCATGAAGGGTCCACGAAGAAGCAACCTTGTCTATCCCACCATGGCCGTCGCCCACGAAGGACTTGCCTCACTCGGGTAGATCTTCACGAAGTAGGCGATCTCCTCTCCCTTACAAACTCCTTGGTTCAACTCCACAATCTTGACAGAGGCTCCCAAGTGACACCTATCCAATCTAGGAGACACCACTCTCCAAGAAGTAACAAATGGTGTGTTGATGATGAACTCCTTGCTCTTGTGCTTCAAATGATAGTCTCCCCAACACTCAACTCTCTCTCACAGGATTTGGATTTGGTGGAAAGAATATTTGAGTGGAAAGCAACTTGGGGAAGGCTAGAGATCAAGATTTGTGTGGTAGGAATGGAATATCTTGACCTCAACACAAGTGTAGGTGGTTCTCTCTCAGAAAATGTATGTTGGAAGTGTAGGCATGTTCTGATGGCTCTCTGCATGAATGAAGAGTGGGTGGAGGGGTATATATAGCCTCCACACAAAATCTAACCGTTACACACAATTTACCCAACTCGATGGAATCGAATCGTGAAACTCGGTCAGACCGATTTAGTTCATAATGTGACTGTTAGGCATTTCGGTGGGACTGATATGATCAACTCGGTAGGACTGATGTGCTAGGGTTAGGGTAAAGCCTCAACTCGGTTTGATCGATTACACAAACTCGGTGGGACCGATTTGGGTAATGAGCAAAATAGAGAGTTGACCAGGCAAACTCGGTGGGACCGATTGCATACGTCGGTGGGACCGAAATTATTGCAATAGGCAATAGAGAGTTTGCAAGCCCATCTCGGTGAGACCGAGATCCCATCGGCGAGACCGACTTGATTAGGGTTTCTGGCAGTGGCTATGTCAAGAGAACTCGGTGGCGCCGGATAGAAAGATTCGGTAGGGCCGGGTTTGACTTTTGGTTTGGGACATATGTGGATGTGAGAAAGTAGTTGAGGGCTTTGGAGCATATCACTAAGCACTTTGAGCAAGCAAGCCATTAAGCAACACCTCATCCCCTGTTAATAGTATTGGCTTTCCTATGCACTCAATGTGATCTTGGATCACTAAAAGTAAAATGTACAGTCTTGTGCTTTGAGCTTGAGACAATCCTTTGTCCTTAGCATCTTGAAGGGGTTCCACATTCTCTAGTCCACGCCACTCCATTTTTGAACTTATCTGAAACATACTAGGTAAGAGTATTAGTCCAACAAGAGATATGTTGACATTAATTACCAAAATCACCCAGGGAGCACTTATGCTTTCAGGTGTTCTTTCTTGATGATAAATCGCAGGTAAAAAAGATCTTCAAGAGCTTCGCTAGGAAGGCCCAAAATCAATTTGAAGTGAAGATCAAGAAGGTTCGCAGCGACAACGGAATGGAGTTCAAGAATGCAAGTGTGGATACCTTTGTTGACGAAGAGGGGATTTCACATGAGTTGTCGGCTACGTACATGCCTCAACGAAATGGAGTTGTTGAGAGGAAGAACCGAACTCTTATTGAGATGGAAAGAATAATGCTTGATGAGTACAAGACTCCAAAACACTTTTGGGCGGAAGCGGTTGAGACGGCTTGTCATGCAACAAATTTCTTGTATCTTCACAAGCTACTCGGCAAGACGGCATACGAACTCCTCACTGGTAACAAACCCCAAGTTTGATACTTTCGTGTATTTGGCTCAAAGTGTTATATTCTTGATAAGCATCGTCATTCTAAATTTGCTCCTAAATATCATGAGGGTTTCGTACTTGGTTATGGCTCAAACTCTCACACTTACCGTGTCTACAACAATTTCACTCGAAAGGATGAAGAGACGATAGATGTGAAGTTTGATGAATCTAATGGCTCGCAAGTAGAGCAATTTCTAATTGATGTAGGAGACAAAGACCCTTCGGAAGCAATCCAAGACATGTCTATTGGCAAGATTCGTCCAATGGAGGTGAGGGAGAGTACCTCGTCCGTCCAAGTGGAAGCTTCTACCTCACGACAAGGTGAACCAAGAGTTGTCATGGAAGCATCCTCAAGTGGGACACATCAAGATGAAGAAAACGAGGAAGTACACCAAGATGAACCTCACCAACCTCCTTCTCCACCACGACAAGTGAATGATAACGTCAACAATGAAGATGATGAAGAAGATGTTCCACCCCAACCCAAGCAAAAGGTCTCATGAGTTCGAGCAAGAGTCTCAAGAGACCATCTCGTCGAACAAATCTTCAATGATATCCAAACCGGGAGAATCACTCGCTCTAAAACTCATTTGGCTAACTTTTGTGAACATTATTCATTCATCTCTAGCATTGAACCTATGAATGTTGAAGAGCATTGGAAGATCCGGATTAGATAAATGCTATGCATGAAGAGCTACACAACTTTTAGAGAAATCATGTGTGGACATTGGTCGAGAAGCCCGACAACAACCACAACATCATCGGTACCAGATGGGTGTTTCGCAACAAGCAAGACGAAGATGGTCAAGTCACTCGCAACAAATCACGTCTCGTCGCCCAAGGCTACACTCAATTCGAAGGTATGGACTACGGTGAGACATATGCCCCCATTGCTAGACTTGAGTCCATCCGTATCTTACTTGCCTATGCTAATCACCATGATATCACCTTGTACCAAATGGACATTAAAAGTGCTTTTCTAAATGGTGAAATTAAGGAGGAAGTTTGTGTTAAACAACCTCCCGGCTTTATCAATGCTAAGAAACCCGATCATGTTTACAAACTTCACAAAGCTCTTTACGGTCTTAAACAAGCTCCTAGAGCGTGGTATAAATGCTTGACCAAGTTCCTTATTGAGAAAGGATTTGAGATTGGAAAAATAGATTCTACTCTTTTTACTAAAAGGGTTCATGGTGAATTATTTGTGTGCCAAATTTATATTGATGATATCATATTTGGTTCTACTAACCCTCATTTTAGTGAAAAGTTTGGGAAGCTAATGTCGAAGAAGTTTGAGATGTCTATGATGAGTGAACTCAAGTTCTTTCTTGGTTTGTGTCGGTGTCAAAACCGGCGGATCTCGGGTAAGGGGTCCCGAACTGTGCATCCAGGCGCATGGTAACAGGAGATAAGGGACACGATGTTTTACCCAGGTTCGGGCCCTCTCGATGGAGGTAAAACCCTACGTCCTGCTTGATTAATATTGATGATATGGGTAGTACAAGAGTAGATCTACCACGAGATCAAGGAGGCTAAACCCTAGAAGCTAGCCTATGGTATGATTGTTGTTCGTCCTATGGACTAAAACCCTCCGGTTTATATAGACACCGGAGAGGGCTAGGGTTACACAGAGTCGGTTACAATGGTAGGAGACCTACATATCCGTATCGCCAAGCTTGCCTTCCACGCCAAGGAAAGTCCCATCCGGACACGGGACGAAGTCTTCAATCTTGTATCTTCATAGTCTTGGAGTCCGGCCAATGATGATAGTTCGGCTATCCGGACACCCCCTAGTCCAGGACTCCCTCAGTAGCCCCTGAACCAGGCTTCAATGACGACGAGTCCGGCGCGCATATTGTCTTCGGCATTGCAAGGCGGGTTCCTCCTCCGAATTCTTCATAGAAGATTGTGAACACCAGGATAGTGTCCGGCTCTGCAAAATAAATTCCACATACCACCGTAGAGAGAATAATATTTACACAACTTCAATCTGCTGACGTATTTCGTAGCATGACATCACGCCACGGCCAAGCCTTTACTCGAATTGTTTTTATTGTTCCACCTCGGCGTGTTTAGCGAGGTGGTTTCTTTGGCATGTCTTGTCGAAGCAGAGATCGTGTTCCCCTTATTCTGGGATTCCCATCAATACGGACGTGGGTAACCCAACCGCGCCCGCTGGCTCGCCCCCTCCATCAAAGGCGAGTCCCAAACGGTTACGGGGACGGCTCTTGGTATTCAACCTCTTTATAATGAGACCAATGCTTGTCCCTTTTCTTCAATCTTCAATCGAATCCGCCCCTCGCCCCGAGTTCCAACACCCAAGGTTCCAGATTCAGGCGCTTCGGACCTTCGACAATGTCCGGCTCCGACCTACAAGGCCGGTGGATGCCATCTTCCGTCACAGAAGAAGATGTGCTAAAGCTAAGAGACGCCAGGTATCTAACTGGCGAAATTTCACATAGGCTGCCCGTACAAGGGCAAGTTATTCCCACTCTTGAGCTTGGTGAGAGAGTGGTGTTCGTGTCTCAGTTCCGTCGGGGTTTAGGCTTCCCGATGGATCCCTTCGTGAGGGGGCTCATGTTTTATTATGGGCTGGAATTCCATGACTTGGATCCAGAGTCCATCCTCCACATCTCATCATTCATTGTCGTATGCGAAGCCTTCCTCCACACCACTCCTCACTTCGGATTGTGGCTCAAGACCTTTGACGTGGAGCCGAAGATGATCGACAAGCGGCAGGCAGAGTGCAGAGGGGCAGTTATAAGCTAGAGAGTTGACGCTCTGTGGCCCGAGGGCTTTTTTCAAAAGGAGCTCGGTTTGTGGCAACAGGAGTGGTTCTACATCACCGCTCCCAGGGGCACCAGATGGGTGGCGCCGCCTGCCTTTCGCTCGGGCCCTCCACAACGGCTGGCGTCATGGGTCAACAAAGGGCTTGACTGGGGGCCGTCCAAGGACGTGCCATTATTGCAGGGCCGTATTCGAGACCTCCAAGAGAGGGAGATCAATCTGGTTGTGGTGGCGCAGGTCATGCTGATTCGGCGCCTTCTGCCCTGCAAACACCGCCCCCTTCGCCTGTGGGAATTCAATCCGGAGGGACCGCGAGCTCTCCAACACTTCATGGGTGCGACGCCAGTGGAGATGTATAAACTATTCTTTAGATCACAAGAGATGTGTCCGGACTTGATCGAGGATGCCGGCCTAAGCTACAATCGCCCGAATACTCTAGTAAGTAGTTCCCTTGCCCTGATCTGCTATCCGTATATTCATCATAATTCTCGCTCTTTTAAAAATCTGTCCCCTGAACAGGAGTGGATAGCAGAAGCAAAGCTAATAAGGTGTCCGGCCCCCCTCCCTGAGACCACGCCGGATCCCGTGTTAGCCAGGATGCTGGAGGTTGTGCCTTTAGAAGAGGGCAAAGGGGGAAACAGGGAAACTACTGCCTCTGCTAAAGAGGCTCTCAAGAAAGGGGGGATCGAGAATCCCTCCCTCCAGGGGGAGAAGAGGACCGCTTCCGAAGATCCGGAGGTCAAGGCCTCAAAGCGGGGGAAGAAATCTTCACCGGAGGGTCCCACGCCAGGGGAAACCCCAGCCGCACTACTTCCCCAAGGGAATCGGCCCTCCAGCGAGCCGTAAGTAGAAAGGGGAGTTTTGTAATAAGGGATATCCCTGTTTTTATTTCTGAAGATAACTGAAGTTTTACGTTGTAGTTCGGACCGCAGCCCTTCTCAGCAGAGCTCATCTTCGGGGGATCTTCGTCCGGAGATGATGGAGAGCGAAACGCCTCCATCTGCCGCACGGTCAGGCGGGGCGGACAATCCTGAGGTATCGTCGTGGAGGGTCTCCCTGAGTCTAGCGGGGCCGAAGAGTTCGGCACCAATTGGTGTACGGCCAGAGGAGCTGAAGGATCTACTCGGGCGGGCATCTATCTCATAAGATCACCGTACGTTGATGAGTACGGTGATTGAAAGGATTTCATCCGCTGAGAGCGGGTTGCATGAGGCCGTCAGAAGTTTACTGACGGGGTTTGAGGTACGCGAAAAATGATATACCTTTTGACAGTTTTGCGCATAGAATGCGCCCTCTATAGATAGTAGCCCCTGAGACTCGGTACGTTGTCAAAGGTGACAGCGTGCCGAGGATCATAATCTCAGTTGTAAGATGTCTCCTTTCCTATATAGGTGGCGGAGCGTTCGTTGGCCAGCCAGACTGATGGATTTGCCGAACTGAAGTAGCAACTTGACGTTGTGGATGCGGACATCACGCTGGTCAATAAGCGACTTGACGAGTCACAAGGTATGTGGCTTCTCCGCGGACGCCTTGTAAGGGAGCTTGACGCTTGTGCCTTACAACATGTATGCTTAATGCAGATGGCGCCGCTGCTATGGAGGACCTTCGGGCGGAGATTGCCCGAGCCAAGGAGCAAGCCAGAAAAAGTAATGTGGCTGCCTTGAAGGCGGCCGAAGAGCTAAAAGCCGAACAGGCTGCTCACTGCCGAAGCAGGGAGGAAATGGCCGAAATGGCCGTGAAGCTGAAGGATGCTACCGACCGCTATGAGTTTCTTGAAAGAGAACGCCGAGCAGAGCAAGAGGACCTGAAGAAGGCCACCGCCAAAGCCAAGGATGTCCGCTCCATGATGAGGGCTATAAAGGAGGAGCTACGTCAGGCCGGGGATATTGCGGCTGGAAAGCCTTTTCTGTTGCATAGGAAATTCACGGATCCGAAGTATGCTCAGTTGGGCCAGTTGTGGGGTGCGGAGGATGCTTATCTGAATTTGGAAGCGAGTGCCGCAGACGCGGTCGCACACTTCTGGGGCCAAAAGGATCACAGAATGGAAGAGCTTTTTTGGTTGCAATTCCATAATCCGGAGCGTCCACTTCCGTTAACCGATCGGTTAGCCGAGTGGGCTGAGCTGAATAGGTTGTCCGGACTTGCCATGAAAGATGTCATGGCTCATTTGTGGCTGGAAAGGCCCGAGCCGAAGAGTTATTTTGGCTTGGTGCAGCAGTTCCTTGATGCGGTGCCGCATATCAAGGCGATGAAGTGATCGGCATGCATAGAGGGTGCACGGATGGTGCTCACCCGTGTCAAAACATACTGGGCGGAGATGGAGGCCATCGATTTTGCATCCCAGGACTCGGACAGAAGCTGATTACCAGCCGAGCACTATTTTGAGGAAGTCCTGCAGGGCGCTCGTTTAATAGAGTCGCAGTGCTCCAAAAACGTTATGTTCAAATGACATGCATGATTGGTGAAACCATGTTTCAAATATAATATAAGGCCTTTTATACTTGGGCGTTCAAGTGTTGAAATACCTCCTGTGCGGTCATTAACGTATATGTGTATATAACCTGAAAGATGGCAGTCTTCGGCTTCAGCCCCCATGCACATAGTGCGGGGGTGTTTGCAAAAAAAGGCGCATTTTCACACTTAATCCAACGTCTTGGTCCTGTGAAGGAGGTGATAGCGTAGCAAACTAGGCAACCGGACTATAATGCTTTATCACTTTCACTTAGCCATAGGAGTTCGATGGTGGGGCTACTATATAGCCCCCAGGTGCACTACGCTCTCCGAATTTCGGGGCGCGTATGTGCCTGACCGAGAAACGGTCCTTCATTAAAGCGGAGGAATTCTAAACATTCCGGTGGTCAATCGAGTGGTTGACCAGTCTCTCGCTATATCATGACAGTCAGTTTTCGGCTTTCTCTACTGAGGTGCTCACCTGGACGAACCGGGGCACAATCGCAGTAGTTCTCCTGGTGCCGCGTTAGCTGATAGAGCGGAACGTAAGGCAGCAAAACACAGGAGCCGGGCAAACCCAACATTTGACCAAAGACATGATTCGGAGCTGATGCATATAAGGCCTAACTCGAGACGCCGAACACTCCCTAAGGTATTCGGTCTTTATGAAAATGGGCAGAACAATGCCCTAAGCCCCTAGTGTCCAGGTACGCGCAAAATTTTTTGACGCGGCCGATGCCAAAACGCCAGATTCCTCCTCGGTTATAGCAAAAACCGGGGGATGTGTATCAACAAGAGACAGTAAAAAAAGGTTTACGCAGGGTCTTAATCTGAAAAGAATCCTTGCAACGGGTCCCTACTGCACGTCTGCGCCTGTGTCTCCGTTGTGCCGTATCCTGGACGGGTGTCGCACGATGTTCATCTGTAAAAGAGGAGAACTTAGTTGAAAAAGAGTCCGTGCGAAAGATACATTTTGAAAATAAACAGAGTATGATTCAAACAATGAATAAAATTGAGATTTATTGTCTCTTTTTCTGCATGCGTGGAGCCCCTTGTAAAGGGGTACGCGGCTAGTAAGCCCCTTGTTTATTTATACCGGACTCGCTTAACCGTGTCCGGGGTCTTGAATGACCTGTTTAGGGGCTTTGATCAGCAAAGCCGGATTAGTGTGTGGCTGTCAAGGCAGTCTCACATTATTCCGTAGTCGAGGAACACTCGAAGTTACCCTTTAATGAGATGCTGCCGCGTGGACCGGGCATTTTGAGTGTAAGAGACGCGTAATGCGGTATTGCGTTAAAGCGGGCGAAAGCTTCGCGTCCCAATAGTGCTTGATGGCTACTTTTAAATGGGGCGATATGGAAGACTAGCTTTTCACGACGGAAGTTGTCGAATGAACCGAACACAACTTCTAGTAATAAGGAGCCCGTACAATTGGCATAAGGGCCTGGCGTTACTCCTTTAAAGGAAGTGTTGCTATGGCGAATTTTGGTAGGGTCTATCCCCATTCTGCGGATTGAGTCCTGGTATAGCAGGTTTATATCGCTGCCACCATCCATTAGGACTTGTGTAAACTGTAGCCCGTCGATTATAGGATCCAATATCAAAGCAGTCCATCCTGCATTTCGAATACCTCTGGAGTAATCCTGATGGTCGAAAGTAATTCGTTGTGACATCCAGTTTCGGGACTCCGCTGGGGTGGACCGTGCGGCGCGTACTTTAGTAGGTGCCGCCCTATTTTCCTTGTTATCACTTGAAGTGAATTCACTGTTTTGACTTCTTGTGGGAAAGTCTTTTGTTTCCCGGCGCTCTACTTGTGGGGTTCGTCGTCGTCCTCACCTGGTGCGTTGAGCCCCTTGTGTTCGGCGTTAAGTCGGCCGGACTGCTTGGAGACCCAACAATCTCTGTGGGTATGGTTTGTAGGCCTCCCGGGGGTACTGTGGATTTGGCATATCTTGTCCAAGATTTTGTTTAGGTTGGATAGCTCGTCGCTGTTCTCCTTGAGAGGCAGTTTTTTGTTGTTCTGCCGAGAGCTTTTGAATCTGGCGTTGACTGTCGTGCTCTTTGGACCATTTCCTTTAATCCGGCGCTGGTCCTTGTTGCGCCATGGTTTCCCATTTCCATCTCTGACCTTGGATGTACTTGGGTCGCTGGTGCTGCATCTTGCCAGCCAGCTATCCTCTCCCGCACAAAAGCGGGTCATGAGGCTTGTTAGTGCGGCCATTGTTCTTGGCTTTTCCTAGCCGAGGTGTCTGGCGAGCCATTCGTCTTGGACGTTGTGCTTGAAAGCTGCTAAGGCTTCGGCGTCCGGACAGTCGACTATCTGGTTCTTTTTGGTGAGGAACCTGTTCCAGAATTTGCGGGCTGACTCTCCGGGCTGTTGAGTTATGTGACTTAAATCATCTGCATCAGGAGGGCGGACGTAAGTTCCCTGAAAATTTGCCCGAAATGCGTCCTCGAGCTCTTCCCAACTTCCAATGGTATTTTCTGGGAGGCTTTTGAGCCAGTGCCAGGCTGGCCCTTTGAGCTTGAGGGTTAGGTATTTTATGGCATGGAGATCGTCTCCTCTAGCCATATGTATGTGTAGGATGTAATCCTCAATCCAGACTCTGGGGTCTGTTGTTCCGTCTTATGCCTCTATGTTTACGGGCTTGAATCCCGCTGGAAATTCATGATCCAGTACCTCATCGGTGAAACATAGGGGGTGTGCGGCGCCCCTGTATTTAGGTGTGCCATTATTTTCGAACACTCGTCGTGTTGTTTTGCTCCTAGGAGCCTTCCTTCTTGGTCCGTAGATGGACCTGACCGGGCTATCCTTTTTGTGAAGATCCTTATGTGGATCGCGTGCCGATTTGTGTGCGGCGCCGCTTGCCGCTCTTTGTTTGTCATGTGGTCGTTTATCCGACTGGGCGGCCTTTTTGTTTTTTGATTTTTGGGGCTCTACGGACTCCTCGTCAAATTCGGGCAACAGTTTGCGCTTCGGGTAGCTCTTTGCTTGGCGACTATCGCCGTATTTGTCTACGGTCTTGAGTACTTTGCTCCATCTCATTCTGAGTACGTCTTCCACTGTTTTGAGCTTCCGCTTCTGCTTCTTCAGGCTTCGTGCAGTGGCGACGAGCCTTTTGTGGAGGTTCTTCTGCTCCAATGATGTGTCCGGCGTGAGATCATCCGGACTGTTGTTTTCGTCGGAGATGGGTTGCCTCTGCAATTCATCCTGTTCGGATGGTTGCTTGGGGGCATGTTCTTCATCCACTGGTTCTCCCTGCTCTATGGCTGGGTCTTCATGGGTGCTGCCGCTGTTGAGGCGGGACTTTGGGCGGCGCTTGCGTCACTGTTTCGGCTGTTTTTCGGGTGAATTTTCGTTCGCAGCGTCCCGTTGTTTCTCGTTATCGCTTCCTTTGGGTGTATCCACCATATATATATCGTGAGTTGAGGTGGTTTCCCGTGCCCTGTAGGCGCTGGTTCTTGGTCGTCTCTGGCATCATCGTCCATTCTGTTGATATCTTCGGAGTCGAAATCTAGCATGTCGGTTAAGTCATCGACAGTGGCTACGAAGTGGGTGGTGGGTGGGCTTTGAGTTTCTTCGCCGTCCGCATCCCAACCATCCTGGCCATAATCCTGCCAAGGCTCTCCTGATAAAGAGAGGCATTTTAGCGAATTCAGGATGTCACCGAAAGGCGAGTGCTGAAAGATGTCCGCAGCGGTGAACTCCATGATCGGCGCCCAATCGGGTGCGGAGGGTTCGGGGTCCGGAGAAGAGTCCGGCATCTTGGAGTCACGAGCTTCGCAAGGGACAGGGTCAATATTCGGCTCCATCGCCGTAGAGGTAGCAGCCCCCGAGGCGGTGTCTAGCCACCCATCCTTGATCGGCGCAGTCGGCTCCGAGTTTAGGGTCAGAGCGGATTCTTGTGCGGCCTCCAGGGCACTGTCCGGCGGTAGAACTAAATCATGCTCATCATGACAGTGTGGCGTGCTCGGCTGTGGCTCGAATCCGTCGAAGATCAAGTCTCCGCGGATGTCGGCCGTATAGTTTAAACTTCCAAATCTGACTTGATGGCCAGGGGCGTAGCTTTCTATCTGCTCCAGATGGCCAAGTGAATTGGCCCGCAGTGCGAAGCCGCCGAATACGAAGATCTGTCCGGGGAGAAAAGTTTCGCCCCGGACCGTGTTGTTGTTGATGATCGAAGGAGCCATCGGGCCTATGAGCGATGACACAGAGGAACTCTCAATGAAAGCACCAATGTCAGTGTCAAAACCGGCGGATCTCGGGTAGGGGGTCCCGAACTGTGCGTCTAGGCGGCTAGTAACAGGAGACAAGGGACACGATGTTTTACCCAGGTTCGGGCCCTCTCGATGGAGGTAAAACCCTACGTCCTGCTTGATTAATATTGATGATATGGGTAGTACAAGAGTAGATCTACCACGAGATCAAGGAGGCTAAACCCTAGAAGCTAGCCTATGGTATGATTGTTGTTCGTCCTATGGACTAAAACCCTCCGGTTTATATAGACACCGGAGAGGGCTAGGGTTACACAGAGTCGGTTACAATGGTAGGAGATCTACATATCCGTATCGCCAAGCTTTCCTTCCACGCCAAGGAAAGTCCCATCCGAACACGGGACGAAGTCTTCAATCTTGTATCTTCATAGTCTTGGAGTCCGGCCAATGATGATAGTTCGGCTATCCGGACACCCCCTAGTCCAGGACTCCCTTAGTTTGCGAATCAAGCAAACTAAGGAAGGCACCTTTGTTTCTCAAACAAATTACACCAAGGACTTATTCAAGAAGTTCAACATGCAAGAAAGTAAAGGTATGACTACACCCATGCCTACTAGTGTACATCTTGATTTGACCAAAGATGGTGAACCGGTTGATCAAAAGTTTTACCGCTGCATGATTATTGGTTCATTGTTATATCTATGTGCCTCTCGTTCCGATATTATGCTAAGTGTGTGCATGTGTGCACGATAGCAAGCGGCTCCTAAAGAATGTCATCTAAAGGTTGTGAAAAGGATAGTGAGATACTTAATACACACACCAAATTTTGGCGTTTGGTATCCTAAGGGGTCTTCTTTCGATCTTGTTGGTTACTCCGATTCGGACTATGTCATAGACAAGGTTGATAGAAAGTCCACTTCGGGTACTTGTCAATTTCTTGGTAGATCTCTTGTGTCTTGGTCCTCCAAGAAACAGAACTCGGTATCCTTATCCACCGCCGAAGCGGAATACGTTGCCGGCGGTTCATGTTGTGCTCAATTACTTTGGATGACCCAAACTCTTAAAGATTATGGGATCAATGTGAAACATGTTCCATTGCTGTGTGACAATGAGAGTGCTATTAAGATTGCTCACAATCCCATGGAACATTCTCGAACTAAGCATATTGAAGTTCATCATCATTTCATTCAAGATCATGTTGCTAAAGGGGACATTGATCTTAAGCATGTTCGTACCGATAAGCAATTGGCGGATATATTCACCAAACCGCTTGATGAGAAAGTCTTTTGCCATTTGAGAGGTGAATTGAACATCATTGATGCTTCAAACATGGAGTAGGAACTCCATTTGGATACATGCAAGGCATGAGCCTATCACTAATCCTTGACTTTTTCTCTTATGATGATGATCATATGTCTTGGATATATTTCTACCCTTGCATGCTATCTAACCCTTGTAGGTACTTGGATGAATCTAAATCCATGGGATTGCAACTCACTCACATCTTGAGCAATCTCTACATCACCAAGTCCCTACACCGTGGTGGTTGAAGACAAGGAAGCATTAAACCATTCAATATATCCTTTGACAAATTCTATATATCAAATTTCATTTCGCATCAAATTTCATGGTTGTCATTTTGGATACACAAGTGCTCTTCCTTGCAAGACTAACCCATGTAGGTAGATGAACTCAAATCCAAGTGGTGCTCCCAATTCTTGATGAGCGACATCAACCTTGAGAAACTCACACAAGTTCAACTACATGATCAAGATCAACACCACCACCCAAGGTATGTTATTCCATCTTAGAGAAGCTTTACCCCAAGACCTGGGTCAAAGCAACTCAACAAGATGAGAACACATCAAATGCTTAAAAAAATGGTAACCCCATTTTGAGCTTAAACAATGAGTATGACTTATGATCAAGTGTTCTCACTTGACTCCTTAGTCAATACACTATAACATAGGTGGCTTTGTCACCGCCCAATTCTAGATGAAGTTCTCTAATGTTTCTCTAAGTTCATGCATTTGTTCCTTACATTTTGTTCCCCTTCTTTTTCAAAAAAAAACCTTCATCTAGATTTTCTTTTTTGTTCTGCATTTCTTGCATCCAATTCATTGCAAATCCTTCAGTTAATTCCTTGCGTATCTTTGTTAGATCTTATTTGCCTAGTGAGTTGAGGTGACTATTGTTCTTTTTCCGTGTTGAACTCGGTCCCACCGGTTTGTCACTTTCGGTCCAACCGAACCCGTTCGGTGCAACCCAAGAACACAACTCAGTGTCACCGATTTCACTGTAGAAAAGACAATTTGCCACTTGTTCCTGCACTTTTGTTCCAGCTCCA
Organism: Triticum dicoccoides; assembly: GCF_002162155.2. NCBI lineage: Eukaryota > Viridiplantae > Streptophyta > Magnoliopsida > Poales > Poaceae > Triticum > Triticum dicoccoides. The sequence continues at coordinate 682,284,169 of NC_041385.1, read as the reverse complement.
CTCAATGATTCTTGTCCTCTACCAACATCACATTTTATATGCTGCATTGCTCTCTAACTCAAGGACTAAACCTATTTTGACTCACACTCCAGAAGACCCCTTCTTGGAAATTGATGTCAAAGGGGGGGTGAGAGTTCACATCAAAGCTTAATGAGAGAATGCTTCAAATAGGGGGAGAGAGGAGTCACATGCCCCAGATGGTTGGTGTTCAAGAGGAGAGAAGTCACATGTCTTTAAGAGGGGAAAGACATGTCTATGTTATGTCTCTGTGATCTGATCTGTTTTTGTTCTGCTCTGATTCTGTTTCCCCACTTTCTTCCATTATCCAATATAAGATTCAGGGGGAGAAAGACTGCTAGGTAAGGAAGTCTTTGGATTCATTGCATATCTTTTACCTTTGGGAACATGTTTGTATTCAATAGAGTACCCAATACTCAATCTCTACATGTTATCCCAATCTTGGTACTCTTGTGGCTCTTTTGTTGCTCTGTCTAGTAGATGTATTTGTGTTATCTAACCTTGTTTACTCAGGTTCATCCCTTCCTAAGCCAGCTCAAGACCACAAGGTAAGTATTTGCATCACACTCATGTGCATGAAGATTTCTTGCCAATGTACATATTGTTTGCAAGAAGGAATCATGAAAATGAGGTTACACTTCATATATTCATATCATTTGCTCTGATGCATATAGCCAAGATACATGTAACTCATTGCTTGCTCTGTCATGTCTATGCTTTCACATGCTCTTATATTCCTTATTTACATGATTGCATACATGTAGGGGGAGCCTATGCATGTTACATGTCCTTCCAAAGCTTTACTTGCTATTCTCTTTATATTTACCTAAAGCTTTGACGTATGTTGTCATCAATTACCAAAAATGGGGAGATTGAAAGCACAAGTGCTCCCTGGGTGGTTTTGGTAATTAATGTCAACATATCTCTTGTTGGACTAATGTTTTCATCTAGTGTATTTCAGACAAGTTCAACAGATGGAGTGGCATGGACAAGAGGATGTGGAACCCCTTCAAGATGCTAAGGACAAAGGATTGGCTCAAGCTCAAAAGATCAAGACTCTACATTTTACTTTTAGTGATCCAAGATCACATTGAGTCCATAGGAAAAGCCAATACTATTAAAAGGGGATGATGTGTTGCTTAATGGCTTACTTGCTCAAAGTGCTTAGTGGTATGCTCCAAAACCCTCAACCACTTTCTCATATCCACATATGTCCCAAACCAAAATTCAAACTCGGCCCATCGAAACTCTCTATCCGGGGCCACCGAGTTCATCTGATATAGCCACTGCCACAAACCCTAATCAATTCGGTCTCACCAATGGTACCCCGGTCTCACCGAGATGGAATTGCAAACTCTCTGGTGCCTGTTGCACTTATTTCGGTCCCACCGAGATTTGTAATCGGTCTCACCGAGTTTGCTTGACCAACTCTCCGGTTAGCTCTTTACCAAAATCGGTCCCACCAAGTTTGTGTAATTGGTCAAACCGAGATGAGGTTTTAACCTAACCCTAGCACTTCGGTCCCACCGAAATGCCTCACGGTCACATTATGAACTGAATCGGTCTAACCGAGTTTTCTGATTCGGTCCCACCTAGTTTGGTGATTTGTGTGTAACGGTTAGATTGTGTATGGAGGCTATATATACCCCTCCACCCACTCTTCATTCGTGAGGAGAGCCATCAGAACATGCCTACACTTCCAGCATACATTTTCTGAGAAAGAACCACCTACTCATGTGTTGAGGTCAAGATATTCCATTCCAACCACATGAACCTTGATCTCTAGCTTTCTCCAACCTTCTCCTAGATTGGTTAGGTTTCACTTGGGAGCCTCCATCAAGATTGTGGAGTTGAACCAAGGAGTTTGTACGGGCAAGGAGATCACCTACTTCATGAAGATCTACCCTAGTGAGGCAAGTCCTTCGTGGGCGATGGTCATGGTGGGATAGACAAGGCTGCTTCTTCGTGGACCCTTCATGGGTGGAGCTCTCCATGGACTCGCGAAACCATTATCCTTCGTGGGTTGAAGTCTCCGTCAACGCTAATGTACAATAGCACCACCTATCGGAACCACACCAAAAATCTTCGTGTCTCCAATTGCGTTTGCACACTCCAATCCCATCCCTTTACATTCTTGCAAAGTGCATGCTTTACTTTCCGCTGCTCATATACTCTTGTCATGCTTGCTTGATATGTATTGTGAATTTTTAAACTTGTGCTAAAACTCCACCTCAACTTGAAGAAGTTAAAAAATGCAACTTTTTCTTGTTAAGAGTCTATTCACCCCCCCTCTAGACACCTCTTCTCGATCCTTTCACATGGCCTCCGGCTTGCCAAGGAACTCGGCATCCGGTGCATTCTGTGTTTCGGCAACTCGGATTTGATGGTGCAGCAGTGCTCCAGCGAGTGGGACGCCCGTGACTCCAACATGGCAAGCTACCGCTCCCTCGAGCTACCGCCGTCGTCCTCAACCCGGCCGCCATCATCGCCAACCCTGCCGCCATTGTCCCCGACCCAGGGGCTGCTGCCTCTGGCCAGGGGGACGCCGTCCCGGGACCCACCATTGTGGTCATCTTTGCTGTAGTGACGGCTCCATCATGGGCCCTGCCCATCTCAGAGTTTCTGGAGAACGGGGTTCTCCCCATGGACGAGACAGAGGCCCGACAAGTGCAGCGCCGGGCGTCCGCCTACAACATCATCAACAACAAGCTCGTCAAGCACACCTGCACTACTGTTTTTTAGTGTTGCGTCGACCAAGACAAGGGCATTGAGATCCTCATCGACATACACCAGGGCGAGTGCGGGCACCATGCCGCCTTAAGGTGCCTGGTGGCCAAGGCTTTCTGCCATGGTTTCTACTGGCCCACGGCCCTCCAAGACGCCGAGTCGCTTGTCCTCAAGTGCGAGGGATGCCAGCGCTTCAGCAAGCGTAGCCACCAGCCGGCCTCAACACTTCGGACCATCCTGATCACCTGGCCTTTCGCGGTCTGGGGACTCGACTTGGTGGGGCCCTTCAAGACCGCTCGAGGCGGCATGATGCATTTGCTGGTGGCAGTGGACAAGTTCACCAAGTGGATCGAAGCACGGCCGATCAAGATGCTGGACGGGCCGACAGCCGTCCAGTTCATCAAAGACATCGCGGTATGCTACGGCATGCCGAATAGCATCATCACAGAGAACGACACCAACTTTGCCAAAGGTGCGCTCGCGCAATACTGCTCCGTCTCCAGCATCCGCCTCGACCTGGCTTCCGTGGCACACCCACAGTCCAACGGCCAGGTCGAGCGAGCCAACGGCCTCATCCTATCCGCCATCAAGCCACGGCTTGTCGAGCTGCTCGTCCGCTCACCCGGCAGCTGGCTCGAAGAGTTGTCAGCCGTCCTCTGGAGCCTCTGCCCCACGCGAAACCGGTCGACCGATTTCACCACGTTCTTCCTCATCTACAGAGTCGAAGTCGTCATCCCGACCGACGTCGAGTTTGACTCGCCGCGCGTCATGATGTATGCTAGCTCTTGAGCATGCGTTGGTTTTCCCTTGAAGAGGAAAGGGTGATGCAGCAAAGTAGCGTAAGTATTTCCCTTGGTTTTTGAGAACCAAGGTATCAATCCAGTAGGAGATTACACACAAGTCACCTAGTACTTGCACAAACAATCAAGAACCTTGAAACCAACACGATAAAGGGGTTGTCAATCCCTTCACGGTCACTCGTAAAAGTGAGATCTAATAAAGATAGTAAGATAAATATTTTTGGTATTTTTGTTGTATAGATTGGAAAGTAAAGATTGCAAAATAAAATAAATAGGAAACTAGAATTGTAGATCGGAAACTTATATGATGGAAAATAGGCCCGGGGGCCATAGGTTTCACAAGTGGCTTCTCTCATGATAGCATATATTACGGTGGGTGAACAAATTACTGCTTAAGAATTGATAGAAAAGCGCATAGTTATGAGAATATTTAGGCAATGATCATGAATATAGGCATCACCTCCATGTCAAGTAGACTGAAACGATTCTGCATCTACTACTATTACTCCACACATCGACCGCTATCCAGCATGCATCTAGAGTATTAAGTTCATAAGAACAGAGTAGCGCATTAAGCAAGATGAGATGATGTAGAGGGATAAACTCAAGCAATATGATATAAACCCCATCTTTTTGTTCTCGATGGCAACAATAACATATGTGCCTTGCTGCCCCTACTGTCACTGGGAAAGTACACCGCAAGATTGAACCCAAAGCTAAGCACTTCTCCCATTGCAAGAAAGATCAATCTAGTAGGCCAAACTAAACCGATAATTCGAAGAGATTTGCAAAGATATCACATCATGCATATAACAATTCAGAGAAGAACCAAATATTATTCATAGATAAACTTGATCATAAATCCACAATTCATTGGATCTCGGCAAACACACCGCAAAAAGTATTACATCGAACAGATCTCCAAGAACATCGAGGAGAAGTTTGTATTGAGAACCAAAGAGAGAGAAGAAGCCATCTAGCTAATAACTATGGACCCGAAGGTCTGTGGTAAACGAGGGTGGGGGCACGCCTACCCCCCTGGGCGCGCCCTCCTGCCTCGTGGCCGCCTCACGGAGTTCCAGACTTCAACTCCAAGTCTTCTGGATTCCATTTATTCCAAGAAAGATCCTCACGAAGGTTTCATTCCATTTAGTATTCCTTTTCTGCAAAACACTGAAATAGGCAAAAAAAACAGAAACTGGCACTGGGCCTTCGGTTAATAGGTTAGTCCCAAAAATAATATAAAAGAGCATATTAAAGCCCATTAAGCATCCAAAACAGATAATATAATAGCATGGAACAATAAAAAATTATAGATATGTTGGAGACGTATCAATGTACACTGAAGCCGAAGCCAAAGAAGTCCGTGAGGACAGCGTCGACCTACTCGAAGAAGCACGCCTCTTGGTGCTCAGCCGGCCAGCCATCTACCAGCAAGGCCTGAGGCACTACCACAGCAAGAAGATCAAGCCCCTCGCATTCCGTGAGGGAGACCTCATCCTCCGACTCGTCCAGCACCAAGCTGGCCAGCACAAGCTGTCCTCCCCACGGGAGGGCCCCTTCATCGTCAGCAAGGCTTTGTGCGACCACAACGCCTACTACCTCATCGGCGCCCGCAAGTCAAACAAGTGCAAGAGAGACACTGTCGGTGAAGAAACAACACGGCCATGGAACGCAGAATTCCTCCGCTCGTTTTACAGTTAGCTGTGTGCACGTATGCATCGCTCACTTTTGTAATCATATGAAAACTATGGGGTCCCCGAACGATGCTCGGGGGCTGCCCTTTCCGACCAAGTTGTTGTGTCTCCCGAGCTTGTGCATTTTTCTCTTAAACCAACCCCACCACCGGTTCGACTTGCTCGACCCGGGGGCTCAGGGCTGGTCGGCTTGGTCACCACCCGCCGCCTTCCTTAGCAGTTCCTGTCGCGTTGAGGTCGCTGTGGTCCTCCACTTTCCCCTAGGCCACAGAACCGGCTTTGGCCGTCGGCTGGCAAGCAAAATGGGCCAAAGCACCAGCGTGTCACGAATACTATGTCAAGTTGCCGGATTGCCCAACCCGGTCCCGTCAATTTAAATTGCCGCATGATCGGCTACTCGCCAACCGGCTTCGCCGGATTGCCGCCAGCCGACCTAGTGGGTGTTTCGCTCACGCCCAATGTTTCGAAACCCTAAGTACCGCGCATTCCTTTCAAAGGCCGAACAACTCAAAAGACAAAAAGCAAAAGCGCAAACATTCACGAAATATATACATCACAAATTTAAAAACAGGCCCAAGGCCGGAGTTCATTACACCCAAACACCCCCAGTGTGTGGGTGGACCTGCTACCTAATAGGAATTTCTACTGAGATAGAGAGGGCAGCCTCAGGCATCCCCAGCGTCGGGTCGTGCAGCAGCAGGCTCCCCCTCGGTGGCCTCCGGGTTCGCCGAGGTGCCGGTATCTTCCTCCTCGGCATCCACATCACCGTAGACGCCCATATCCTCGGAGCTGCCCTTCGGGTCGTTCAGAAGCAGGCCGAAGCCGTCAGTAGGCACGACTCTGCCATCTTCCGTCCGCTCCGACTGGAACTCGTCGTGAATGGCGAACCCAGCAATGTAGCTAGCTCGGGCAGCGATCCGTTCGGCCTCCACCCGCAGCTGGTTCTCCGCGCCAACTCGCTAGCCCATCAGTGCGTCCAACGCCAGATCCGGATGCCAAGACATCACGAACCTGAGCGTCATCTTAGTGCCGGCATGGGCAGAAGAAACACGCCACTCGTGGAGCCGGCCCGGGCCCGCCTCCAACCACCGCGCCAACCGCCTGAAGCTGTTTGGCACAGTGGAACTCGGCCAAAGGGCCGCCGTCATCGCCGTGCCGGCCTAGGAGAGCCGCCCCATCTGCTCGCCTAACACTCAGAGACGAGCTTCAATGGCGGTCACGGTCTTCGGGAAGGTCCAGGCCACCTGCGGGTTGACAAGTCTCCAACGTATCTACTTTTCCAAACACTTTTGCCCTTGTTTTGGACTCTAACTTGCATGATTTGAATGGAACTAACCCGGACTGACGTTGTTTTCAGCAGAATTGCCATGGTGTTATTTTTGAGCAGAAATAAAAGTTCTCGGAATGACCTGAAACTTCACAGAGAATATGTTTGGAATAAATAAAAAATATTGGCGAAAGAATCAACACCAGGGGGCCCACACCCTGTCCACGAGGGTGGAGAGTGCGCTCACCCCCTTGGGGTGCGCCCCTGCCTCGTGGGCCCCCTGAGGCTCCACCAACCTCAACTCCAACTCTATATATTCACGTTCAGGGAGAAAAAAATCAAAGAGAAGGATTCAACGTGTTTTACGACATGAAACCGCGGCCAAGCCCTAATCTCTCTTGGGAGGGCTGATCTGGAGTCCATTTGGGGCTCCAGAGAGGGGAATCTGTCACCGTCGTCATCATCAACCATCCTCCATCACCAATTTCATGATGCTCACCGTTGTGCATGAGTAATTCCATCGTAGGCTTGCTGGACGGTGATGGGTTGGATGAGATTTATCATGTAATCGAGTTAGTTTTGTTAGGTTTGATCCCTAGTATCCATTATGTTCTGAGATTGATGTTGCTATGACTTTGCTATGGCTAATGCTTGTCACTACGGCCCGAGTGCCATGATTTTAGATCTGAACCTATTATGTTTTCATGAATATATGTGAGTTCTTGATCCTATCTTGCAAGTCAATAGTCACCTATTATGTATTATGATCCGGTAACCCCGAAGTGACAATAATCGGGACCACTCCCTGTGATGATCGTAGTTTGAGGAGTTCATGTATTCACTAAGTGTTAATGCTTTGGTCCGGTACTCTATTAAAAGGAGGCCTTAATATCCCTTAGTTTCCAATAGGACCCTGCTGCCACAGGAGGGTAGGACAAAAGATGTCATGTAAGTTCTTTTCCATAAGCACGTATGACTATATTCGGAATACATGCCTACATTACATTGATGAACTGGAGCTAGTTCTGTGTCACCCTATGTTATAACTGTTGCATGAGAAATCGCAGCCAACATAATTATCCATCACCGATCCAATGCCTACGAGCTTTTCACATATTGATCTTTGCTTAGTTACTTTACCGTTGCCACCGTTACAATTACTACAAAACTGCTACTGTTACTTTTGCCACTGTTACCGTTACTTCCATACTACTTTGCTACTAAATACTTTGCTGCAGATATTATGTTTTCTAGTTGTGGTTGAATTGACAACTCAACCGCTGAATATTCTTTGGCTCCCCTTGTGTCGAATCAATAAATTTGGGTTGAATACTCTACCCTCAAAAATTGTTGCGATCCCCTATACTTGTGGGTTATCAAGACTATTTTCTGGCGCCGTTGCCGGGGAGCATAACTCTATTCTTTGAGTCACTTGGAATTTATATCTGTTGAGCACTATGAGGAACTTGAAAGACGAAAAAACCAAGATTTATCCCTCAACTACGAGTGGAAGTAAAAATCTGCCATCTAGCTCTGCACTTGATCACATTTTGTTATGAGTAAACTTGCGACACCTACTCCTGATATTGATTCTGATATGTCACATGTTATTGATGATGCCACTTCTGCTTTGCATGATACTTATGATGAACCTACTTCTATGCTTGATAATACTGTGCCATTAGGTGAATTTCTTGATGAACAAATTGCTAGGGTTAGAGAGAATGAAATTATTGAAATTGATAATATTGATGAAAGTGATGATGAAGATTCTCCCACTAGATATTAATTGCCTGATGTACCTCAGGGTTATTTTATGGATGAGGAAACTTCTAGAGACTTTTTTGCTTGCAAAGATAAATATGATCTTAAGAAACTGTTAGCTAAGCTGAAAGAAAAGACTTTGAATGCTAGAATGAAATATGACCCTGCTTTTGCTACTTCACCTATCTGTATTTCTGATAAGGATTATGATTTCTCTGTTGATCATGAGTTAATTACTTTGGTTGAATCTGATCCTTTTTATGGCTATGAATCTGAAACTGTTGTGGCACATCTTACTAAATTGAATGATATAGCCACCCTATTTACTCATGAGGAAAAAATTCATTACTACTGTATCCTTAAGTTATTTCTGTTTTCATTAAAGGGTGATGCTAAAACATGGTTTAATTCCCTTGATCCTGGTTGTGTGCGTAGTCTCCAGGATATGATTTATTACTTCTCTGCTAAATATTTCCCTGCTCATAAGAAAAAAGCTGCCTTAAGGGAAATATATAATTTTGTGCAAATTGAAGAAGAGAGTCTCCCACAAGCTTGGGGGAGGCTTCTCCAATTACTTAATGCTTTGCCTGATCATCCTCTCAAGAAAAATGAAATACTTGATATCTTTTATAATGGACTAATTGATGCTTCCAAAGACCACCTGAATAGTTGTGCTAGTTGTGTTTTAAGGGAAAGAGTTGTTGATCAAGCTGAATTGCTATTGAATAATATGTTGAGTAATGTTAATAATTGTACACTTCCTGAACGAACTCCTAAACCAACTCCGAAGAAAAGGGGTATTCTATTTCTCAGTCCTGAAGGTATGCAAGAGGCAAAGAAATCTATGAAAGAAAAGGGTATTAAAGCTGAAGATGTTTAGAATCTACCACCTATTGAAGAAATACATGGTCTTAATAACCTGACACAGGTAGTAAAGGTAAATTCTCTCTATAGATTTTATGAAGGCGATATTTCTCATTATAAATCTGCTAGCCAATGCTTGGTTGAGTTTGATAATTTTATTGTTAAACAAGAAAACTTCAATGCTTATGTTGGTAGACAATTGAAACGAAATGCTTATATGATTGAACACTTGAGTGATTATATGTCTAGAGTTAAAGGTGAACTTAAACTTATTAGTAAACATGCTTATATGGTTACCACTCAAGTAGAACAAGTGCTTAAAGCTCAAAATGATTTGCTCAATGAATTAAATAATAAGAAAAGTGATAATGTTATTAGAGTTATGACCAGAGGGGGTAAAATGACCCAGAAATTTTTGTATCCTGAGGGCCACCCTAAGAGAATTGATCAAGATTCTCAGAGAACTAATGTTGATGCACCTAGTCCTTCTAAGAGGAAGAAAAAGAAAAAAGATAGAACTTTGCATGCTTCTAGTGAACCTGTTGTTGACACACCTGAGAATCCCAATGATATTTCTATTTCTGATGCTGAAACACAATCTTGTAATGAACATGAACCTAGTGATAATATTAATGATTATGTTCATGTTGATGCTCAACCTAGCAATAACAATGATGTTGAGATTGAACCTGCTGTTGATCTTGATAACCCAGAATCAAAGAATCAACATTACGATAAGAGAGACTTTGTTGCTAGGAAGCACGGTAAAGAAAGAGAACCATGGGTTCATAAACCCATGCCTTTTCCTCCTAAACCATCCAAGAAAAATGATGATGAGGATTTTGAGCGCTTTGCTGAAATGATTAGACCTATCTTTTTATGTATGCGTTTGACTAATATGCTTAAAATGAATCCTTATGCTAAGTATATGAAAGAAATTGTTACAGATAAAAGAAAGATACCGGAAGCTGAAATTTCCACCATGCTTGCTAATTATACTTTTAAAGGTGGAATACCAAAGAAACTAGGAGATCTAGGAGTACCAACTATACCATGCTCCATTAAAAGAAACTATGTTAAAACTGCTTTATGTGATCTTGGAGCCGGTGTTAGTGTTATGCCTCTCTCTTTATATCGTAGACTTGATTTGAATAAGTTGACACCTACTGAAATATCTCTGCAAATGGCCAATAAATCAACTGCTATACCTTTCGGTATTTGTGAGGATGTGCCTGTTGTGGTTGCAAACGTTACTATTTTAACGAACTTTGTTATTCTTGATATTCCTGAGGATGATAGTATGTCGATTATCCTTGGTAGACCCTTTTTGAATACTGCAGGGGCTGTAATTGATTGCAACAAAGGCAATGTCACTTTTCATGTTAATGTTAATGAGCAAACGGTACACTTTCCGAGGTAACAACCTCAAGTCCAGAGTATCAATTCTATTGGAAAATTTTCAACAATTATTATTGGAGGTTTTGAATTTCCACTTCCTATTGTCAAGAACAAATATGATATTCTTATTGTTGGGGACGTGCATATCCCCATTGAGGTAACCTAGTGCTATTCGAAAATTCTCCGGTTTCATGCGATTCGGAATGAGTTTGTTAACAAGACTTGATCAACCTTGTTAGTGGATTCCTTTTGATGATCATGAGGTGGATGAAGTTAGAAAGCACAACTCTCTGTGCCCTCCTTTTACTTTCTATTATTTAGATTAAATAAAGCAAGAATACTATTTTTTGTCTGTTTTCTGATTTATCCTTGCAATATAAAAATACCCCGAAAATAAAAGTTCTCCAAATGTCCCGAAAATGAAATATGAATTTTTAGAATATTTAAGAATATCTGGCACTGAGAACACACCAGGGGGAGCCACCACCTGGCCATGAGGGCATAGGACGCGCCCACCCCCTGGGGCGCGCCCCCTGCCTCATGGGCCCCACGTGGCTCCCCTCCACTTATTCTAGGACCCACACACTTCTTCCTCCAGAAAAAATCCTCCCATAGCTCAAACCCGCGTTCTAGCTCATCTTGCTGCGATTTTTGATCTCCTTGCTCAAAGCTCCATTCACAAAACTGCTTTGGGGGATTGTTCTTCGGTATGTGACTCCTCCAATGGTCCAATTAGTTTTTGTTCTAGTGCTTTATTTATTGCAAATTTTTGCTGCTTAGGTGACACTGTTCTTGAGCTTGCATGTTAAATTTATATGGTCCCAAGTAGTTCTAATGCATGATATAGTCTCTAGGCACTTGTGGGAGTAGTTGCTATCAATCTTGTTGAGTTTGGTTCACTTTTATTTTGAGTCACTAAAAATTTCAGAAATTTTTCAGAGGAAGAAATATGTTTAGGAAAATGTACCAAGGTGGTTCTTCAAGGAAGCAAGGACCCAGGCTCGCGATACGTGAGCCGGATAATGAACTATCAAGGGAAGCTCAAGTGCGGCCTTGTGAATGGCCGTCAGAGGAGTTTATGGCCGGAGCAGGTATCGAGGATGAATTTGATGCGTATGTACGTAATTCTGATCTCGAGGACTTCGTGTCAGATAAGTGCCCTCCATACCGATACCTAACTGACTCATTTGTGAGAAGGTTTAAATTTACATCCTCGCGCAATTCTCACACTGTTTTATTTGATCTTTATGATAAATCATATACCATGGATTTAGAAGATTTTAATAATGCTTGCAAACTCTCGCAGTGGGGTAGTGTTAGCGAACCTCACAAATCTGAATATAAAGACTTTCTTGCTAATATCACTGTGGGGGAATCTAGAGAAATCACACAAGCTACCATAGGGAGCATTCAGTTTCCTTCCGTACATTATTTTGCTCTCTTTATAGGTAGATGCATTAACGGTAAAGATGAAGCTTGTCACATGTGGGTTCCAGATCTTTGTGTCCTCAAGAGTGCGGTATTAGGAGATAAACAATTAACTTGGGGGCCATTGTTGCATGAAGGTTGCATCTTAACGGTTTAAGTGGAGACTTGTTTGGTGGAATTTATGCAACTCGTGTAGCTAATTATCTTGATCTACCCATACATGCAAATGACATGGAATTGCCTCCTGCTTATCTAGATTATAATGCTATGGTTCGCCATCAGTTTGTTGAGAGGAATGAACAGTTCCTCCAATACTGACTAATCTTTGACAGACGTCGCACTGTCCATGTTGCTCTCCCTGCCCCTACTTTCTTTGACTTTCAGGCAAAAAAGAGATATGTTATAACCTGGGAGGAGGCGAACGAGTATGAGAGGAGGACGAAGGCAGCTCGCCTCCAAGCTGCAGCTCGTCAGGCAGTAGCCGCTGCATCTTAGTATGACCCCAGTTACAACTTTGGATATCCGCCAGGCCAGCCGTGGCCATAGACCAACTTAGGCCAAAAGCCTAAGCTTCGGGGAGTACATATTTCTCAGCGATATTACATTCATGTTCACACACTCATGATAGTTGTCGGTGCTCATACTTTTTCATTGTACTATCGATGCTAGTTTATTTTCTGTTTTAAGCCTTCTTCTTGTGTGTTTGAAAAACCTTAAGAAAAACCAAAAAAAATAGTTTTAGCTTTTTAGCTAGATTACTTTTCATGCCTGTAGTAGTAATAACTAAAAGAAAACACAAAAAGATTTCTCGTTCTTCTTTTGCTTATTGGGAGCTTTTCCATGTAAATAGTTTTATTTCTTTGGGGTCGAGGAGAAGACCATGATGAAAATGTTGAAGTGGCTCTTATATTCATTATTGTTGATTTAACAAAAAGCCCATATTACCTTGTCTTCTCCTGTGTACTAAATGCTTGCAGATTCCAGCTTAGTCCAATGCATGTGCACTATTATTATTGATATGGACACGACCCCTACAGATATAACAACAGTTGATATGCGTGAAGAGAATTATCAGGTGAATTCTAATAAAAATTATATGGTTTGTTATTTTGTTATTCAAAATAAAAATACAACACAATATATTATTATATGCAGAATTACAGAAGACATGCACAAACCTTGAGTCAAGATGCGAAGACTAATTTTCCACACATATGTGCAAGGATTAATTATTCGAATGAATCAGACAAGACCAACAAACATGCATATGTTTCAAGTTCCAAATCCAAGAGATGCTCATGTTGTGCAATGCAACATATTAAGATGTGTGCATGCGCTGGTGCATATGCATGCATTTACTCTCTTTTTTTTGAGTAACCTCACCGATTTTATTAATTCAAAGTAATGTTCATAGGTACAAGGTCTGGGTCATGAGGAATGCCCAACCATACATGTCTACTGGTACCTAATTTACAAGCAAATTTCGCGAGGTTGTGAGCCTCAAAATTAAAGTTCCTGGGCTCATGTCGGAACGTACAAGAGGAAAATATAGAACTACGAGCTATAATTTCATGTGTAATTGCTGTATTCGGACCCCCTGTCCCGTGGTTGATGTCATTAACTACTCCTTGACAATCAGATGCCACCACGACGTCCTGAACTGCTAGGTCTTCCGCCAAAGCTAGAGCTTCTCTACACGCGTAAGTTTCCAGAATCATCGGGTCGGATATCCCCTGGTAGACCACCGCCGAGGATCCAAGGTATATGCCATTGTGCTTGCGGCACAGAGCTGCAACAGCCCCGCCTCTCCTGTTCCTTGCTATCGCCCCGTCTGCATTCATCTTGACTGCACCTGCAGCCGGAGCAAGCCATCGTTGTGTTTGGTTATTCGCCGCGCCTACTCCAGCCGGGGACACCACCCTTGTAGGGAGATTCTCCAGCTCTGCTATAAAGTCGTTCACAAAAGATATAGTGTATTGAGGGCTTTGGAAGCTTGATTCGTAAATTGCTTTCTGCCTCGCATACCACAGCGCCCATAAGGTTAGCACCATCTTTGTGAACTTTGAGCATTCCAAAGATCCAAACAGTTCAAACAGCCAATTCCTAGCACTGGGATCATCAAGTTGCACCATCTTTGAGACTGTTTCCTCATGCGATAAGGCCCATACACATCTCGCCATGGTGCATGACACTAACACATGTCTCCAGGAGTCCCGACAGCCGCACAATGGGCATACATCCTGCTGCGCCATGTTTCTGTGCTGCAAAACATCGGTCATTGGCGGAGAATGATGCCCCAGCCGCCAGAAGAAAACCTTTATCTTATAAGGAATCGACATCTTCCACAGAGCAGTCCACGCCTTCTCATCTTCTCCTGTAGATGTTCCACTTCTGACCTCCAACCATTCTTCCCGTTGCATCTTTGTGCTAACCAGAAATCTGTATGCAGAACTCACTATGAATCTTCCTTTCCTATCAGGATACCAAGCCCAAAAATCATCAATATTCCGTGTACAGACAGGGATTTTTAGAATAGCATCAGCATCAAACTTGATGAAGACCGAGCGGATTAACTCTTTGTTCCATGCCCCGTCGCCGGTGACAGTAGTTCTGCAACTTTAGTCGGGGGGTTTTGTACGAGCGAAGTGATCGGCCTCGGTGAAGTTTCTTTAGGGATCCAGTTGTCCACCCAAATGTCCGTATTTTGACCATTCCCAATCCACTTGATAACCCCTTGCTTTAATACATCCCTTCCCTCGAGTATGGCACGCCAAATCTGAGATGGCCTAGATCCCAGTTCGGCCTCTAGCAAGTTTTTCTTTGGGAAGTAACTAGCTTTGAGAATGTTGGCACTCAAAGATGAGGGATCCATAAAGATTCTCCATGCCTGTCTTGCCAATAAAGCTAGGTAGAAGAGCTCAGGATCTCTGAAACCGAGTCCTCCCAGGTGCTTTGGTCTTGTCATAACATCCCATGAAACCCAAGCCGACTTCCTCTCACCTTGCTTGCACCCCCATCAGAACTTCCTGATAATTGATTTTATATGATCACATAGTCCTCTCGGAAGCTTAAAACAAGACATAGAGTATACCGGAATTGCTTGGGCAACCGATTTAATTAGGACCTCCTTTCCTCCTGCCGACAGACATTTGCTCATCCAACCTTTAACTTTATCCCATACACAGTCACTCTAGTACTTGAAAGTTCCATTCTTCGAAAGCCCCACGTCAGTGGGCATCCCCAAGTACCTGTCACTGAGAGATTCATTGGGGACATGGAGAAACCCGTTCACTGCATCCCGGACTATACCCGGAGTACCTTTGCTAAAAAAAGATTGAAGTTTTGTCTCGGTTTATTCTCTGCCCAAAAGCCATGCAATATGAATCCAATAGGTTTGACACCTCCTCCGCTCCATTAATACTTACCTTGAAAAACAGCAAGCTGTCATCCACGAATAAAAGATGGTTCACCGGTGGAGCCGATGGTGCCACCTTAATGCCGCTGAGCTGGGATGACTGGTTTTGTGATTTCAAAAGGCACGAAAGCCCCTCTGCTGCCAACAAAAAAAGATATGGAGAGATGAGATCCCCCTGTCGAATGCCACGAGTAGGTTTAAATTCCTCGGACTTTCTTCCATTAAACATAACCGAGAAGGAAACTGAGCTCACCATATTCATGATGACTGTGATCCACTGTGGAGCAAAGCCTAACTTCTCCATGATGCACCGGAGGTAGTTTCACTTCACCCTGTCATATGCCTTCATCATGTCAAGCTTGAGTGCACAAAAACAGTTATTTTTTGATCGGTTTCTTTTCATAAATTGCAAATACTCATAAGCAGAGATAATATTGTCTGTGATAAGCCGTCTTGGTACAAACACCGACTTGCATGCATTTACATGCATGTACGTCCAGGAGATGGGCCAAGCCCTTACATGTGGCATAGGAGAGGACAAATGACTGGGCCAAGTTCGGTTAGTGCTACGCCACGCCATACCATCCACGCGAGGGAGTTGCAGCCGCCGCCGCCGTTCGCTTTAATAAATTGCTAGTTTAATTTAGGGTTTAGATTCGGGTTTTATTGTATTGTCTAGCCATCGCTACAATTCGCATCTACGAGACGTGTAGGATTACCGCCTTGTCAGATCCATAGTGGAACCTCAACTTTTCATCTAGTTCGTGTGCTTAATTTATCATCTGCAATTTCAGTTGCAATTCACCTTTGTTCTTGCCGGTTCTTTGGTTGCTTGCAGGAACTCGAACCTCGTTGTTCAGGTTGATCGTGCCTACGGCAAGGTCAATAACCATCGGAGATTGGTTTAGCGATTGTCGAGGCGTATCGTCGGGTACAGTATAGCCAGATCGTCAAGGTCAAAATCCACCAAATCGATAGTTATGTCCACTCTCACCGAAAGATCGGGCCATCGTCACATCAAGTGGTATCAGTTTTCGAGTTCATCGGTGAGAGATTTACAGTTTTCGTAGTTTAGCTTATTTTTTCTGTCCTATAAACGCCCATGAAAAAGCCCAAAAAATATTTGATTAGTTCATCCATTACACCTACCTTTTTAGCCTTTAGCAATTTTTGCATCTAGTATTTGTGTAGTTGAATTTTTGGTTACATTCATCCTAGAAATAGTGCTGGTTTAGATTGGTTAGGGTGTAAAATTATCTATTAGATCAATCTGTTTTTGTCCACCCACATAATCTCTGCCGCAACGCTAGTTATCAATCTGAAGAAAAATCCAAAAAAAACTAAGCGAGATTGCAATTGGTTGTTTCCAATTTTTGGAGATTCTAGATGCCTGGTTTTTTTTCTCTATTTTTTTAGCAGGCGTTGATTAGATCACTTTTTATATTCACGCACGCATGCAGGTTACGCAAACAACCAGACACACGGTCATCCGTGTCTGACACTGCGCGTGCTTCGCATCCAGCAGGCTCTGCTCCGCGCCGCTCACCACAAGCAGACGCACTACGCCAGACATCTCGGCCCTTGTGTCTGCCTCCATGCGCAATACATCACGCATCAAGTGATATCATTTTTCAGGTTCATTGATGATAGATTTACAATTTTTTAGTTTATTTTATTTTTTTGTCCTATAAATCCACGAAAAAGCCAAAAAAATAGATTAGTTCATCTATTACACCTATATTTTTAGCCTTTAGCAGTTTTTGCATCTAGTATTTGCGTAGTTGAATTTTTGGTTGCATACATCCTAGAATTAGTGCTGGTTTAGATTAATTTAAGAGAAAATGTGTCTACTAGATCGAACTTGTTCTTTGTCCACAATATATTCCGCCGCAAGTTCGTTCGTTCCCTGAAAAAAATGGAAAAACTAACGCCCACACGTGTGAGCGTTTGCAGATCACACACACGTCTCCATCATCACCCATTTTGGAACGTATGGATAGATGACATCAGCAGAAATTTTTGGTTTTCGGCTTAAAAATGTTTTATCTCCTAAATAAAAAGCGAACTAAAAATCCGCTTTCATTATTAAATCCGTTTCGACGAGATCTTCAAAACTAGACCCCCATGTTGATATATTTCGACGAATTTTTTTTTTGCCCAGAAGTTGCCATGATGTTTACACTATAGTTGCCATAGTGCTTAAAATATAGTTGCCATGGGGCAATGTTAGTTTGTAGATCATGGCAATTTGAGTTTTTTGATGATGGCAATTCCAGTACTTTGACCATGAAATTTTTTTTTATTGAACCATGGCAATTTTAAGTGCATGTATCATGGCAATTTTAGTTTATTGTGCATGGCAAGTCTAGTTTCTTAATTCTCCGTTTTATAATATGTTAAAATTTACTTTTAAATGTAAAAGAAAATAGTTGAAACATATCATGGCAACTTCAGTGTAAATATCATGACAATTCATGTGCAATAGACATGATAAGTTTTAACCCAAAAAAAATTCGCCGAAATATATTGCTATGAGATCTAGTTTTGAAGATCTCGTCGCAAGGAATTTAATGGTGAAAACGGATCTTCGATCGGATATTTAATTTAAGAGATAAAATATTTTAAAAATTGAAAATCCGAAAAGATTCTCGCATTCATGCATGCGATGACGTGACAATATATTTGCATTAGAGATCTGTGGTGCGCCTTCTTTCCTGCCACACGTGTGGCAGTTATCGACGTCAAAAAAAAAAGATCAAGATTGCATCCGATTGGTTCTCGTCTTGCCTATTCTCGCGCCTGCCGCCCCCGCCCTGTCCACCTCACGCATCGCCAGCTGCATGTGTTTTTGCTTCGTGCGGTATTCCACCCAGCCTACGTTTCAATCCAGGCAACTGTGTCTGTCACTGCGCGCGCCGCATCCATCGCTTGGCTTCACCACATGCAAGACGCAAGCCACCAGACAACAAACGTTGCCTGTCTGCCTCTACGCGTGCCACACACACACAAATCACCTCCGGCCATCCTGTGCACTACTACTTGTCCTTGCTAATCTCAACACCAGCGCATAGCTAGCTCCCGAAACACTTGACTACTAGTCCTAGCTAATCTCAACTCCAAATCACATGTAGCTAGCTTTCATAGTATTCTTTCCTTGCTGTAGCACTCGGCTAAGGCACTTTTGTTCCTTCTTTTGGCCAATTTGTGTACGTGCCATCTTGGGTATACTCGCTAGTAACCGGCTTGAAAAAAAGGAAAAAAGAAAAAAGAAAAAAGGGAGAGAAAAAAGTTAAAAGAAAAAGTTGCAAAAATCAGGCCGGCTAGCATCTGTTTTGGGCTGATATTTTCTTTCTGGATATTCTTTTGCTGCTACAGTGTTTATCGCCGCGTCATTTATCATGTGCTTTCGAGCTTTATTATACACGGCGTTTATACCTCACTTATATCTAGCTACTTTGAGCTATCATATTTTCATCGGTTTCCACTCTCTTGCTTCAGTATCCGGGCTTAGATTATTTTCTCTTACTAGTCGACAGCCAGCACTGGTTTGGAGTTTGACCAATTATTCATCTTGCATTACTTTTTGCTTAATTATGCCACATATTATGAGTTGAGGAAACCTTCACCAAGCTCCACTCCCTATATTGTACCTTGTTCGGTCACTTGGTAACCGCTATATCAATCTTTTGATAACTTTGACATCGCCAACGGCCGACAACCACTGCAGCACGGTAAGAACTGATAAGAGCTTGGTAATTGCTAAAGTGTTGAGAGAGAAAAAATTCCGCCACCTCCGAGTAGTACTATAGGAAAAGTATACTTGTGTTTTTTCTTGCGTGGTACTAACCATGGCAGATTCTAGAGCGGACAACGGTTGGATTGCTTCTATTATGGGAGATGACTTGCCATATCTCGATACATGTCACTCTTTCCACCACAGAAGATACGACGACCGTCACATGATGTATATCATGGTAGAAACACACATCATCAGGTTACCTCTTTGCCAAATTTTGATGGTAAATATGACCCTGATTCATATATTGATTGGGAAATTGAGGTAGAAAAAATATTTGGTAACCATGATTTTTCCGAGCACAAGAAATAAATGATGTCACTACAAGTTTTTCCGGTTTTGCTTCAGTTTGCTGGCGAAATTACTGCAGGAATACTATTTCTAATCTACCTACTACTTGGGAAACTTTAAAACTTGTTATGCGAGATCGATTTGTTCCTTCATACCATGCTAGTGATTTGCTTAGAAAATTGCAACATTTAACATAGGGCAATAACACTGTTGAAGAATATTATGATAATTTGTGTATCTTCGTTGTGGATTAGAAGAAGGTGAAGAAGATCTTTTGAATAGATTTTGGAGAGGTTTAAATCATGATGTACAGGACATAATAATGCATGAAGAACTGTATTCTATCGACCATTTGTTTCGTCTTGCTTGTAAAGCTGCACAAAAACTAGGAAGACGTGTATACACGATGAACAAATGTGCGGTAGAATCCCCGTCAAAGAAGGTTACTTCCTCCGCTGCACCACCGGATATGCTTGTGCCTCTTGGAGCTTATGAGGCGTTGCCATTGACCGTACCTACCTCATACGAGCCGTGAGTACAAGGTAATAATAAAGGTACTGATTTTGTTACTCCACATAAATTTGTTGAATGGCTTGTTGGTTTAAGTACACCATGTGTTGAGATAAATGCAATTGCCAAAGATTTGATCACACCACCTACTTTAGATGATTATGTTGCTGATCTGAGGTTACCATTTGATCACACAATAGAAACACCTAATGTTTCGAAGGCACCTCTTTTTGAAGCTGATTCTTTTACTGATTTGAGTGCACCCGTTGAATTAAAGGCCACTGAGATTTTACCATGTGACTTAATAATTAAATCTGGTTTGGATCACATACAATTGGTTAAACAGGATGAAGTAGTAACTAAAATTTCCCATGGTAATTCTTTGTATTCTATTTTGATGGATCCACATATGTGCTTGTCACATGTGAGAACCAAAATATCTGAAATCACATGTTTGCAATCTATGGAAAGTATTTATGCGCCTAATCTTACTTTTAACTTGGTTGGTGAGGACCGTGTAGACAATGAATTTTTGGTGCATAGAATTTGCACCACATGTCATGATCTTGCTAGCTTGAAAGAGAATGTTAGTATGCCAATGTTTATTCATTTTGATATGACCTCCAATCCTGGTGATGCCTATATGTCGAATGACTTGTTGCTTGATTGCTTACTTCCATCGGTAGAAGTATGTAGTTTTGAAACAATTCAATATTATTCACCAATATTGGGATGGTTTAATGATGCGCGTTACAAATCAGATTATATGAGTATGTGCTTCACTTATATGTGCAAACTAAGTTGCTGGTATATTTCTTGCGATAATTCTTTGGACTTTCATCTCATGAGATATGCTAATTGCTCATGTATTAAGACATTAATAGTGCAACAACGAAGAGACATTAAAACAGATGACTTATACATATACCATCTATGCACATTGTATCTTTATTTATTCTACTTTTAGATTATCCAAAGCCGAGAACGGCTTTGTTTTCAAGAAAGGGAAGATGATATGGACACAACCCCTACAGATATAACCATGTTGATATGTGTGAAGAGAATTATCAGGTGAATTCTAATAAAATTTATATGGTTTGTTATTTTGTTATTCGAAATAGAAATACAACACAATATATTATTATATGCAAAATTACAGAAGACATGCACAAACCTCGAGTCAAGATGCGAAGACTAATTTTCCACACATATGTGCGAGGATTAATTATTCGAAGGAATCAGACAAGAACAACGAACATGCATATGTTTCAAGTTCCAAATCCAAGAGATGCTCATGTTGTGCAATGCAACATATTAAGATGTGTGCATGCGCTGGTGCATATGCATGCATTTACATGCATGTACGTCCAGGAGATGGGCCAAGACCTTGCATGTGGCATAGGAGAGGACAAAGGACTGGGCCAAGTTGGGCTAGTGCTACGCCATATCATCCACGCGAGGGAGTTGCAGCCGCCGGCGGCGTTCGCTTTAATAAATAGCTAGCTTAAGTTAGGGTTTAGATTCGAGTTTTATTGTATTGTCTAGCCATCGCTACAATTCGCATCTACGAGACGTGTAGGACTACCGCCTTGTCGGATCCATAGTGGAATCCTAACTTTTCATCTAGTTCGTGTGCTTAATTTATTATCCGCAATTTCATTTGCAATTCACCTTTGTTCTTGCCAGTTCTTCGGTTGCTTGCAGGAACTCGAACCTCGTTGTTCAGGTTGATCGTGCCTACGGCAAGGCCAATAACCATCAGAGATTGGTTTAGCGATTGTCGAGGCGTATCGTCGGGTATGGTATAGCCGGCTCGTCAAGGTCAAAATCCATCAAATCGATAGTTATCCCCACTCTCATCGAAAGATCGGGCCACCGTCATATTAATTATTATCCACACCGTTCGGTCGTGCAAGTGAAAGGCAATAATGACGATATATGATGGATTGATTGAGATGAGAGAAGCTGGTATGAATTCGACCTATCTTGTTTTTGTAAATATGATTTGTTCATCGTTCATGATTCAGCCTATTATGAATGAAACATGTTTGCAATGACAATTAGATATTATAGTTGCTCATGCCATGCTTAATTAGGTAGGAGTTTATAATGGTTTACCTTGCATGCCAACATGCTATTAAAATGGTTGTGATGTGGTATGATAGGGTGGTATCCTCCTTTGGACGACTCGAGTGGCTTGACTTGGCACATGTTCATGCATGTAGTTGAAACAAAATCAACATAGCCTCCACGATATTTATTTTTATGGTGAATTATATCATACTCATGCTTGCACTCAGTGTTGATTAATTTTAATGCATGTCCATGACTATTGTCGCTCTCTAGTTGGTCGCTTCCCAGTCTCTTTCTAGCCTTCACCTGTACTAAGCAGGAATACTACTTGTGCATCCACTTCCATAAACCCCAAAGTTATCCCATATGAGTCCATCATACCTTCCCATATGTGGTATCTACCTGCCGTTCCAAGTAAATTTGTATGTGCCAAACTCTAAACTTTCAAATGAAATTCTGTTTTGTATGCTCGAATAGCTCATGTATCAACTAGGGTTGTCTATATCTTTCATGCTAGGTGGGTTATTCTCACGAGGAGTGGACTCGGCTCCTCATTCACGAGAAAATGGCCGGTAACCGGGATGCCCAGTCCCATGCTCAAACCAAATCAAAATAATTGCAAACAAAACTCCCCCACGACAGTTGTTAGTTGGAGGCACCCGTTGTTTCGGGCAAGGCATGGATTGATGCTTGTTGGTGCTGGGCAAGTATAAACTTTACCATTCTGCTTGGGAACCACCTATAATGTGTGTAGCATGGAAGATATCGAGATCTCTCGGTCGTTATGTTGACAATGAAAGTATGCCGCTCAAAATATTATTCATCTCTATTTCAAAACTCGAGCTCTGGCACCTCTACAAATCCCTGCTTCCCTCTGCGAAGGGCCTATCTATTTACTTTTATGTTGAGTCATCATCCTCTTATTAAAAAGCACCAGTTGGAGAGCACCACTGTCATTTGCATGCAGAGTATGACTGTGACTCGATCTCTTTTACCATGAATTACAATGTGTTAGTCAGTCTTTGATATTCAGAGGTGCTCTGTATTTATGTTTTGCGGTCTCACAAAGGGCTAGCGAGATACCATCTTGCTATATCATATTATGATTGTTTTGAGAAAGTGTTGTTATTCGAGATTTATTATTATTGCTTGCTAGTTGATTATGCCATTGATATGAGTAAACATGAGACCTAAGTGTGATTGTGAATATGGTTAGTTCATAATCTTTGCTGAAAACTTGAATGCTGGCTTTACATATTTACAACAACAAGAGCAAACAAAGTTTGTAAAAGTTTTTCTTTATCAATGTCAGTTTGTCAACTGAATTGCTTGAGGACAAGCAAAGGTTTAAGCTTGGGGGAGTTGATATGTCTCCAATGTATCTACTTTTCCAAACACTTTTGCCCTTGTTTTGGACTCTAACTTGCATGATTTGAATGGAACTAACCCGGACTGACACTGTTTTCAGCAGAATTGCCATGGTGTTATTTTTGTGCAGAAATAAAAGTTCTCGGAATGACCTGAAACTTCACGGAGAATATTTTTGGAATAAATAAAAAATAATGGCGAAAGAATCAACACCAGGGGGGCCCACACCCTGTCCATGAGGGTGGAGGGCGCGCCCACCCCCCTGGGGCGCGCCCCCTGCCCCGTGGGCCCCCTGAGGCTCCACCGACCTCAACTCCAACTCTATAAATTCACGTTCGGGGAGAAAAAAAATCAGATAGAAGGATTCATCGCGTTTTACGATACAGAGCCGTCGCCAAGTCCTAATCTCTCTCGGGAGGGCTGATCTGGAGTCCGTTCGGGACTCCGAAGAGGGGAATCCGTCGTCGTCGTCATCATCAACCATCCTCCATCACCAATTTCATGATGCTCACCACCGTGCGTGAGTAATTCCATCATAGGCTTGCTGGACGGTGATGAGTTGGATGAGATTTATCATGTAATCGAGTTAGTTTTGTTAGGGTTTGATCCCTAGTATCCATTATGTTCTGAGATTGATGTTGTTATGACTTTGCTATGCTTAATGCTTGTCACTAGGGCCCGAGTGCCATGATTTTAGATCTGAACCTATTAGGTTTTTATGAATATACGTGAGTTCCTGATCCTACCTTGCAAGTCAATAGTCACCTATTATGTGTTATGATTCAGTAACCGCGAAGTGACAATGATCGGGACCACACCCGGTGATGACCGTAGTTTGAGGAGTTCATGTATTCACTAAGTGTTAATGCTTTGGTCCGGTACTCTATTAAAAGGAGGCCTTAATATCCCTTAGTTTCCAATAGATTTTGGGGAACATAGTAATTTACTCGTAGACTGAAAGCGGAAGCGTTATGAAAACACGGTTGATGTAGTCGTACGTCTTCATGATCGACTGACCCTCAATACCGAACGTACGGCACCTCCGTGTTCAGCACATGTTCAGCTTAGTGACGTCCCGCGAACTCACGATCTAGTAGAGCTTTGAGGGAGAGCTTTGTCAGCACGACGGCGTGATGATGGTGGTTATGAAGTTACCAACGTAGGGCTTCGCCTAAGCACCGCTATGATATGACTGAGGTATATTATGGTGGAGGGGGGCACCGCACACGGCTAAGAGAGATCAATGATCAACTTGTGTGTCAATGGGGTGCCCCCTGGCCACGTATATAAATGAGTAGAGAAGGGGGAGAGGGTTGGCCCCTATGGCACGCCCTAGAGGAGTCCTACTCCCACCGGGAGTAGGATTCCCCCCCCCCCTTCCCTAGTTGGACTACAAGAGAAGGAAGGGGGAGAGAGGGAGGAAGGAAAGGCCCCCCCCCTCCTAGTCCAGTTCGGACCAGAAGGGGAGGGGGCGTGCGGACTGCCCTGGACTCCTCTCTCTCTCTCTCCACTATGGCCCATTAAGGCTCATACAATTACCGGGGGTTCCGTTAACCTCCTGGTACTCCGGTAAAATCCTGATTTCACCCAGAACCATTCCGATGTCCAAATATAGGCTTCCAATATATCGATCTTTATGTCTTGACCATTTCGAGACTCCTCGTCATGTCCGTGATCATATTCGGTACTCCGAACTACCTGCGCTACACATAAACTCATAATACTAATCATCACCGAACTTTAAGCGTGCGGACCCTACGGGTTCGAGAACTATGTAGACATGACAGAGACACGTCTCCGGTCAATAACCAATAGCGAAACCTGGATGCTCATATTGGTTCCTACATATTCTACGAAGATCTTTATCGGTCAAACCGCATAACAACATACGTTGTTCCCTTTGTCATCGGTATGTTACTTGCCCGAGATTCGATCGTCGGTATCTCAATACCTAGCTCAATCTCGTTACCGGCAAGTCTCTTTACTTGTTCCGTAATGCATCATCCCGCAACTAACTCATTAGTCACATTGCTTGCAAGGCTTATAGTGATGTGCATTACCGAGAGAGCCCAAAGAAACCTCTCCGACAATCGGAGTGACAAATCCTAATCTCGATCTATGCCAACTCGACAAGTACCATCGGAGACACCTGTAGAGCACCTTCATAATCACCAAGTTTCGTTGTGACGTTTGGTAGCACACAAAATGTTCCTCCGGTAACCGGGAATTGCATAATCTCATAGTCATAGGAACATGTATAAGTCATGAAGAAAGCAATAGCAGTAAACTAAACGATCAAGTGCTAAGCTAGCGAAATGGGTCAAGTCAATCACATCATTCTCCTAATGATGTGATCCCGTTAATCAAATGACAACTCATGTTTATGGCTAGGAAACTTAACCATCTATGATCACCGAGCTAGTCAAGTAGAGGCATACTAGTGACACTCTGTTTGTCCATGTATTCACACATGTATTATGTTTCCGGTTAATACAATTATAGCATGAATAATAAACATTTATCATAAAATAAGGAAATAAATAATAACTTTATTATTTCCTCTAGGGCATATTTGCTTCAGTCTCCCACTTGCACTAGAGTCAATAATCTAGATTACACAGTAATGATTCTAACACCCATGGAGTCTTGGTGTTGATCATGTTTTGCTCGTGGAAGAGGCTTAGTCAACGGGTCTGCAACAATCAGATTCATATGTATCTTGCAAATCTCTATGTCTCCCACCTGGACTTGATCCCGGATCGAATTGAAGCGTCTCTTGATGTGCTTGGTTCTCTTGTGAAATCTGGATTCCTTTGCCAAGGCAATTGCACCAGTATTGTCACAAAAGATTTTCATTGGACCCGATGCACTAGGTATGACACCTAGATCGAATATGAACTCCTTCATACAGACTCCTTCATTTGCTGCTTCCAAAACAGCTATGTACTCCGCTTCACACGTAGATCCCACCAAGACGCTTTGTTTAGAACTGCGCCAACTGACAGCTCCACCATTCAATATAAACACGTATCCGGTTTGTGATTTAGAATCGTCCGGATCAGTGTCAAAGCTTGCATCGATGTAACCATTTACGACGAGCTCTTTTTTCACCTCCATAAACGAGAAACATATCCTTAGTCCTTTTCAGGTATTTCGGGATGTTCTTGACCGCTGTCCAGTGATCTACCCCTGGATTACTTTGGTACCTCCCTGCTAAGCTAATGCAAGGCACACATCAGGTCTGGTACACAGCATTGCATACATGATAGAGCCTATGGCTGAAGCATAGGGAACACTTTTCATTTTCTCTCTATCTTTTGTAGTGGTCGGGCATTGAGTCTGACTCAACTTCACACCTTATAACACAAGCAAGAACCCTTTCTTTGCTTGATCCATTTTGAACTTTTTCAAAACTTTGTCAAGGTATGTGCTTTGTGAAAGTCCAATTAAGCGTCTTGATCTATCTCTATAGATCTTGATGCCCAATATGTAAGCAACTTCACCGAGGTCCTTCATTGAAAAACTCTTATTCAAGTATCCTTTTATGTTATCCAGAAATTCTATATCATTTCCAATCAACAATATGTCATCCACATATAATATTAGAAATGCTACAGAGCTCCCACTCACTTTCTTGTAAATACAGGCTTCTCCAAAAGTCTGTATAAAACAATATGCCTTGATCACACTATCAAAACGTTTATTCCAACTCTGAGAGGCTTGCACCAGTCCATAAATGGATTGCTGGAGCTTGCACACTTTGTTAGCACCCTTTGGATCGACAAAACCTTCTGGTTGCATCATATACAACTCTTCTTCTAGAAATCCATTCAGGAATGCAGTTTTGACATCCATTTGCCAAATTTCATAATCATAAAATGCAGCAATTGCTAACATGATTCGGACAGACTTAAGCATCACTACGGGTGAGAAAGTCTCATCATAGTCAACCCCTTGAACTTGTCGAAAACCTTTCGCAACAAGTCGAGCTTTGTAAACAGTAACATTACTGTCAGCGTCAGTCTTCTTCTTGAAGATCCATTTATTCTCTATGGCTTGCCGATCATCGGGCAAGTCAACCAAAGTCCACACTTTGTTCTCATACATGGATCCCATCTCAGATTTCATGGCTTCAAGCCATTTTGTGGAATCTGGGCTCACCATCGCTTCTTCATAGTTCCTAGGTTCGCCATGGTCAAGTAACATGACCTCCAGAATAGGATTACCGTACCACTCTGGTGCGGATCTAACTCTGGTTGACCTACGAGGTTTGGTAGTGATAACCCACAAGTGTAGGGGATCGCAACAGCTTTCGAGGGTAAAGTATTCAAACCAAATTTATTGATTCGACACAAGGGGAGCCAAAGAATATTCTTCAGTATTAGCAGTTGAGTTGTCAATTCAACCACACCTGGATAACTTAGTATCTGCAACAAAGTATTTAGTAGCAAAAGTGGTATGATAATAAAGGTAACAGTAGCAAAAGTAAAGATAAATGTTTTGGGGTTTTTTGTAGTAATTGTAACAGTAGCAACGGAAAAGTAAATAAGCGAAGAACAATATCTGAAAAGCTCGTAGGCAATGGATCAGTGATGGATAATTATGCCGGTTGCGATTCCTCATGTAATAGCTATAACATAGGGTGACACAGAACTAGCTCCAGTTCATCAATGTAATGTAGGCATGTATTCCGTAAATAGTCATACGTGCTCACGGAAAAGAACTTGCATGACATCTTTTGTCCTACCCTCCCGTGGCAGCGGGGTCCTAATGGAAACTAAGGGATATTAAGGCCTCCTTTTAATAGAGAACCGGAACAAAGCATTAGCACATAGTGAATACATGAACTCCTCAAACTACGGTCATCACCGAGAAGTATCCCGATTATTGTCACTTCAGGGTTGTCAGATCATAACACATAATAGGTGACTATAGACTTGCAAGATAGGATCAAGAACACACATATATTCATGAAAACATAATAGGTTCAGATCTGAAATCATGGCACTCGGGCCCTAGTGACAAGCATTAAGCATAGCAAAGTCATAGCAACATCAATCTCAGAACATAGTGGATACTAGGGATCAAACCCTAACAAAACTAACTTGATTACATGGTAAATCTCATCCATCCCATCACCGTCCAGCAAGCCTACGATGGAATTACTCACGCACGGCGGTGAGCATCATAAAATTGGTGATGGAGGATGGTTGATGATGACGATAGTAACGAATCCCCCTCTCCGGAGCCCCGAACGGACTCCAGATCAGCCCTCTTTAGAGAGATTAGGGCTTGGCGGCGGCTCCGTATCGTAAAACACAATGAAACTTTCTCTCTGATTTTTTTCTCCCCGAACGTGAATATATGGAGTTGGAGTTGAGGTCGGTGGAGGTCCAGGGGGCCCACGAGATAGGAGGGTGCGCCCTAGGGGGGCGCCCCCTGTCTCTTGGACAGCCTATGGGCCCCCTGGTGTTGATTATTTCACCAAAAATTCTTATTAATTCCAAAAAGGGCCTCCGTGGATTTCCAGGACATTCCAAGAACTTCTATTTTCTACACATAAAACAACACCATGGCAGTTCTGCTGAAAACAGCGTCAGTCTGGGTTAGTTTCATTCAAACCATGCAAGTTAGAGTCCAAAACAAGGGCAAAAGTGTTTGGAAAACTAGATACGTTGGAGACGTAACAACCCGCCCAAGCTTAAACCTTTGCTTGTCCTCAAGCAATTCAGTTGATAAATTGAAAGTGATAAAGAAAAACTTTTACAAACTCTATTTGCTCTTGTTGTTGTAACATGAAAAGCCAACATTCAAGTTTTAGCAAATATTATGAACTAACCATACTCACAATAACACCTAGGTCTCACAATTACTCATATCAATAGCATAATCAGCTAGCAAGCCATAATAGTAAAACTCGGATGACAACACTTTCTCAAAATAATCATAACATGATATAACAAAATGGTATCTCGCTAGCCCTTTCTGAGACCGCAAAACATAAATGCAGAGCACCTTTAAAGATCAAGGACTGACTAAACATTGTAATTCATGGTAAAAGAGATCCAGTCAAGTCATACCCAATATAAACCAATAGTAATGAATGCAAATGAAAATGTGCTCTCCAGCGGGTGCTTTTAATAAGAAGGGTGATGACTCAACATAAAAGTAAATAGATAGGCCCTTCGCAGAGGGAAGCAGGGATTTGTAGAGGTGCCAGAGCTCGATTTTAAAATAGAGATTGAATAACATTTTGAGCGGCATACTTTCGCTGTCAATGCAACAACTATGAGATGGCTATATCTTCCATACTAAATGCATTATAGGCAGTTCCCAAACAGAATGGTAAAGGTTTATACTCCCCCAACCACCAACAAGCATCAATCCATGGCTTGCTCGAAACAACGAGTGCCTCCAACATACAACAGCCCTGGGGGAGTTTTGTTTAATAATTTTGATTTGCTTTGATCTTTTTGGATCATGGGACCGGGCATCCCGGTTACTGGCCCTTTCTCGTGAATGAGGAGCGGAGTCCACTCCTCTTGAGAATAACCCACCTAGCATGGAAGATATAGGCAGCCCTAGTTGTAACATGAGCTACTCAAGCATACAAAACAGAATTTCATTTGAAGGTTTGGAGTTTGGCACATACAAATTTACTTGGAACGGCAGGTAAATACCGCATATAGGAAGGTATAGTGGACTCATATGGAATAACTTTGGGGTTTAAGGAGTTAGGATGCACAACCAGTATTCCCGCTTAGTACAGGTGAAGGCTAGCAAAAGACTGGGAAGCAACCAACTGAGAGAGCGACAATAGTGATAAACATGCATTAAAATTAATTCACACCGAGTACAAGCATGAGTAGGATATAATCCACCATGAACATTAATATCATGAAGGCTATGTTGATTTGATTCAACTACATGCGTGAACATGTGCCAAGTCGAGTCACTCAATTCATTCAAAGGAGGATACCATCCCATCATACCACATCACAATCATTCTAATAGCATGTTGGCACGCAAGGTAAACCATTATAACTCATAGCTAATCAAGCATGGCACAAGCAACTATAATCTCTAAATATCATTGCAAATATGTTTACTTCATAATAGCTGACTCAGGAATGATGAACTCATCATATTTACAAAAACAAGAGAGGTCGAGTTCATACCTGCTTTTCTCATCTCAAAAAGTTCATCGTATATCGTCATTATTGCCTTTCACTTGCACGACCGAACGATGTGTATAATAATAAGAGTGCACGTGCATTGGCTAAGCTGGAATCTGCAAGCATTCAACTCAAGAGAGAAGAAAAGGTAATATGGGCTCTAAGTTAAATAAAAATCATGCATATGAGAGCCACTAAGCATTTTCAATATAGTCTTCTCGACCCCCAAAAGAAAGAAAAGAAAATAAAACTATTTACACGAGAAAGCTCCCAACAAGTAAGAAGAAGAACTAGAAATCTTTTTGGGTTTTCATTTTAATTCTACTACAAGCATGGAAATTAAACTAACTATTTTTTTTGGTTTTTCTTAAAGTTTATCGAACACACAAGAAGAAAACTAGAAAAAGAAAATTAAACTAACATGGATACTACAATGAAAGAGTATGAGCACCGACAACTAGTGTGTGAACATGAATGTAAAGTCGGTGAGAAATGCGTACTCCCCCAAGCTTAGGCTTTTGGCCTAAATTGGTCTAGTACCAAGGATTGCCTGGCTGATATCCATAAGTGAAACTGGGGTTGTACTGAGATGCAGAGGCAACCGCCTCCTGAGCAGCAGCGTGTTGGTGAGCTGCCTCCATTCCCCTCTCGTATTCAGCTGCTTCTTCCCTGGTGACAACATATCGTCCTTTTGCCTGGTAATCAAAAAGATAGGGAGCAGGAAGAATAACAGGGATGACGTTGCGTCTGTCATAGATTAGTCTATAATGGAGGAATTGTTCATTCCTCTCAAGAAAATGATGATTGTACATAGCTTCTTTATCCAAATAAACAGGAGGTAAAATCATATCCCCCTCTCGCGGGGCTATATTAAGATAATTAGCCACACGGGTTGCATAAATTCCTCCAAATAAATCCCCCTTTCTACTATTATTCTGCAACGTGCAACTATTGCCCCCAAGTTATAACCTTTGTAGCCTGAAACAGCACTCTTGAGGACACAAAGATCAGGGACAGACATGTGACATGCTTCGTCTTTACCGTTAATGCATCTGCCAATAAAGAGAGCAAAATAATGTATAGCAGGAAAATGAATGCTCCCTATGGTAGCTTGTGCTATGTCCCTAGATTCTCCCATAGTAATACTAGCAAGAAAATGTCTAAATTCAGATTTGCGAGGATCATTAATATTACCCCACTACGGGAGTTTGCAAGCAGTTGTGAAATCCTCCAAATCCATGGTATAAGATGTATCATAAATATCAAACATGACACTAGGAGAATTACGCGCACAGATATATTCAAACCTCCGCACAAAGGAATCGGTTAACTGATAATATTAAGGACACTTATCTTGTACGAAGTCCTCCAGCTCGGCATTACGCACATACGCGTCAAATTCCTCCTTGAAGCCTGCTTCGACCATAAAATCATCGGAGGGCCACTCACAAGCCCGTACATTTGCGTCCCTCGGCAATTCAACATCTTGCTCACGTATAGCAATCCTTGGCCCTTTCTTTGCCGAGGAACCACCTTGGTACATTCTTCTAAGCATAATTCTTTTTTCTGAAAATTTCTGAAATTCTAGTAACTTCAAAATAAAAGTGAATAAAACTAAACAAGATTGATAGCAACTACTCCTACAAGTGCCTAGAGCCTATATCATGCATTGAAATTGCTTGGGACCTCAAAATTTTAACATGCATGCTCAAGAACATGGTCACCTATGCAGAAAAAATTTGCAATGAATAAAGCACTAGAACAAAAACTAATTGGACCAATGGAGGAGTCACATACCAAGCAACAATCTCCCAAAGCAGTTTTGTGAATGGAGCTTTGAGCAAGGAGATCGAAAATCGCAGCAAAACGAGCTAGACCTCGTGCTTGAGTTGGATGGGGATTTTTTTGGGTAGAAGATGAAGTGTGTGGGTGCGGGCATAAGTGGAGGGGGGCCACCGGGGGCCCACGAGACAGGGGGGCGCACCCTATAGGGGGGGCGCGCCCTCCACTCTCGTGGCCTGGTGCTTGCCCCTCCTGCAGTGATTTCAGTGCCTAAAATCCTCAAATATTCCAGAAAAAATCATACTAAATTTGCAAGGCATTTGGAGCACTTTTATTTTCGGACTATTTTTTAATGCACGGATAATTCAGAAAACAGATGGATAATACTATTTTTGCTTTACTTATTCTAAATAATAGAAAGTAAAAAGAGGGTACAGAAGGTTGTGCCTTCTAGTTTCATCCATCTCATGATCATCAAAATGAATCCACTAACAAGGTTGATCAAGTCTTGTTAACCAACTCATTCCGAATAACACGGAACCGGAGAAATTTCGAATAACACTAAGTTACCTCAATGGGGATATGAAAATCCCCAACAATAAGAATATCATACTTTTTCTTGACAGTAGGCAGAGGAAATTCAAAACCTCCAATAATAATAGTTGGAATTTTTTCAATAGAATTAATGCTATGAACTTGAGATTGTTTCCTCAGAAAGTGTACCGTATGCTCATTACCATTAACATGAAAAGTGACATTGCCTTTGTTGCAATCAATAACAGCCCCTGCAGTATTAAGAAAAGGTCTACCAAGGATAATAGACATACTATCATCCTCGGAAATATCAAGAATAACAAAGTCCGTTAAGATAGTGACATTTGCAACCACAACAGGCACATCCTCACAAATACCGACAAGTATAGCAGTTGATTTATTAGCCATTTGCAAAGATATTTTAGTAGGTGTCAACTTATTCAATTCAAGTCTACGATATAAAGAGAGAGGCATGACACTAACACCGGCTCCAAGATCACATAAAGCAGTTCTAACATAATTTCTTTTAATAGAGCATGGTATAGTTGGTACCCCAGGATCTCCAAGTTTCTTTGGTATTCCACCCTTAAAAGTGTAATTAGCAAGCATGGTGGAAATTTCAGCTTCCGGTACCTTTCTTTTATTTGTAATGATATCTTTCATATACTTAGCATAAGGATTTACTTTCAGCATATCAGTTAAGCGCATACGTAAGAAAATAGGTCTAATCATTTCAGCAAAGCGCTCAAAATCCTCATCATCCTTTGACTTGGATGGTTTAGGAGGAAAGGGCATGGGTTTCTGAACCCATGGTTCTCTTTCTACCGTGCTTCCTAGCAACAAAATCTCTCTTATCATAATGTTGATTCTTTGAATGTGGGTTATCAAGATCAACAGCAGGTTCAATCTCTACATCATTGTTTTTGCTAGGTTGAGCCTCAACATGAACATTATTATTAACATTATCACTAGGTTCATGTTCATCACCTGATTGTGTTTCAGGATCAGAAATAGAAATATCATTGGGATTCTCAGGTGTGTCTACAGTAGGTTCACTATAAGCATGCAAAGTTCTATCGTTTTTCTTTTTCTTCTTTTTAGAACAACTAGGTGCCTCTAGATTATTTCTCTGAGAATCTTGCTCGATTCTCTTAGGGTGGCCTTCAGGATACAAAGGTTCCTGAGTCATTCTATCAGTTCTAGTAGCCACTCTAACAGCAAAGTCATTTTTATTATTTAATTCCTCAAGCAAATCATTTTGAACTTTAAGTACTTGCTCAGCTTGAGTAGCAACCATAGAAGCATATTACTTTTGGGACTAACCTATTAACCGGAGGCCCAGCCCATATTGCTATTTTATTGCCTGCTTCAGTATTTCAAAGAAAAGGAATATCAAACGAAGTACAAATGGAATGAAACCTTCGGGAGCGTGATTTTTGGAAAGGATATGATCCGGGAGACTTGGAGTTCAAGCCAGGGGAGGTTCGAGGAAGCCAGGAGATAGGAGGGCGTTCCCACCCCCCTGGGAGCGCCCCCTGTCTCCTGGGCCCCTCGAGGCTCCCCCGATCGACTTCTTTCGCCTATATAAGTCCAC
This sequence comes from Triticum dicoccoides, assembly GCF_002162155.2. Lineage (NCBI taxonomy): Eukaryota > Viridiplantae > Streptophyta > Magnoliopsida > Poales > Poaceae > Triticum > Triticum dicoccoides. Next base: position 682,249,668 of record NC_041385.1, on the reverse strand, counting down.
GTACCCTAAAAACATTGAAGACGAAGATAGATCGGGAGTTCCGCCGCCGCAAGCCTCTGTAGCCACCATAAACCTCTCGGGAGCCTGTTCCGGCACCCTGCCGGAGGGGGGATCCCTCACCGGTGGCCATCTTCATCATCCTGGCGCTCTCCATGACGAGGAGGGAGTAGTTCACCCTCGGGGCTAAGGGTATGTACCAGTAGCTATGTGTTTGATCTCTCTCTCGTGTTCTCTCTATGGCACGATCTTGATGTATCGCGAGCTTTGCTATTATAGTTGGATCTTATGATGTTTCTCCCCCTCTACACTCTTGTGGTGAATTGAGTTTTCCTCTTGAAGTTTTCTTATCAGATTGAGTCTTTAAGAATTTGAGAACACTTGATGTATGTCTTGCCGTGTTTATCTGTGGTGACAATGGGATATCATGTGCCACTTGATGTATGTTTTGGTGATCAACTTGCGGGTTCCACCCATGAACCTATGCATAGGGGCTGGCACACGTTTTCGTCTTGACTCTCCGGTAGAAACTTTGGGGCACTCTTTGAAGTACTTTGTGTTGGTTGAATAGATGAATCTGAGATTGTGTGATACATATCATATAATCATGCCCACGGATACTTGAGGTGACAATGGAGTATCTAGGTGACATTAGGGTTTTGGTTGATTTGTGTCTTAAGGTGTTATTCTAGTATGAACTCTTGAATAGATCGATCCGAAAGAATAACTTTGAGGTGGTTTCGTACCCTACCATAATCCTTTCGTTTGTTCTCCGCTATTAGTGGCTTTGGAGTGACTCTTTGTTGCATGTTGAGGGATTGTTATATGATCTATCTATGTTATTATTGTTGAGAGAACTTGCACTAGTGAAAGTATGAACCCTATGCCTTGTTTCCTACCATTGCAATACCGTTTATGCTCACTTTTATCATTAGTTACCTTGCTGTTTTTATATTTTCAGATTACAAATACCTATATCTACTATCCATATTGCACTTGTATCACCATCTCTTCGCTGAACTAGTGCACCTATACAATTTACCTTTGGATTGGGTGTGTTGGTGACACAAGAGACTCTTTGTTATTTGGTTACAGGGTTGCTTGATAAACCTTAGGTCATCCACTTGAGGTAAATTTGCTACTGTCCTACAAACCTGTGCACTTGCAGGCCCAACAACGTCTACAATAAGAAGGTTGTGTAGTAGACATCAAGCTTCATCAGCACGATGGCATGATGATGGTGTTGATGAAGTTATCGACGCAGGGCTTCGCCTAAGCACCGCTATGATATGACCGAGGTGGATTATGGTGGAGGAGGGCACCGTACACCGCTAAGAGAGATCAATGATCAACATGTGTGTCTATGGGGTGCCCCCTGGCCACATATATAAAGGATGGAGGAGGGGGGAGAGGGCTGGCCCCTATGGTGTGCCCTGGAGGAGTCCTACTCCCACCGGGAGTAGGATTCCCCCCTTCCCTCGTTGGACTAGGAGAGAAGGAAGGGGGAGAGAGGGAGGAAGGAAAGGGGGGCGCCGCCCCCCTCCTAGTCCAATTCGGACCAGAGGGGGAGGGGGCGCACGGCCTGCCCTGGCCTCCTCTCTCTCTCCACTATGGCCCATTAAGGCCCATACAATTACCGGGGGTTCCGGTAACCTCCAGGTACTCCGCTAAAATCCCGATGTCACTCGGAACCATTCTGATGTCCAAATATAGGCTTCCAATATATCGATCTTTATGTCTCAACCATTTTGAGACTCCTCGTCATGTCCGTGATCATATCCGGGACTCCGAACTACCTTCGGTACACATAAACTCATAATACCGATCGACATCGAACTTTAAGCGTGCGTACCCTACGGGTTCGAGAACTATGTAGACATGACCGAGACACGTCTCCGGTCAATAAAAAATAGCGGAACTTGGATGCTCATATTGCTTCCTACATATTCTACGAAGATCTTTATTGGTCAAACCGCATAACAACATATGTTGTTCCCGTTGTCGTCGGTATGTTACTTGCCCGAGATTCGATCGTCGGTATCTCAATACCTAGCTCAATCTTGTTACCGACAAGTCTCGTTACTCGTTCTGTAATGCATCATCCCTCACTAACTCATTAGTCACATTGCTTGCAAGGCTTATAGTGATGTGCATTACCGAGAGGGCCCAAAGATACCTCTCCGACAATCGGAGTGACAAATCCTAATCTCGATCTATGCCAACTCAACAAGTACCATCGGAGACACCCGTAGAGCACCTTTGTAATCACCCAGTTACGTTGTGACGTTTGGTAGCACACAAAGTGTTCCTCCGGTAATTGGGAGTTGCATAATCTCATAGTCATAGGAACATGTATAAGTCATGAAGAAAGCAATAGCAGTAAACTAAACGATCAAGTGCTAAGCTAACGAAATGGGTCAAGTCAATCACATCATTCTCCTAATGATGTGATCCCGTTAATCAAATGACAAGTCATGTCTATGGCTAGGAAACTTAACCATCTTTGATCACCGAGCTAGTCAAGTAGAGGCATACTAGTGACACTCTGTTTGTCTATGTATTCACACATGTATTATGTTTCCTGTTAATACAATTCTAGCATGAATAATACACATTTATCATAAAATATGGAGATAAATAATAACTTTATTATTGCCTCTAGGGCATATTTCCTTCAATAGGACCCCGCTGCCACGGGAGGGTAGGACAAAAGATGTCATGCAAGTTCTTTTCCATAAGAACGTATGACTATATTCGGAATACATGCCTACATTACATTGATGAACTGGAGCTAGTTTTGTGTCACCCTATGTTATAACTGTTGCATGAGGAATCGCATCCGACATAATTATCCATCACTTATCCAATGCCTATGAGCTTTTCACATATTGATCTTTGCTTAGTTACTTTACCGTTGCCACTGTTACAATTACTACAAAACTGCTATTGTTACTTTTGCCACTGTTACCGTTACTTCCATACTACTTTGCTACTAAATACTTTGCTACAGATATTAAGTTTCCCAGGTATGGTTGAATTGACAACTCAACTTCTAATACTTGAGAATATTCTTTGGCTCCCCTTGTGCCGAATCAATAAACTTGGGTTGAATACTCTACCCTCAAAAACTATTGTGATCCCTTATACTTGTGGGTTATCACGGGTTAGTCCCGGAGACCACAACTCCCTGCGGGTCTTGCCGAAAGCGGATGGCCTCCTCCGCCAGCTGGCGCGTCTCTGGGAAGGCCCTTGTCAAAAAAGTAGAACAAGTCAGATCAATCACCATGGGGAAGAAGCCGGCATCCCAACCCGGCAGAACCCAAGGAAAGCACTTACTGGAGAAGGACTCTTCCAGGTGCTGCACTTCAAGTAAAGTACCGCGCCGCTCCCTGGCAATGGTGCGGTCACGCTCCTGGAGCGTCTTCTCCAAGTTGATAACCTTGGCAAGGGCCGCCTTCAACTCGGCATCCTTGGCCTCGGCCGCCTTTTTGGACTCCTTGCAGCAATGGGTTTCAGCCTGACGGGCCTCCTCCGTGGCGGACCCGAGCGCCTTCAGGTGCTCCACCTTGGCCTGGAGCTGGCACTTGTCATCGGCCATCTTGCCGTGTTGATGGTCGGTGATGTCGCTTGAAGTTACGTTGGTATTTCCCCAAAGAGGAAGGGATGATGCAGCACAGCGGCGGTAGGTATTTCCCTCAGATATGAAACCAAGGTTATTGAACCAGTAGGAGAAAAGCAACACAACGTAAATAGCCCCTACACACAAATAACAACACCTCGCAACCCGACGTGTTAAAGGGATCACTGGTACATGTTGGTGCTATATAAACGGTTTTTAACCCCTTTCCGCGACGGCCTTTGGAACCATCGCCAAATGAGTGTGGGCGATAGGGGGTCCTTCCCACATGACCCAGAAACCGTCGGGGATATGCCCTCCTGGCACACACGCTCGACAAAATGAGGTCGTGTGCGACCGGCGAGCACTCAAATATAGAAATACATATAGTAGTGCTAAAAAATACAATCAGTCACCGCTATTATTTCCGGTTGTAAGTACATCCCACACAGTCAGTCACCACAAAACGTTTCCGTTAGTATATACATCCCACACAGTCACTCCATGGAAAACGTTTGCGCAAGGTGGCATAACGCAAACAGTTTTCAAGAGAATGTCGTGTGTGATTATTCATTGATCCAACACGGTTTATTCCTAGAAACTGTGTGCATTGCCTGAGCTCATCGCCCATGGTGTTTTCTTAATAAGCGTTTGCAATAAAAAAACAATTAGCAAGCTAATTGGCCAATTAGTGGGCTAATTGCCCTATTATTAATAATCCATTTACTAATCTAACTGACATTCATATTAAGCAGATAATATATTCCATTTCCATATTAAGGAAGCAGGATTTCATAATTGAGATACATCGGAGTACAACATGATATAGCTTCAGCACTCAGCTACCCCATTACACGACTGCACCAGCAGCAAGTTTCACATGCAACATCTAGAACCTTTCGAAATTAGCACCATAGACGGTACATAGACAGATGCATCTCATCTGGAAAACTGCTGAAGCGGAAGGCGAATATTGAGCCTTCATTCATGTTGAAGGTCTTTGCAACTTTAGGCCAGTGCCTGTGGATGATTGACCGTCCATCCTTCTACCTCTTCAGGAACACTTCAATATTGTACCGTGGGTGTTGTATGAAAACTTTCTTCGCCTCCTACCACAAAGTTGGTTTGAGAGGTAATCATTAGTGAACCCTGAAAACAAGGATGTGCATAAATATCTTCTCTATATTGGAAAGGGGCAAAGGAATAAAAAAGGCAAGGTATAATAGTTAATACCATCTTGTAAACTTCAGTGCTTCCCATTGTTTCCCTGCAACACATATAAGGTAGTTACTCATCAGGTTAAGTAAGTGTTCGCATGCTATCACTAAAATATGTTGATGATAAATAAGCACATTGCCGATTCATCAGATTTATTCAAGCCACATGGAAACCCCATTTATCCAAACCAAGCATGATTAAGAACTAGGAAATATAGCACTTGTATATGTTTCTCGTGTATTAAGTGCAGCCAAATTCGATTTATTCCTCACATGGTATACAATAACAGAATGCAGCCACAACAATTGAACATCGCATTGCAGAATTGAACCAAGCAGTTAACTAAACACCACAACAAATGAAACAAACGTTAACTGAGCACCACATTGCACAATATAACATACTCCTAATAGAAGATCAGATAGTTAACCAAACCAAGCATGCTTAACAACTTGGAAATATAGCAATTGTATTTGTTAGTCATCTATTTAGTACAGCCAAATTTGATTTATTTCTCACATGGTATACAATAACAGAATGCAGCCACAACAATTGAACATCGAATTGTAGAATTGAACCAAGCAGTTAACTAAACACCACAACAAATGAACCAAACGTTAACTGAGCACCACATTGCACAATATAACATACTCGTAATAGAAGATCAAACAGTTAACCAAACCAAACATGCTTAAAAACTGGGAAATATAGCAATTGTATTTGTTTCTCATGTATTTAGTACAACCAAATTTGATTTATTTTTCACATGGTATACAATAAAAGAATGCAGCCACAACAATTGAACATCGCATTGTAGAATTGAACCAAGCAGTTAACTAAACACCATAACAAATGAACCAAACGATAACTGAGCACTACATTGCACAATATAACATACTCGTAATAGATGATCAGACATTTAACCAAACCAAGCATGCTTAACAACTTGGAAATATTGCACCCTGAAGAATTGAACATCACATTTGTAGAATTGAACCAAGCAGTTAACTGAACACCACATTGCACGACATATAGAACATATACAGTATAACAGAAGATTGCATGGTAAAAGTAGATAGCACAATTCACTAGAATTTGTTAAGGAAAGGCAGTAGCTAGCAAACTGAACATGGGTCCATATAGTGAGCTAATAAGACAAGCTACTCCTCATTGTCGGAGATATCAATGACGATTGGCTCCTTGGACATGGAAGAGGGTGAGTCCTCCGCGTCGTGGGTGCCCTCGTTGTAGTGGTGAGTTGCCTGAGCCGCTCCGGGCACCAACCTACTGGCTCTCGAGATGAGTTAAGCACGTGCACGCTGAGAAAACACCTCGTAGTCTTTGTCGAAGGCACCGATGGTGGCCTCGAGAAAACGCCACGAACTGTCATTTAAAGCAGCCAACCGTGTCGTGGGGTCGGTGCACGAGGCCTCAACGGTGGCCTCGACGGTGAGCTTCTCCTCCAAGATCTGGGGGTCGACACGAATGGCAGCCATTGCGACCTCATCCGCGCGTGCGGCCGCGATTTGCTTCTCCGCTGCCAAATGCTCCTTCAGATCCTGGCTATACTGCATGCACCATGGCTTAGGGCGGCGCATATTTGGTGGAGGGGGGGTCGGTGATTTGGGTGGAAGGTGTCGCGCTCGCGCCGGCAGTCGGGGCATGTGGGATGTGGAAGGGGGAGGAGGATGGGGGTCGGGTGTGGATTACCTGCCTGGATAGGCGAGGCTGAGCAGCGTGAAGGAGGTTCGCCGGTGTTGAGGCGGCGTTGCAAGAAAGGAGTGAAGGTTTCAACTTGCAAAGGAAGGCGGAAAGGGGGGAAATGTGGATTTTGGTAAGGGGGAGGGGCGGGGAGGTAGATATTTCCGCGGAAGCCGAAAATTTGGAATCGCTTCAGCCAAAAAACTGGCGCGCAAAGTGTTATCAGACACGGTCACTTATTCAGAGCAGGCTAATGGATTGTAGCCGTCGCACCTTCTCGCGTAAGCCGTATGCGTACTATACTCTGATGGTGCTCCAAGATATTTTGTGCTGCATCTCACACGGTTGGTTATAATAAACTGTGTGGGATCTACTTGATTTTTCGTCTTGATTTGAATTAAATAATGGGGTCATAGCGGCCATGGACGGTGTTTGAATTGTTAGACCTTTTATCTGCAGTGAACATGCAACTATATGTGTGTCATAAAAGAATTGGAATTATTCGGGGTTCGTTTGGACATTTTTATGCATTAAGTGAGTTTTCAATGCATTTATGTGCATAATTCAAATTTGAACTACATGCACATGCTCCAGTGCATATAAATTGGTTGAAAAATCAAATCTTTGTCCTTGGGTGCATTCTTAGGTCCCATGCAAGAAATGGGAATGAATGTCAAACACCCTTCCACCGTCACTCCGCCGCAAACATTGAGATACCTGGTATTTAAATTCTAGTAATCCAAAACCCGTCTGAAATTCATGAAACTTGGCATGGTATCATGGAGCGGCATCAACATGTCGTGGTAAAAAATTTGTCCTATTTGGGGTAGGTTTGGGTATAAGCTTCTCACAAACCAGAGCTTCTCACAACAAGCATGATGGTTTCGGTAGGAATGTCCCACCTTTGGGGACGAAATGATATCCATTGCCTCTTATTGCTTTCAAAACAAATTCTCGTCTCAACATAGAACAACAAGTGTGTTGTGTCAATTTTTGTGTTTTTTCGGGGTTCGTTTGGACATTTTTATGCATTAACTGAGTTTTGAATGCATTTATGTGCATAATTCAAATTTGAACTCCATGCACATGCTCCGGTGCATATAAATTGGTTGAAAAATCAAATATGTGTCCTTGGGTGAATGCTTAGGTCCCATGCAAGAAATGGGAATGAATTTCAAACACTGGGGCACCGTTGATTGCCGGCGAAACATTGAGATACCTGGTATTTAATTTCTTGTAAATCCAAAACTCATCTGAAATTCATGAAACTTGGCATGGTATCATGGAGTGGCATCAACATGTCGTGGTAAAAAATTTGTCCCACTTGGGGCAGGTTTGGGTATAAGCTTCTCACAAACCAGATCTTCTCACAACAAGCACAATGGTTTCGATAGGGAACGTCCCACCTTTAGGGACGAAACGATATCCATTGCCTCTTATTGCTTTCAATTTTTTTCTCGTGTCAACATAGAACAACAGGAGTGTTGTGTCATTTTTGTGATTTTTTGGGGTTCGTTTGGACATTTTTATGCATTAACTGAGTTTTCAATGCATTTATGTGCATAATTCAAATTTGAACTACATGCACATGCTCCAGTGCATATAAATTGGTTGAAAAATCAAATTTGTGTCTTCGGGTGCATGCTTAGGTCCCATGCAAGAAATAGGAATGGATTTCAAACACCAGGGCACCGTTGATTGCCGGCAAAACATTGAGATACATGGTATTTAAATTCTAGTAAATCCAATACTCGTCTAGAATTCATGAAACACGACATGGTATTATGGAGCGGCATCAACATGCCGTGGTAAAAAAATTGTCCCATTTGGGGCAGGTTTGGGTATAAGCTTCTCACAAACCAGAGCTTATCACAACAAGCATGATGGTTTCGATAGGGAACGTCCCACCTTTGGGGACGAAATGATATCCATTGCCTCTTATTGCTTTCATTTTTTTCTCGTTTCAACATAGAACAACAGGAGTGTTGTGTCATTTTTTGTGATTTTTCGGGGTTCGTTTGGACATTTTTATGCATTAAGTGAGTTTTCAATGCATTTATGTGCAGAATTCAAATTTGAACTACATGCACATGCTCGAGTGCATATAAATTGGTTGAAAAATCAAATCTGTGTCCTTGGGTGCATGCTTAGGTCCCATGCAGGAAATGGGAATGAATTTCAAACACCAGGGCACCGTTGATTGCCGGAAAAACGTTGAGATACCTGGTATTTAAATTCTAGTAAATCCAAAACTCGTCTGAAATTCATGAAACTTGGCATGCAATCATGGAATGGCACCCGACATGTTGTGCTATTTTTCATGTCCATTTTGAGAGAAGGCGCGCACGAATAATGACAGCTAACAAAGGCATTTTGAAAAAATAGCTGATGATGTCTACTACACAGCCTTCTTCTTGTAGACATTGTTGGGCCTCCAAGTGTAGAGGTTTGTAGGACAGTAGCAAATTTCCCTCAAGTGGATGACCTAAGGTTTATCAATCTGTAGGAGGCGTAGGATGAAGATGGTCTCTCTCAAACAACCCTGCAACCAAATAAGAAAGAGTCTCTTGTGTCCCCAACACAGCCAATACAATGGAAATTTTATAGGTGCACTAGTTCGGCGAAGAGATGGTGATACAAGTGCAATATGGATGGTACATATAGGTTTTTGTAATCTGAAAATATGAAAACAGCAAGGTAACTAATGATAAAAGTGAGCATAAACGGTATTGCAATGCTAGGAAACAAGGCCTAAGGTTCATACTTTCACTAGTGCAAGTTCTCTCAACAATAATAACATAATTGGATCATATAACTTTCCCTCAACATGCAACAAAGAGTCACTCCAAAGCCACTAATAGCGGAAAACAAACGAAGAGATTATGGTAGGGTACGAAACCACCTCAAAGTTATTCTTTCTGCTCGATCTATTCAAGAGTCCGTAGTAAAATAACACGAAGCTATTATTTCCGTTCAATCTATCATAGAGTTCGAACTAGAATAACACCTTAAGACACAAGTCAACCAAAACCCTAATGTCACCTAGATACTCCATTGTCACCTCAAGTATCTGTGGGTATGGTTATACGATATGCATCACACAATCTCAGATTCATCTGCTCAACCAACACAAAACTTCAAAGAGTGCCCCAAAGTTTCTACCGGAGAGTCAAAATGAAAACATGTGCCAACCCCTATGCATAGGTTCATGGGCGGAACCCGCAAGTTGATCACCAAAACATACATCAAGTGGCACATGATATCCCATTGTCACCACAGATAAACACGGCAAGACATACATCAAGTGTTCTCAAATCCTTAAAGACTCAATCCAATAAGATAACTTCAAAGGGAAAACTCAATCCATTACAAGAGAGTAGAGGGGGAGAAACATCATAAGATCCAACTATAATAGCAAAGCTCGCGATACATCAAGATCGTGCCATAGAGAGAACACGAGAGAGAGAGAGAGATCAAACACATAGCTACTGGTACATACCCTCAGCCCCGAGGGTGAACTACTCCCTCCTCGTCATGGAGAGCACCGGGATGATGAAGATGGCCACCGGTGAGGGATCCCCCCTCCGGCAGGGTGCCGGAACGGGCTCCCAAGAGTTTTTTGGTGGCTACAGAGGCTTGCGGCGGCGGAACTCCTGATCTATTCTCATCTTTGATGTTTTTAGGGTATATGGAGATATATAGGTGAAAGAAGTCGGTCGGGGGAGCCTCGAGGGGCCCACAAGACAGGGGGCGCGCCCAGTAGGGGGCGCGCCCTCCACCCTCTTGGCCACCTCGAAGCTTCCTTGACTTCAATTCCAAGTCTCCTCGATCACGTTCATTCCAAAAATCACGCTCCCGAAGGTTTTATTCCGTTTGGACTCCGTTTGATATTCCTTTTCTTCGAAACACTGAAATAGGCAAGAAAACAGCAATATGGGCTGGGCGGCCGGTTAATAGGTTAGTCCCAAAAATAATATAAAAGTGCATAATAAAGCCCGTAAACATCCAAAATAGATAATAATATAGCATGAATGCTTCATAAATTATAGATACGTTGGAGACCTGAGGGATTTGTGGACCTGAGGGATTTGTCTATTAATAATCTGCAAAAAGAATCAACCTAAAATCGCTCTCCAGTAAAAAATGGCAGCTCATCTTGTGAGCCCTAAACTTTCTGTTTTTTTTACAACAAGATCAATAAACTTCACCCAAGTCTTCCCAAAGGTTCTACTTGGCACAAACACTAATTAAAACATAAAACCTCATCTAAACAGAATCTAGATGGATTATTTATTACTAAACAGAACCAAAAAGCAAGAAACAAAAATAAAATTGGGTTGCCTCCTAACAAGCGCTATCGTTTAACGCCCCTAGCTAGGCATGATGATTTCAATGATGCTCACATAAAAGATAAGAATTGAAACACAAAGAGAGCATCATGAAGAATATGACTAGCACATTTAAGTCTAACCCACTTCCTATGCATAGGGATTTTGTGAGCAAACAACTTATGGGAACAATAACAACTAGCATAGGAAGGCAAAACAAGCATAACTTCAAAACTTTAAGCACATAGAGAGGAAACTTCATATTATTGCAATTCCTACAAGCATATTTTCCTCCCTCATAATAATTTTCAGTAGCATCATGAATGAATTCAACAATATAACCAGAACATAAAGCATTCTTTTCATGATCTACTTGCATAGAAAATTTACTACTCTCCACATAAGCAAATTTCTTCTCATGAATAGTAATGGGAACAAACTCAACAAAATAATTGTCATGTGAGGCATAATCCAATTGAAAACTAAAAACATGTTGACAAGTTTCATGGTTATCATTATTCTTATTAGCACACAAGTCATCACAATAATCATCATAGATAGCAACTTTGTTCTCATAATCAATAGGAACCTCTTCGGAAATAGTGGATTCATCACTAAATAAAGTTATGACCTCTCCAAATCCACTTTCATAATTATCACAATAGTATTCAACATCCTCCAAAATAGTGGGACCATTACTTCCTAAAGTTGACACTCTTTCAAACCCACTTTCATCAATATAATCATCATAAATAGGAGGCATGCTTTCATCATAATAAATATTCTCATCAAAACTTGGGGGACTAAACATATCATCTTCATCAAACTAGCATCCCCAAGCTTGTGGATTTGCATATCATTAGCATCATGGAAATTCAAGGAATTCATACTAACAACATTGCAATCATGCTCGTCATACAAAGATCTAGTACCAAACATTTTAATGCATTCTTCTTCTAGCAATTGGGCACAGTTTTCCTTACCATCATTCTCACGAAAGATATTAAAAAGATGAAGCGTAAGAGACAAACTCAATTCCATTTTTTCTAGTTTTCTTTTATAGACTAAACTAGTGATAAAACAAGAAACAAAAAGATTTGATTGCAAGATCCAAAGATATACCTTCAAGCACTCACCTCACCGGCAACGACGCCATAAAAGAGCTTAGTTAACGGGGTGTGAGTGCCGCTTACCTAGCCTCCCCGGCAACGGCGCCAGAAAAGAGCTTGATGTCTACTACACAACCTTCTTCTTGTAGACGTTGTTGGGCCTCCAAGTTAGAGGTTTGTAGGACAGCAGCAAATTGCCCTCAAGTGGATGACCTAAGGTTTATCAATTCGTAGGAGGCGTAGGATGAAAATGGTCTCTCTCAAACAACCCTGCAACCAAATAACAAAGAGTCTCTTGTCTCCCCAACACATCCAATACAATGGAAATTGTATAGGTGCACTAGTTCAGCAAAGAGATGGTGATACAAGTGCAATATGGATGGTAGATATAGGTTTTTGTAATCTGAAAATATAAAAATGACAAGGTAACTGATGATAAAAGTGAGTGTAAACGGTATTGCAATGCTAGGAAACAAGGCCTAAGGTTCATACTTTCACTAGTGCAAGTTCTCTCAACAATATACATAATTGGATCATATAACTATCCCTCAACATGGAACAAAGAGTCACTCCAAAGCCACTAATAGCGGAAAACAAACGAAGAGATTATGGTAGGGTACGAAACCACCTCAAAGTTATTCTTTCTGCTCGATCTATTCAAGAGTCCGTAGTAAAATAACACGAAGCTATTCTTTCCGTTCAATCTATCATAGAGTTCGTACTAGAATAACACCTTAAGACACAAATCAACCAAAACCCTAATGTCACCTAGATACTCCATTGTCACCTCAAGTATCTGTGGGTATGGTTATACGATATGCATCACACAATCTCAGATTCATCTGCTCAACCAACACAAAGTACTTCAAAGAGTGCCCCAAAGTTTCTACCCGAGAGTCAAGATGAAAACGTGTGCCAACCCCTATGCATAGGTTCATTGGCGGAACCTGCAAGTTGATCACCAAAACATACATCAAGTGGATCACGTGATATCCCATTGTCACCACAGATAAGCACGGCAAGACATACATCAAGTGTTCTCAAATCCTTAAAGACTCAATCCAATAAGATAACTTCAAAGGGAAAACTCAATCCATTACAAGATAGTAGAGGGGGAGAAACATTATAAGATCCAACTATAATAGCAAAGCTCACGATACATCAAGATCGTGCCATGGAGAGAACACGAGAGAGAGAGAGAGAGAGAGAGATCAAACACATAGCTACTGGTACATACCCTCAGCCCCGAGGGTGAACTACTCCCTCCTCATCATGGAGAGCGCCGGGATGATGTAGATGGCCACCGGTGAGGGATCCCCCCTCCGGCAGGGTGCCGGAACGGGCTCCCGAGAGGTTTTTGGTGGATACAGAGGCTTGCGGCGGTGGAACTCCCGATCTATTCTCGTCTTCGATGTTTTTAGGGTATATGGAGATATATAGGCGAAAGAAGTCAGTCGGGGGAGCCTCGAGGGGCCCACGAGATAGGGGGCATGTCTAGTAGGGGGGCGCGCCCTCCACCCTTGTGGCCACCTCGAAGCTTCCTTGACTTCAACTCCAGGTCTCCTGGATCACGTTCGTTCCAAAAATCACGCTCCCGAAGATTTCATTCTGTTTGGACTCCGTTTGATATTCCTTTTCTTCCAAACACTGAAATAGGCAAGAAAACAGCAATATGGGCTGGGCCTCCGGTTAATAGGTTAGTCCCATAAATAATATAAAAGTGTATAATAAAGCCCGTAAACATCCAAAACAGATAATAATATAGCATGAATGCTTCATAAATTATAGATACGTTGGGGACATATCAGCTGCTACTTTAATATTCAAATGTTTGTATAATTCAAACCGTGTGCATTCTGTTAACCATTCACGTGACGCCACGTGTCTTGGTTCTAATGGCTATAGGAGGTGCCGTGTGGATAGCTGCTTGACCTTGAATGAATGGGAGGCATGCGAGCGCAGTCCAGTGCGCAAGCTCACCGGGAAGCGTACAAGCTGTTCAATGCAGAATATGTGCATCTCTTCAACGCAAACTGTTCAGATTACGGTATCCAAATTAAAGCCAGACTTCGGCTCTAAGCCAAGAGACACTGGGATTTGTCAAAATATGCAGCTAAAAATCAATAGCACTTTCTATTTTTTGCAACTAAAATTTAGTAATGAAGCATAGATTTCATTCATACTAGAGATTAAGCAGTCGTTCTCACCAGAAGCGAGACAGCCTTGGACTGCCGCCCACCTTGTTCCCACTGGTCTATATTAATGGCGGCACCGAGCGCCCCCCCCCCATCCTCGCCACACACACAATTTCTCTCTCTCTCCGCCCGCATCCTCGACGCCGCTCTGAGTCCTCAACGTCGTCAGTGTACGAGGATGCCGCCGAAGCGCCCCATCGGAGGGAGTGGCGACGACCCCCGGGCTACTGAAGCACCAGAGTACGGCGTGAATATGGAGACAGAGGTTTCTGTTGCCGCCGACGAGGTGGAGAACGAGGCCGCCAACAAGCGGAGGCGGGTCGAGAAAGAACCGCAAGCGACTCCAGCAGGCCTAGACTTCATCAACAACCTCCCCGATGATATGTTGATAGTCATCATATCCCTCCTCCCAATCAAATATCGGGTGAGGACCGCCGCCCTTTCCCGGCAGTGACGCCCCCTATGGCTCCTCACCCCTGTCGACCTCCTCAATGCCCACAAGCTCTGCCATGGCTATCGCCAAAGCTTGGATGCCTTCTCCCAGATCCTCGGTAGTCACCATGGCCCAATCAAAGGCCTTATCACGGGCAAGTTCCATTCCAATGGCACGGACCGAGCCAAGCTTGACGAGTGGTTCCGATCCCCCGCCATAGATCAGCTCGAGAAGCTCAGTTTTAATGATGGGCATATGCGCTTGCTGCCAACGTCCGCGCTCCGCTTCACGCTCATGCTGCGCCTCGCCAAGTTCATGAACTGCCATCCCCCCTAATGACGCACCCGCTCTATTTCTACCACGACTAAAGCACCTCGAGCTCGTCATCGTCCGCATCCCAAAGGATGACATGGAGCGCCTGCTCCGCGGCTGTACTGCACTCAAGTTCCTTCGTCTTCAGGCGATGAATTGGTCGAGTACCTTATACATCACCTCCAGGACTCTCTGGACTATTTATGTGTGTTGCTGGTGCTGCAACGAGAGATCACAAGAGGTGGACCACAATATGGTCATCCAGGACACACCTTCACTTGAGAGATTACTTCTAGTTGATCAACAAGGTCCAACAAGAATCAATGTCATTTCTGCGCCGAAATTGAAAGTGGTGGGCTACTCGTCTGTCAAATACTACAACTTTCAGGTACAACAGTCGCCTTATACCACTCCTTCTTGATATCAATGTTATTTATAGTTTTGAAGATGTATGTTCATTTGTCATCCAGTGTCGTGGAATTGTCACGGCAGATGTCCTAGTGTGAGGACTTAGTCATGAGGCCAACGCATCTATGTGGTAGCTTGAGAGGGGTTGAGCAGAATCAAGAGACGCAACACAAGACAGGGATTTAGATAGCTTCGGGCCCCGGGAAACATCATCCGATACAACCCTACATGTTGTTTGAGGCTAGGTCTCATTATCATCTCGAGGGAGTCGCCGTAAACCGGCTCTCCTAGTTATGTCTAGCCCTAAGATTATTTTCTCCCCTCTTGGGGTGCCCTGTCCCTCCTTATATAAGTTAAAGGGGCGGGTTACATGTAGATTCCAACTTGGATTAAGACTTAAACTATTTTGACTTCTCTTCCTGGGCTTCTTAACATCTTGGGCTTCTTAACGTCTCGGGCTTGTTAATCCCAGGTGACTCTGTCTGCTTGGTTATGACTGCCTGCCGGGTTATGACTGTCTGCCGGGTTATGATTATCTGTCGGGTTATGATTGTCTGCCGGGTTATGATTGTGTGTCGGTTAATGATTGCCTGCCAGGTTATGATTGTCTTAACCCCTGCCAGGTTATCATCTGACTTAACCCCTGTCGGGTTATCATCTGACTTAACTCCTGCCGGTTTACCAAGTACCAGCTGGGTTATAACTCCGGTCGGGTCATACCACGGGGTATATCCCCGACATTAGCCCCTAGTTTAATTTGGATTTATCCATGTTAAACTGATCCTAATCATCCTTAAGTCCTTGTCATTTCATTCTTCTAGAAAATCCGGGTCAACAGGCCAGCTTCATAATCAATTTGCTGACATTGGTTTGTCATAGAGAAATATTGTGAAGAATAATTCCTTTGATTCAGCTCCCAATGCTTAACAAAAATATTGGACCTTGAAATACTCATCTGATCTTCAGCCAGCTGAAGGATGTAGAACTTGCCAGTTTATCATTGCCAAAATTGCCGGTTTATAAATATTGATGGCACCGGGTCATAATTGTAGTTAACATCAAGCTTGAAAATATACCTCTTATATGCCTATCACTTGTAGCCCCCAAGTCTTAAGAAGGTAGTGTAACAACAACTTAAGACTTGCTTCAATATAAATGTCACAACCTTGAAGAAATCCATGTTGTTCATCTTAGTCACTAGTAAAAACTAAATACTCCATATTATGTAGCCCCCAAGTGTCGGGTTGTCATGTTTGCAGCAACCTGGGACTTGAAATTGCCTTATGCTCATAAAAACTTCAACCAGTGTAGCCCCCAAAGGTCGGGTCCTTATGCAATAATGAGCAGGGACTTTGTAGATATGATCAACCTGGCTTGAATAGCAACGTGTAGCCCCCAAGGGCTAGCTCAGCAAGATAATACTGAGCTGGGACTTTATATATATACTTCATTGAAAATAACATCATATGATGTAACCCCACCATGGGGCTTGAACCCACGCCCACAAGGTTAAGAGTCTTGTCCTCTACCAAATGAGCAATAAACCCTTTAATATAATGGATTAAGGCTTGTGTACCTTGAATTTTTGACAGGAATAATTGGTAGCCCCCAAGGGACGGCTCATTACAATGTGATATGTCGGGTCTTCAATAAGGTGAGTAAAATGACTTTGCATTAGCCCCCAAGTGACATGGTGCATGCTGGCAGTGACATGGGACTTACATATTTGATATAATCTCAACTTGAATAATGTAGCCCCCAAGTGCCGGGTCGTAAGCCTGCAATGACTCGGGACTATTCCTTCCATTGTAGAATAAACCATATCCATCGATAAAATAATAGCCATTGCGCTTAAAGCGACTTTGAAAACCTCCATTATAATACTGGTTATCCATAATAAAAATCCAGTCATGTTGGCTATTAAAGATTTAAATAATATACCCAATGATTTATAAGCGCATGATTCCCTTTGCGCAATCCAAAGTATACTAGCGCTTCAAACCAAGAAGGGAACCCCCAAGTGATATATTTTGAACCATCAAGGCCGGGTACCTATGTTTGAGATGTGCTGTGCAACAGACCCTCTTTGGTCCCCTTAACCTGGGCATTAAGCCTCCAAGTAGGTCAGAGCTATGTTCATATGAAGTTATAATATTGGCTTGGTAGCCGGATTGCCAAAGTAATCTAAGCTATGCTCTTATGAAATTATAATACTGGCTTGATAGCCAGATTAAACAGAGCTATGCTCTTATAGTGTGGGCTTGATAGCCGAGTTACCGAGGTAACCAGAGTTGTGCTCTTATGATATGGGCTTGATAGCCGGATTATCGAGGTAATCAGAGCTGTGCTCTTATGATATGGGCTTGATAGGCGGATTACCGAGGTAACCAGAGCTGTGCTCTCATGATATGGGCTTGATAGCCGGATTACCGAGGTAACCAGAGTTGTGCTCTCATGATATGGGCTTGATAGCTGGATTACCAAGGTAACCAGAGCTATGCTCTTATGATATGGGCTTGATAGCCGGATTACCGAGGTAACCAGAGCTGTGCTCTTATGATATGGGCTTGATAGCCGGATTACCGAGGTAACCAGAGCTGTGCTCTTATGATATGGGCTTGATAGCCGGATCTAGCGGTGTAGCTATGGTTCGAATACGACCAAGCCCCCAAGTGATTTCCCTGGTGGACTTACGCCGATCAAGAGGTGTAGCTATGGTTCAAATACGACCAAGCCCCCAAGTGATATTGTGAGTTGTGCTCAAGGGGCACCTATGTTTGAGCTGTGCTTTTGCAACAGACTCTCTTTGGTCCCTTTAATTTTTCCTGAGAACTCGAACTTGCGAGAGATTAATTCTTTTTGAACCGGAAATTCTTAAATCGGATACTGAGGGCTTCAAAGCTTTGTGGGAGATAGCTTTCCCTTGAACCGGATTTTAAACCAGAATCCTTCTTTTCAAGCCGACAATTTTCTGATGGCCTTTAAATTTTCACAAACATGGCGGTTTAGGGTCCTGCATTAGATAACTTTGCAAGCCGGAGTAATTGCTCTTTTAAAGAAAACAATATATAATATAAAAATATACTGGATGGATTTCACCTGATATGTTAGGCCAGAAATTATCCACCGCAGAGTTGATCATCACCATGGTGAAGGTATGTATCCATCGAGCATCATGGCACGGACAAGCACTAGTGCAAAAGTGATGTTGGCGCACAACCCTTACGTGACACCCCTTTTTTTGTAAGGAATGATGGTCTTGCAGAAAATATTATAGACCAAGTAATTGTTCTTTGACAAAAACAATATATGCTAAAATAGACTTAGATAGACATCAACTGACTTGTCTGGACGATGGATGATCCATACACATAGCGTACATGAATAATCCACAGTGATTCCAATGGCGCTTTAATCACTCTCTCGAGCAGACCTTAAACCGGGAAGGCTCTTGTTTTTTATTCTCACGTAGACGTTGGTGCTTGGCCCTTCACGTGGGCGGTTCGAGCAATTTGAGAAGACAAAATTTTGAAGCAGTAGTACACCTTGCTTCTTTTCCTCACGTGATAAGATACCATGACGACCTTGCATCAGCTTTTTTGGGACTTGTGTAGCAGCACTAACATTTTTATCTTGGACTGCTATTGGGCTCTCCTCCGAGGTTGTAACATCCCAAATTTTCAATTTGGAATGTTATACATAGAACATCATTTGCATATCATATTTTATTGCATTTTGGCTCGATCCTAGAAATTCTATGCAACTCAAGGACCCACGGAGAGAGTTGGGGATTTCGTTATTTTCATATTTGAGTTTTCTCAAATTTTGAAAATAGGATCATTTGATTTTATTTATTTTATCTTCAATTGTTTCTATTGTAAAAATAAGAGAGAGGGAATAAAATGAATTTCCCATAATAAAGAAATATTGAGGATTTGATAATAAAATCAAATAAGATTTTATTTTGGAGTTTATTGTTATCTTATTTGAATTTAGGAAAAAATTGCGTTTTTTAAAATGCATTTAGGCCCCAAATAAATGTTCATCTTGTCCAGCTTGATTTTAGAAGTCGGGGAAAATTTATTTCGGGATTTTTGGAGTCCGTTTAGTATTTCTTTTAATTGTTTTTCTGTGCGAAAGGATTTAAAAAAAACAAACCGACTCGGGCAGCCGTGGGCGACCCAGACTCCTTTCCGCCCAGGCTTTATAAGCCGCCAGCCCACCCTAGCTCACCCCGCCGCCAACCCTAACCCTAGCCCGTGCCGCCGCTGCCGCCGTAGCCCCACCGCCGTCGGAGCCCGCGTACCACCGCCGTTGTCCCGCGGGATGAAATGAGCTACCTTCGTGAAACGATCGACTACAACCCATATCAAGTCATAGCCTGAACGAGTCCTGGGCAATCCTGTGATAAAATCCATGCCTAGCTTATCCCACTTCCAATCGGGTATCGGCAATGGCTGTAGCAATCTTGCTGGCTTCTGATGCTCTGCCTTCACTCTCTGACATACATCACAAACTGCAACATACTCCGCAATATCCTTCTTCATTCCAGTCCACCAGAAAGTTTTCTTCAAATCCAGATACCTCTTGGTATTTCCTTGGTGAATCGAGTATGGTGAATCATGGGCCTCTTGCAGAATCAACTTCCTGATCTCCGGGTCATTGGGCACATAAAAGCGGTCTTCAAAACATAAGGTATCGTGCTCATCCTCACGAAATCCTTTAGCTTTTCCTTTGCTCATCCTCTCCTTTATTTCATCAATCTCCTTGTCAGTCTTCTGAGCTTCTCTAATCGTATCCATCAAAGTCGACTGAATCTCCAATGCTGCAACATAGCCTCTTGGAACTATCTCCAAACATAGTTCACGAAGATCCTCGGCTAACTCCCTTGGTAACTCTCCGGTCAAGAGTGTGTTGACATGGCTCTTGCGGCTCAACGCATCGGCTACTACGTTAGCCTTTCCGGGGTGATAATGCAATCTCATATCATAATCTTTGATGAGCTCCAACCATCTCCTTTGCCTAAGATTCAACTCCTTTTGTGTGAAGATGTACTTCAAACTCTTGTGATCCGTGTACACCTCACAATGGTTTCCGATGAGAAAATGTCTCCAAGTCTTCAATGCATGCAGTACGGCTGCTAACTCCAAATCATGGGTAGCATAATTCAACTCATGGGGCTTAAGCTATCGTGAGGCATATGAAACAACTATTCCCTCCTGCATAAGCACTGCTCCAAGTCCTCAACGTGAAGCGTCGCAATACACCTCGTAATCCTTGCGCTGGTCTGGCAAAATCAATACTGGAGATGTAACCAAACGTTTCTTCAACTCCTGGAAACTGGCCTCACATTCCTGAGTCCATTTGAACTTGGTATCTTTATTCAACAACTCTGTCATGGGCTTCGCAATCTTTGAGAAATTCTCAATGAACCTCCAGTAGTATCCTGCGAGTCCAAGAAAACTCCGGATCTCTCCAACTATTGTTGGCGATTCCCAATTTGTCACAGTGACAACTTTGGTGGGGTCTACTGCTATTCCTTCTTCGAATATAACATATCCGAGGAATCCAACTTCCTTCAACCAAAACTCACATTTGCTGAACTTGGCATATAATTGATGTTCTCTGAGCTTCCCAAGTACAAAACGCAAATGCTCCTTATGCTCCTCTTCATTCTTTGAGTAGACTAGAATATCATCAATGAACACCACGACGAACTTATCCAGAAACTCCATAAACACCTTGTTCATCATGTTCATGAAATATGCAGGTGCGTTAGTCAGACCAAATGACATAACGGTATACTCATACAGCCCGTACCTGGTGGTAAAAGTCGTCTTAGGTATATCCTGCTCTCAAATCTTCAACTGGTGGTATCCTGATCGCAGATCGATCTTGGAAAATACCTTAGCTCCTTGCAATTGGTCAAACAAATCATTAATCATGGGCAATGGGTACTTGTTCTTGATTGTCACTTCATTCAATCCTCGATAATTCTTCTCCACTAGAAGTACTGGTGATCCCCAAGGTGAAGAACTTGGGCGAATATATCCTTTATCCAGTAACTCCTTAATCTGCTTCTTAATTTCCTCCAAATCTTGTGCGGGCATCCTATATGGTCTCTTAGATATTGGCCCGGTGCCTGGCAAAAGCTCAATCAAAAACTCAATGTCTCTATCTGGTGGCATGCCTGGCAATTCTTCTGGAAATACGTCGGGAAAATCCTTCACCACTGGTACTTCCTCCTGTACAACTCCTGATAAGGAATTCACTTGGGTCGTCTTCAGCTCATGCCGTGACACATACTTGATCCTTCTTCCTTCTGGGGTGGTAAGCAAAATAGACTTACTAGCATAATCGATGTTTCCTCCATACATCGATAGCCAATGGGTAGACCATATAGGATGCCCGCACAAGATTTGGAGAAAATTAAGAAGCAGATTAAGGAGTTACTGGATAAAGGATATATTCGCCCAAGTTCTTCACCTTAGGGATCACCAGTGCTTCTAGTGGAGAAGAAGGATGGATCTTTAAGGATGGTTGTTGATTATCGAGGATTGAACGAAGTGACAATCAAGAACAAGTACCCGTTGCCGATGATCAATGATTTGTTTGACCAATTGCAAGGAGCTAAGGTATTTTCCAAGATCGATCTGCGATCAGGATACCACCAGTTGAAGATTCGAGAGTGGGATATACCTAAGACGGCTTTTACCACCAGGTACGGGCTGTATGAGTATACCGTTATGTCATTTGGTCTGACTAACGCACCTGCATATTTCATGAACATGATGAACAAGGTGTTTATGGAGTTTCTGGATAAGTTCGTCGTGGTGTTCATTGATGATATTCTAGTCTACTCAAAGAATGAAGAGGAGCATAAGGAGCATTTGCGTTTGGTACTTGGGAAGCTCAGAGAACATCAATTATATGCCAAGTTCAGCAAATGTGAGTTTTGGTTGAAGGAAGTTGTATTCCTCGGACATGTTATATCCGGAGAAGGAATAGCAGTAGACCCCACCAAAGTTGTCACTGTGACAAATTGGGAAGCCCCAACAACAGTTGGAGAGATCCGGATTTTTCTTGGACTCGCATGATACTACCGGAGATTCATTGAGAATTTCTCGAAGATTGCGCAGCCCACGACAGAGTTGTTGAAGAAAGATACCAAGTTCAAATGGACTCAGGAATGTGAGGCCAGTTTCCAGGAGTTGAAGAAACGTTTGGTCACATCTCTAGTATTGATTTTGCCAGACCAGCGCAAGGATTACAAGGTGTATTGTGACGCTTCACGTCGAGGACTTGGAGCAGTGCTTATGCAGGAGGGAAGAGTTGTTTCATATGCCTCACGACATCTTAAGCCCCATGAGTTGAATTATGCTACCCATGATTTGCAGTTAGCAGCCATAGTGCACGCATTGAAGACTTGGAGACATTTTCTCATCGAAAACCATTGTGAGGTGTACACGGATCACAAGAGTTTGAAGTACATCTTCACACAGAAGGAGTTGAATCTTAGGCAAAGGAGATGGTTGGAGCTCATCAAAGATTATGATATGAGATTGCATTATCACCCCGGCAAGGCTAACGTAGTAGCCGATGCGTTGAGCCGCAAGAGCCATGTCAACACACTCTTGACCGGAGAGTTACCAAGTGAGTTAGCCGAGGATCTTCGTGAACTATGTTTGGAGATAGTTCCAAGAGGCTATGTTGAAGCATTGGAGATTCAGTCAACTTTGATGGATAAGATCAGAGAAGCTCAGAAGACTGACAAGGAGATTGACGAAATAAAGGAGAGGATGAGCAAAGGAAAAGCTAAAGGATTTTGTGAGGATGAGCATGATACTTTATGGTTTGAAGACCACGTTTATGTGCCCAATGACACGGAGATCAGGAAGTTAATTCTGCAAGAGGCCCATGATTCACCGTACTCGATACACCGACGAAATACCAAGATGTATCTGGATTTGAAGGACACTTTCTGGTGGACCGGAATGAAGAAGGATATTGCGGAGTATGTAGCAGTTTGTGATGTATGTGAGAGAGTGAAGGCAGAGCATCAGAAGCCAACAGGATTGCTACAGCCATTGCCGATACCCGAATGGAAGTGGGATAAGGTAGGCATGGATTTTATCATAGGATTGCCCAAGACTCGTTCAGGCTATGACTCGATATGGGTTGTAGTCAATCATTTGACGAGGGTATAGTAGCTCATTTCATCCTAGTGAAGACCACTTACACCAGTGCTAAGTTGGCAAAGATATACATGACCAGGATTGTATGTCTGCATGGAGTTCCAAGGAGCATTGTATCAGATAGAGGAACCCAATTTACCTCAAAGTTCTGGAATCAGTTACACGAAACTTTGGGTACCGGGCTAGAGTTCAGCATAGCCTTTCATCCACAGACAGATGGACAGACCGAGAGAGTAAATTAGATTCTAGAGGACATGCTGAGAGCTTGTGCGCTAGATTATGGATCTAGTTGGGACGAGAATTTGCCGTATGTGGAGTTCTCTTACAACAACAATTATCAATCTAGTTTTAAGATGGCCCCTTTCGAAGCCTTGTATGGAAGGAGGTGCAGGACCCCATTATTGTGGGATGAACTTGGAGACCGCAAGTTGTTTGGACCAGATTTGATTAAAGAGTCTGAACAGAAGGTGAAGTTGATTCGCGATAGGCTCAAGGTAGCCCAGTCCAGACAGAAGGGCTATGCAGATTCTAAACGTAAGGAGACAGTTTACGAAGTCGGAGATAGAGTTTATCTTCGTGTATCTCCACTTTGAGGAGTTAAGCGCTTTGGAGTTAAGGGAAAGTTAGCGCCATGTTTTGTGGGACCCTACAGAGTTTTGGAGCGTATGGGAGAAGTTGCTTACAAATTGGAATTGTATGAATGATTGTCAGGAGTTCACGATGTGTTCCACGTTTCCTAGTTGAAGAAGTGCCACGTAGAGATGGTTGTATACCGCTGAGAGATACAGTGCCGCCGAAAGCGATTCAGTTGGATAGTGATTTGACCTACGAGGAGAATCCAGTTAAGATTCTCAAGTATGCCAGCCGAGTCACCCGCAGCAAGGTTATCAAGTTTTGCAAAGTTCAGTGGAGCCACCATACCGAGGATGAAGCCACTTGGGAGCGAGAGGAAGATCTGTTGAAGGACCACCCTCACCTATTTTCTAGCCAACCCGAATCTCGAGGGCGAGATTCATCTTAAGGGGGTAGGTTTATAAAATGCAATAAAATATGATATGCAAATGATGATCTATGTATAACATTCCAAATTGAAAATTTGGGATGTTACAGAGGTGCCTTGTCATTAAACATCTGACTGTAAGGTCCAAACCATCATAACTTCACCTGGATGTTGAGTGCTATGAATCCTGTCGTGGGCATGTACTGCACCCACATGTCCACTATGCACCAGTAGTGTCGTTCGGGGCATGCCGTATGTCCACTATGCACCCGTATGTTCAGATTGAATCAACCTCATCAGGTGATTTCGAGTATGCAGCCTGATGTACCAGTACAGGGCTTCAAACGCCTCAAGTATGAAACTTGTACCCAAAAGCGAAAATTTCTGGTCAGAGGGAAAAATCAGGTTTGGTGATTTGTGATTTTGATAGCCACGTGAGATATGGGAGCAGCGGGCGTTGGCTTGGCACATCGGGCGGCTCACGCCGCTGCTGGAGGCGAAGATAAAACGGCGGCAGGTTCCGGCGCGTGGGGAATAGCGAGAGGAGACGCGACCACGATGGGTTAGAAACGGTGCGGCGGAGCCAATAGTAGGTCGGCATGGGCGACTAGCATGAGCAGCAGCAGTAAACCGACGATGGCCTAAACAGGGAGGTTCGCGGTCGCGGCGACTTAGAGTTGATGCAGGCGGTTCGGAGGATACAACCCGGAGGTGGCTCGGTGGAGACTGATACGTCCATTTTGCATCATGCTTTTATATCAATATTTATTGCATTATGGGCTGTTATTACACATTATATCTCAATACTTATGGCTATTATCTCTTATTTTACAAGGTTTACCATGAAGAGGGGGAATGCGGGCAGCTGGAATTCTGGCTGGAAAAGGAGCAAACATTGGAAACCTATTCCACACTGCTCCAAAAATCCTGAAACTCCAGGAAACTTATTTTTGGAATTAATAAGAATTATTGAGCGAAAGAAACACTAGACGGGTTCCACACCCTAGCCAGGAGGGTAGGGGCGCCCCCACCCCTACTGGACGCACCCCCTGTCTCCTGGGCCCTCTGGTGGTCCTCTAGTGTCCATCTTCTGCTATATGAAGGCTTTTACCATGGAAAAAATCGTGGGCAAGATTACGGGATGAAACTCCACCGCAACAAGGCGGAACCAATCTAGCGCTCCGGCAGAGCTGTTCTGCCGAGGAAACTTCCCTCCGGGAGGGGGAAATCATCACCATCGTCATCACCAACGATCCTCTCATCGGGAGGGGGTCAATCTCCATCAACATCTTCACCAGCACCATCTCCTCTCAAAACCCTAGTTCATCTCTTGTATCCAATCTTGTATCAAAACCACAAATTGGTACCTGTGGGTTGCTAATAGTGTTGATTACTCCTTGTAGTTGATGCTAATTGGTTTACTTGGTGGAAGATCATATGTTCAGATCCTTAATGCATATTATTACCCCTCTGATTATGAACATGAATACGCTTTGTGATTAGTTACGTTTGTTCTTGAGGACATGGGTGAAGTCTTGCTATTAGTAGTCATGTGAATTTGGTATTCCTTCGATATTTTGATGAGATGTATGTTGTCTTTCCTCTAGTTGTGTTATGTGAACATCAACTACATGACACTTCACCATTATTTGGGCCTAGAGGAAGGCATTGGGAAGTAATAAGTAGATGATGGGTTGCTAGAGTGATAGAAGCTTAAACCCTAGTTTATGCGTTGCTTCGTTAGGGGCTGATTTGGATCCATATGTTTAATGATGTGGTTAGGTTTACCTTAATACTTCTTGTGTAGTTGTGGATGCTTGCAATAGGGGTTAATCATAAATGGGATGCTTGTCCAAGTAAGGTCAGTACCCAAGCACCGGTACACCCACATATCAAATTATCAAAGTACCGAACGCGAATCATATGAGTGTGATGAAAACTAGCTTGACGATAATTCCCATGTGTCCTCGGGAGCTCTTTTCTCATTATAAGAAATTGTCCAGGCTTGTCCTTTGCTACAAAAAGGATTGGGAAACCTTGCTGCACTTTATTTACTTTCATTGCTTGTTACTCATTACAATTTATCTTATCACAAAACTATTTGTTACCTACAATTTCAGTGCTTGCAGAGAAAACCCTACTGAAAACCGCTTGTCATTTCCTTCTGCTCCTCGTTGGGTTCGACACTCTTACTTATTGAAAGGACTATGATAGATCCCCTATACTTGTGGGTCATCAAGACTCTTTTCTGGCGCCGTTGCCGGGGAGTGAAGCGCCTTTGGTGAGTGAAACTTGGTAAGGAAACATTTATATAGTGTGCTGAAATTTTTTGTCACTTGTTACTATGGAAACTAATCCTTTGAGGGGCTTGTTCGGGGTATCTTCACCCCGACCAGAAGAGCAAAGAGTTTCTCCTCAACCTACTGAACCTACTAAAAATATTTACTTTGAGATTCCTTCGGGTATGATAGAGAAACTGCTAGCTAGTCCCTTTGCAGGAGATGGAACATTGCATCCTGATTTACACCTTATCTTTGTGGATGAAGTTTGTGGATTATTTAAGCTTGCAGGTATTCCCGATGATGTTGTCAAAAGGAAGGTATTCCCTTTATCTTTGAAGGGAGATGCATTGGCATGGTATAGGCTATGTGATGATACAGGATCTTGGAATTACAAATGATTGAAGTTGGAATTTCACCAGAAGTTCTATCCTATGCATCTTGTTCATCGTGATCATAATTACATATATAATTTCTAGCCACGCAAAGGAGAAAGCATAGCTCAAGCTTGGTGAGGCTTAAGTCAATGTTATATTCATGCCCCAATAATGAGCTCTCAAGAGAAATGATTATTCAAAAAATTTATGCTCAGCTTTCTCCCAATGATCGCAACATGCTCGATACTTCCTGTGCTGGTTCTTACATGCTGAAGACTATTGAATTCAAGTGGGACTTATTGGAAATAATTAAACGCAACTCTGAAGACTGGGGCTCCGATGATGTTAAGGAGTCAGGTATGACACCTAAGTTTGATTGTGTTAAATCTTTTATGGATACCAATGCTTTCCATGGATTTAACGCTAAGTATGGACTTGACTCTGACATAGTAGCTTCTTTCTGTGAATCTTTTGCTACTCACGTTGATCTCCCTAAGGAAAAGTGGTTTAAATATAATCCTCACATTGAAGTAAAATTAGTTGCACCTATTACAGTTGAAGAAAAGACTGTCACTTATAGTGATCCTATTATTCCTACTACTTATGTTGAGAAACCTCCTTTTCTTGTTAGGATAAAGGATCATGCTAAAACTTCGACTCTTGTTCGTAAGAGTAATACTAGGACTTATACACCTCCTGAGCAAATCAAAGTTGAACCTAGTATTGCTATGGTTAAAGATCTCTTGGATGATGATATAGATAGGCATGTTATTTATTTCTGTGGTGAGACTGCTAATATTGTTAAACCAGATGCTAAGATACATAGACATGTTGTAGGCATGCCTGTTATTTCTGTTAAAATAGGAGATCATTGTTATCATGGCTTATGTGATATGGGTGCTAGTGCTAGTGCAATACCCTATGACTTATATAAAGAAATTATGCATGATATTGCACCCGCTGAAATAGAAGATATTGATGTTAATAGGGATACCATTAAACCAGTTGGGATAGTTAGAGATGTTGAAGTCTAGTGTGGGAAGGTTAAATACCCTGATGATTTTCTTGTTCTTGGTTCCCCACAAGATGACTTTTGTCCCATTATTTTTGGTAGACCCTTCTTGAATACAGTTAATGCTAAGATTGATTGTGAAAAGGATACTGTTACAATTGGCTTAGAAGGTATGTCTCACGAGTTTAATTTTGCTAAGTTTCATAGACAACCTCGTGATAGAGAATCACCTAGTAAGGATGAGATTATTGGTCTTGCTTCTATTGAGGTGCCTCCTACTGATCCGTTAGAACAATATTTGCTAGACCATGAAAATGATATGTTTATGAAGGAAAGAAGGGAAATAGATGAAGTGTTCCTTCAACAGGAACCTATGCTGAAACACAACCTACCCGTTGAAATTTTGGGGGATCCCCCTCCACCCAAGGGTGATCCAGTGTTTGAACTCAAACCATTACCTGATAATCTTAAGTATGCTTATCTTGATGAAAAGAAAATATATCATGTTATTATTAGTGCTAACCTTTCAGAGCAAGAGGAAGAAAGATTATTGAAAACTCTGAAGAAGCACCGTGCTGCTATTGGATATACTTTGGATGATCTCAAGGGCATTAGTCCCACGTTATGCCAACACAAAATTAATTTGGAGGACGATGCCAAACCAGTTAAGGATCCTCAACGATGATTGAATCCTAAGATGAAAGAAGTGGTAAGAAAGGAGATACTAAAGCTCCTTGAGGCAGATGAAATTTATCCCGTTGCTGATAGTGATTGGGTAAGCCCTGTCCATTGTGTTCCTAAAAAGGGAGGTATTATTGTCATTCCTAATGATAAAGATGAATTGATCCCGCAAAGAATTATTACAGGTTATAGGATGGTAATTGATTTCCATAAATTAAATAAAGCTACTAAGAAAGATCATTACCCTTTACCTTTTATTGATCAAATGCTAGAAATACTATCCAAGCACACACATTTTTGCTTTCTAGATGGTTATTCTGGTTTCTCTCAAATACCTATATCAGCGAAGGATCAATCTAAAACTACCTTTACTTGCCCTTTCAGTACTTTTGCTTATAGACGTATGCCTTTTGGTTTATGTAATGCACCTGCTACCTTTCAAAGATGTATGATGGCTATATTCTCTGACTTTGTGAAAAGATTTGTGAGGTATTCATGGATGATTTCTCCGTTTATGGATCCTCTTTTGATGATTGCTTGAGCAACCTTTATCGAGTTCTGCAGAGATGTGAAGACACTAGTCTCGTCTTGAATTGGGAAAAGTGCCACTTTATGGTTAATGAAGGCATTGTCTTGGGGCATAAGATTTCTGAGAGAGGTATTGAAGTTGATAAAGCCAAAGTTGATGCTATTGAAAAGATGCCATGTCCCAAGGACATAAAACGTATAAGAAGTTTCCTTGGTCATGCCGGTTTTTATAGGAGGTTCATTAAGGACTTTTCTAAAATCTCTAGGCCTCTGACTAATTTATTGCAAAAAGATATTCCTTTTGTCTTTGATGATGATTGTGTAGAAGCATTTGAAATACTTAAGAAAGCTTTGATCACTGCACCTATTGTTCAGCCACTTGTTTGGAATTTACCCTTTGAAACTATGTGTGATGCTAGTGATTATGCTGTGGGTGCTATTCTAGGGCAAAGAGTTGATAAGAAATTGAATGTTATCCAGTATGCTAGTAAGACTCTTGATACTGCTCAGAGAAATTATGCTACTACTGAAAAGGAATTCTTAGCACTTGTGTTTGCATGTGATAAGTTTAGACCTTATATTGTTGATTCCAAAGTTACTATTCACACTGATCATGTTGCTATTAAATATCTTATGGAAAAGAAAGATGCTAAGCCTAGACTCATTAGATGGGTTCCCTTGCTCCAAGAATTTGATTTGCATATTATTGATAGAAAGGGAGCTGAGAACCCCGTTGCAGACAACTTGTCTAGGTTAGAGAATGTTCTTGATGACCCACTACCTATTGACGATAGCTTTCCTGATGAACAATTAGCGGTCATTAATGCTTCTCGTACTGCTCCTTGGTATGCTGATTATGCTAATTACATTGTTGCTAAATTTATACCACCTAGTTTCACATACCAGCAAAAGAAAAAGTTCTTTTATGATTTAAGACATTACTTCTGGGATGACCCACACCTTTATAAAGGAGTAGATGGTGTTATTAGACGTTGTGTACCTGAGCATGAACAGGAACATGTCCTACGCAAGTGTCACTTTGAATAATATGGAGGACACCACGCTGGAGATAGAACTTCACATAAGGTATCGCAATCTGGTTTTTACTCGCCTACTCTCTTTAAAGATGCTCGTAAGTTTGTCTTATCTTGTGATGAATGTCAAATAATTAGTAATATTAGTAGATGTCAAGAAATGCCTATGAATTATTCTCTTGTTATTGAACCGTTTGATGTTTGGGGCTTTGATTATATGGGACCTTTTCCTGCCTCTAATGGTTATACACATACTTTAGTTGATGTTGATTATGTTACTAAGTGGGTAGAAGCTATTCCAACTAGTAGTGTTGATCATAACACTTCTATTAAAATGCTTAAAGAAGTTATTTTTCCGAGGTTTGGAGTCCCTAGATATCTTATGACTGATGGTGGTTCACATTTTATTCATGCTGCTTTTCGTAAGATGCTTGCTAAGTATGATGTTAATTATAGAATCGCATCTCCTTATCACCCGCAGTCTAGTGGTCAAGTAGAGTTGAGCAATAGAGAGCTCAAATTAATTTTGCAAAAGACTGTGAATAGATCTAGAAAGAATTGGTCCAAGAAACTTGATGATGCATTATGGGCCTATAGAATTGCATATAAAAATCCAATGGGTATGTCTCCGTATAAGATGGTTTATGGAAAAGCATGTCACTTACCTCTTGAACTTGAACATAAGGCATATTGGGCTATCAAAGAGCTCAACTATGACTTCAAACTTGCCGGTGAGAAGAGGTTATTTTATATTAGCTCACTTGATGAATGGAGAACCCAATCCTATGAGAATGCCAAGCTATTCAAAGAAAAAGTCAAACGCTGGCATGACAAAAGGATACAAAAGAAAGAATTTAATGTAGGTGATTATGTGTTATTATTCAACTCTTGTTTACGATTTTTTGCAGGAAAACTTCTCTCTAAATGGGAAGGTCCTTACGTTATCGAAGAGGTCTATCGTTCCGGTGCCATAAAAATCAACAACTTCAAAGGCACAAGTCTGAGGGTGGTGAATGGTCAAAGAATTAAACATTATATCTCAGGTAATCCTATCAATGTTGAAACTAATACTATAGAGACCGTAACCCCGGAGGAATACATAGGGGACACTTTCCAGAACGTTCCAGACACCGAAAACGAATAGGTATATGGTACGGTAAGTAAACCGACTCCAAAACAATTCTAATGGTAATTTTTATCAATTTTGGAATATTTAAGAATTTTAGGAAGAAATAAGCAATCCGGGAAGGACACGAGGCATCCACGAGGGTGGAGGGCGCGCCCATCCTTCCTGGGCGCGCCCCCCCTATCTCGTGGCCACCTCATGTACCTCTTGGTCGGTAAAAATTCATTATATAATCTCCCGAAGGCTTTGACCACCGTATCATGCAAATATCCATTGTATTTGTTTCGAGTTGTTCCTGTTGTAGATTAAGAGCAAGATGTCTTCTCAAGAGTCAGTCGGGGAGAGTCGGGTGTCTCACCCGACACCAGGTCCAGGAGCAAATAGCAATGCTTATCACTTTGTACCATCAACGAAGGATGAGATGGAGGCCGACTTGAAAAGGATAGATGCCATGGAGGAAGATCAAGAAGTTACTTCTCGCATCCAAGCAGGATTCATGATGGGGGAACTACATAGCTCAGTCCTCCCAAATTCGGTCATCCCTTCTGATGTTAAATTTCTTTCTTATGAAAATATGAAAAAGAGCGTCACTTGTTCTCTAGAAGCTATGCAGCATCCTTGGGTAAAGGGAGATTTAGCCATTATGGGCAAGCTCCGCAAAGAAATCATGGACCTCAAACAACAAGTCAATAAGCTCGAGGAGGAGAATCGTATCCTGAGGGGCATCATCGCCAAGAAGATCACAATACCAACTATGAAGAAGGAGACATAATCACATGGGTATGGGCACTCCCCTTGGCAAATGCCAAGCTTGGGGGAGGTGCCCCGGTATCGTATCACCATCACACTCCTATCTTTACCGTTTTATTTAGTTCGATCCTTTTAGTAGTATCTTGATCTAGTAGATTGAAGTTTTAGTATCAAGTAGTTTTGAGTTTTGCTTTGTGATCTCTTTATGTAATCGAGTCCGTGAGCTATCTATAATAAAGATTGGTGTTGAGTCAAGGACTTTGCTATGTTGCTATGATCTTGAGAAAGTAGAGAGAACAGAAAGAATAAAAGAGTCATATTGATCTTATGGATAGTAATAACTTCATACATGAAAAGTATGAGGCATAAAAGTTGTTGAGAGTTGACGAATGTAGTTTTGGTCATCGTTGCAATTAATAGGAAGTAATAAGGAAAGAGAGGTTTCACATAAAAATATATTATCTTGGACATCTTTTATGATTGTGAAGCACTCATTAAGCATGACATGCTAAAAGAGTTGATGTTGGACAAGGAAGACAACGTAATGGTTTATGTTTTCTCACATCTCAATTAAAGTATATTGTCATTGACCTTCCAAACATGTTGAGCTTGCCTTTCCCCCTCATGCTAGCCAAATTCCTCGCACTAAGTAGAGATACTACTTGTGCTTCCAAATATCCTTAAACCCAGTTTTTGCCATGAGAGTCCACCATACCTACCTATGGATTGAGTAAGATCCTTCAAGTAAGTTGTCATGTTGCAAGCAACAAAAAATGCTCTCTAAATATGTATGATCTATTAGTGTGAAGAAAATAAGCTTTATACAATCTTGTTATGGAAGCAATAAAAGTGACGGACTGCATAATAAAGGTCCATATACAAGTGGCAATATAAAGTGACGTTCTTTTGCATTAAGATTTTGTGCATCCAACCCTAAAAGCACATGACAACCTCTGCTTCCCTCTGCGAAGGGCCTATCTTTTACTTTATGTTTTTACTTTATGCTTGAGTCAAGGTGATCTTCACCTTTCCCTTTTTCATTTTATCCTTTGGCAAGCTCCTCATGTTTGAAAGATCTTGATATATATATCCAATTGGATGTAAGTTAGCATGAATTATTATTGTTGACATCACCCAAAGGTGAATACGTTGGGAGGCAACACAATAAGCCCCTATCTTTCTCAGTGTCTGGTTGAAACTCCATAACCCCAAGTATTGTGTGAGTGTTAGCAATTGTAGAAGACTATATGATAGTTGAGTATGTGGACTTGGTGAAAAGCTCTATTCTTGACTCTTTCTGATATTATGATAAATTGCAATTGCTTCAATGACTGAGATTATAGTTTGCTAGTTCCCAATGAAGTTTCTGAACCATACCTGACATTATGAATTGATTGTTACTTGAGCATAAGAAATCATATGACAAAATCTATACATGTTGCTGTTATAAGAATGATCATGATGCCCTCATGTCCGTATTTTATTTTTATCGACACCTCTATCCCTAAACATGTGGACATATTTTTTGATTTCGGCTTCCGCTTGAGGACAAGCGAGGTCTAAGCTTGGGGGAGTTGATATGTCCATTTTGCATCATGCTTTTATATCTATATTTATTGCAGTATGGGATGTTATTACACATTATATCTCAATACTTATGGCTATTCTCTCTTATTTTACAAGGTTTACCATGAAGAGGGGGAATGCCGGCAGCTGGAATTCTGGCTGGAAAAGGAGCAAACATTGGAAACCTATTCTGCACTACTCCAAAAATCCTGAAACTCTATGAAACTTATTTTTGGAATTAATAAGAATTACTGAGCGAAAGAAACACCAGAGGGGGCCCACACCCTGGCCAGGAGGGTGGGGGGCGCGCCCACCCCTACTGGGCGCGCCCCTGTCTCCTGGTCCCTCTGGTGGCCCTCCGGTGTCCATCTTCTGCTATATGAAGGCTTTTACCTTGGAAAAAATCGTGGGCAAGCTTACGGGACAAAACTCCGCCGCCACGAGGCGGAACCTTGGTGGAACCAATCTAGAGCTCCGGTAGAGCTGTTCTGCCGGGGAAACTTCCCTCCGGGAGGGCGAAATCATCACCATCATCATCACCAACGATCCTCTCATCGGGAGGGGGTCAATATCCATCAACATCTTCACCAGCACCATCTCCTCTCAAAACCCTAGTTCATCTCTTGTATCCAATCTTGTATCAAAACCACAAATTGGTACCTGTGGGTTGCTAGTAGTGTTGATTACTCCTTGTAGTTGATGCTAATTGGTTTACTTGGTGGAAGATCATATGTTCAGATCCTTAATGTATATTATTACCCCTCTGATTATGAACATGAATATGCTTTGTGAGTAGTTATGTTTGTTCCTGAGGACATGGGTGAAGTCTTGCTATTAGTAGTCATGTGAATTTGGTATTCGTTCGATATTTTGATAAGATGTATGTTGTCTTTCCTCTAGTGGTGTTATGTGAACGTCGACTACATGACACTTCACCATTATTTGGGCCTAGAGGAAGGCATTGGGAAGTAATAAGTAGATGATGGGTTGCTAGAGTGACAGAAGCTTAAACCCTAGTTTATGTGTTGCTTCGTTAGGGGCTGATTTTGATCCATATGTTTAATGTTGTGGTTAGGTTTACCTTAATACTTCTTTTGTAGTTGCGGATGCTTGCAATAGGGGTTAATCATAAGTGGGATGCTTGTCCATGTAAGGGAAGTACACAAGCACCGGTCCACCCACATATCAAATTATCAAAGTACCGAACGCGAATCATATGAGTGTGATGAAAACTAGGTTGACGGTAATTCCCATGTGTCCTCGGGAGATCTTTTCTCATTATAAGAAATTTTCCAGGCTTGTCCTTTGCTACAAAAAGGATTGAGCCACCTTGCTACACTTTATTTACTTTCATTGCTTGTTACTCGTTACAATTTATCTTATCACAAAACAATCTGTTACCTACAATTTCAGTGCTTGTAGAGAAAACCTTACTGAAAACCGCTTGTCATTTCCTTCTGCTCCTCGTTGGGTTCGACACTCTTACTTATCGAAAGGACTACGAGAGATCCCCTATACTTGTGGGTCATCAGAGACGAGGTTGCGAACGCGGCCTAGAGAAGAGGCCGGGCGATGACGGGTCAGAAACGAACGGTCATGGCAGGAGCGGCGGTTCATGATTCAGACATAGCAACTCAAGGTGGACTTGGTGCTACTAAGGCAAAAGAAGCGCGAGGCTGACCAAAGCGGAGTTGGTGACTAGTAGGAGGCAGCTCAGAGGCGGAACTCGCCGTGGAGGCGGGTGGTTCGTGGCAGCTTCGGCGATTGCGACTCATAGTGGCTCGAAAACGGGGCCGCGCCGCCCGCTCGGAGGCTAGCAGCTGGAGTAGACCTCCGACAATGAAAGGTAAGGCGGCAAGCCGGCCGTCAACAGCGGCAGCCGGCGGTTCAACAGAGCAGGGGGCTGCTCTCTGTGATGGCCGCGGCGGCTTAGCAGCAGAAGGGCCTTGGTGGCTCAGGCGCGGCCGGCTTGACGAGGCGATGCAACTGATCGCTATCGGTTGAAAGAGGTGAAGCAGAGCAAGTTAAGGCGACTTAACAGGGGCACTGGCGGGTTAAGGCGTCGGCAGTTTACGGTGAAATGTGGGTGCGGTGACGCGAGGGCATGGTGGTTTGCAGGCGCGAATCGGCGACGGCGGAGGCGCGATGGCGAGGAAACTCGAGGGTCAGAGGCGACCACCGGATACAACTCATAGTGGAAGAGAGGGTCGCGTTGGGTCATGACAGAAGTAAACCATGGCAGCGGCTTGTGGGCAGGCCACAGACGACTCGGGATGACGGGGCCGGTTCAAAGCGAAGGTGACTCTACCCATAACAAGGGAGGTTTTGACGGCGTAGTCACAGTAGAAAAACGGAGCCGCATGAGGTAGCTCAGTGGCCTGCTGGCGGCGATTTGAGGCAAACTTGGAGGTGACTGCTCACGGCAGAAGTGAGCTGGTAAGGCGGCTCGTGGTAGAAGCATGTCAACGGAGGCATGCCACGACGGTCTATAGGCGAGCGAGCCATGGAGGCGGACGGGCGTCTCGAACGGCGGCTCGTGGCTGCTGTAGTAGTGACCCGGTGATGGCGAGTTTAGTGCGGCGAGCAAAACAGCAGGGGCGGCTTGTGGTGAATGGACTCCGGTCGGGGCGGAGGCGGCAGGAGCAGTGGAGGCGGCGACTGCTGTGGGGGCCCCGGCAACTCAGAGCGAGGCCGAGGCAGCGTCAGTGGAAGGCCAGCGGTACGGCAGGGCCGGTTCGCCGTTGGTAGCCTGGCGACTCAAAGTTGATGCAGGCGGTTTGGCGATGGCGATTCATGGCCAGATACAGCGGAGACGAGACTGAGTCCGTGGCCTCGTCCACTCTTGTTATTTTTTTAAATGGGCCAGATTCATGTAGTAATCTTCCTTCTATAGCTTTTGAATCAGCCTCCTGGTGTTTTTCCTTGTGTGCAAGTACCGATCAGAGTTGACCAAAGAGATAAACCGATTCGGCTGAGATGATGTATGAGTCGAAGATGCCTTAGTCTTTGAAATCCTTGGGCCTGATGCTTCATGTGATGAAATAGTACTCTTGTCTTGATCCGGACTTGGCCTTTGTGTGTTTTTTGGGACATACTCCCATCGGACTCGGCGAACCAAAGTTGAATGAGAAGGAGACTTCCGTCTCAAACCATGCTGGTTATAGGCGAGTTACATACCAAGATTTGACACGCGGCGAAACCACATCCATAGCAGAAAACGTCGGTGGCACATAAACGCAACCCTAATTTTTCTTCAACTCAAATCTTGTACTCCCAGATCCAAAGTAAATCGTGTTTGGTTGTCTCGTGCCAGTTCTTCTTCATCCAGTCAATCACGAGCCTCTTGATCCTTGGGGAACCCTCCAAGAACTCAACACCACCGTGCACAGGCCCCACGGTGGGCGCCAACTGTCGTGGAATTGTCACGGCAGATGTCCTAGTGTGAGGACGTAGTCGTGAGGCCAACGCATCTATGTGGTAGCTTGAGAGGGGTTGAGCGGAATCGAGAGACGCAACACAAGACAGGGATTTAGACAGCTTTGAGCCGCGGGAAACATCATCCGGTAACAACCCTACATGTTGTTTGAGACTAGGTCTCATTATCATCTCGAGAGAGTCGCCGTAAACCGGCTATCCTAGTTATGTCTAGCCCTAAGATTATTTTATCCCCTCTTGGGGTGCCCTACCCCTCCTTATATAAGTTGAAGGGGCGGGTTACATGTAGAGTCCACCTCGGGTTGAGACATAAACTATTTTGACTTCTCTTCCTGGGCTTCTTAACATCTTGGGCTTCTTAACGTCTCGGGCTTGTTAATCCCAGATGACTCTGTCTGCTTGGTTATGACTGCCTACCGGGTTATGACTGTCAGTCGGGTTATGATTGTCTATCGGGTTACGATTGTCTATCGGTTTATGATTGTCTACCGGGTTATGATTGTCTTAACCCCTGTCGCGTTATCATCTGACTTAACACCTACCGGGTTATCATCTGACTTAACTCCTGACGGTTTGCCAAGTACCAGTCGGGTTATAACTCCGGCTGGGTCATACCACGGGGTATATCCCCGACATCCAGCGAAGCTTCACCCAGGCTCTGGGCACAGTGAAGGTGTTGGCACTAGAATCTGTCGGCCCCAACCTGGACCAAGTTGTCAGTTGCCTGAGATGCTTTCCGTGCCTGAAGAAGTTGTATATCGAGGTGATGTTCCTTTCCTGTTAAATGTTAACCATAATGGAGTTCAATTTTTTGCACCTTTTCCCAACTTTACAATGACAATGTAGTACGATTTCTGAAGGAATTTTGGATGATTTTAGGACATACACCCCCACCCCATATTGGTTGCTTCATTCTTATGGTTACCATCGTCCATAAGCATTTCTCCTTTGGATTCATCTATGAAGAAGGCTACATGTTTCTAGATTGTAATCAAATGCTCATGTTAATCATGCCAGATCAAAGATGGCACGTTGGTGCATTTTACAAATCCTACAAACCAAATGGGAGTGTAGCAGTGATACGTCCATTTTGCATCATGCTTTTATATCAATATTTATTGCATTATGGGCTGTTATTACACATTATATCTCAATAATTATGGCTATTCTCTCTTATTTTACAAGGTTTATCATGAAGAGGGGGAATGCCGGCAGCTGGAATTCTGGCTGGAAAAGGAGCAAACATTGGAAACCTATTTTGCACTGCTCCAAAAGTCCTGAAACTCCACGAAACATCTTTTTGGAATTAATAAGAATTATTGGGCGAAAGAAATACACCAGGGGGCTCACACCTCATCCAGGAGAGTGGGGGGGCTCCCCCCCTACTGGGTGCGCCCCTGTCTCCTGGACCCCCTAGTGGGCCCCCGGTGTCCATCTTCTGCTATATTAGAGCTTTTACCCTAGAAAAACTCGTGGGCAAGCTTACGGGACGAAACTCCGCCACCACGAGGCGGAACCTTGGCGGAACCAATCTAGGGCTCTGGCGGAGCTGTTCTGCCGGGGACACTTCCCTTCGGGAGGGGGAAATCATCAAAAACATCATCACCAACGATCTCTCATCAGGAGGGGGTTAATCTCCATCAACATCTTCACCAGCACCATCTCCTCTCAAAACCCTAGTTCATCTCTTGTATCCAAACCACAAATTGGTACATGTGGGTTGCTAGTATTGTTGATTACTCCTTGTAGTTGATGCTAGTTGGTTTACTTGGTGGAATATCATATGTTCAGATCCTTAATGCATATTATTACCCCTCTGATTATGAACGTGAATATGCTTTGTGAGTAGTTACGTTTGTTCCTGAGGACATGGGTGAAGTCTTGCTATTAGTAGTCATGTGAATTTGGTATTCGTTCGATATTTTGATGAGATGTATGTTGTCTTTTCCTCTAGTGGTGTTATGTGAACGTCGACTACATGACACTTCACCATTATCTGGGCCTAGACGAAGGCATTGGGAAGTAATAAGTAGATGATGGGTTGCTAGAGTGACAGAAGCTTAAACCCTAGTTTATTTTTTGCTTCGTTAGGGGCTGATTTGGATCCATACATTTAATGTTGTGGTTAGGTTTACCTTAATACTTCTTTTGTAGTTGCAGACGCTTGCAATAGGGGTTAATCATAAGTGGGATGCTTGTCCAATTAAGGTCAGTACCCAAGCACTAGTCCACCCACATATCAAATTATCAAAGTACCAAACGCAAATCATATGAACGTGATGAAAACTAGCTTGACGATAATTCCCATGTGTCCTCGGGAGCTCCTTTCTTATTATTAGAAATTGTCCAGGCTTATCCTTTGCTACATAAAGGATTGGGACATTTTTCTGCACTTTATTTACTTTATTTACTTGTTACTCGTTACTATTTATCTTATCACAAAACTATCTGTCACCTACAATTTCAGTGCTTGCAGAGAAAACCTTACTGAAAACCGCTTATCAATTCCTTCTGCCCCTCGTTGGGTTCGACACTGTTACTTATCAAAAGGACTACGATAGATCCCCTACACTTGTGGGTCATCAAGACTCTTTTCTGGCGCTGTTGCCGGGGAGTGTAGCGCTTTTGGTGATTGGAACTTGGTAAGGAAACATTTATATAGTGTGCTGAAATTTTCTGTTACTTGTCACTATGGAAACTAATCCTTTGAGGGGCTTGTTCGGGGTATCTTCACCCCGACCGGAAAAGCAAAGATTTTCTCCTCAACCTACCGAACTTGATGAAAATATTTACTTCGAGATTCCTTCGGGTATGATAGTGAAACTGCTAGCTAATCCATTTGCGGGAGATGGAACATTGCATCCGGATTTACACCTTATCTTTGTGGATGAAGTTTGTGGATTATTTAAGCTTGCAAGTATTCCCGATGATGTTGTCAAAAGTAAGGTCTTCCCTTTGTCTTTTAAGGAAGATGCATTGACATGGTATAGGCTATGTGATGATACGGGATCTTGGAATTATAAACGATTGAAGTTGGAATTTCACCAGAAGTTCTATCCTATGCATCTTGTTCATCGTGATCGTAATTACATATATAATTTCTCGCCTTGCGAAGGAGAAAGCATCGCTCAAGCTTGGGGGAGGCTTAAGTCAACGTTATATTCATGCCCCAATCATGAGCTCTCCCGGGAAATGATTATTCAAAACTTTTATGCTCGGCTTTCTCTTGATAATCGCAACCTGCTCGATACTTCCTATGCTGATTCTTATATGCTGAAGACTATTGATTTCAAATGGGACTTATTGTAAAGAATAAAACGCAAATCTGAAGATTGGGGTTCCGACGATGGTAAGGAGTCAGGTATGACACCTAAGTTCGATTGTGTTAAATCTTTTATGGATACTGATGCTTTCCGTGGGTTTAGCGCTAAGTATGGACTTGACTCTAAGATAATAGCTTCTTTCTGTGAATCTTTTGCTACTCACGTTGATCTCCCTAAAGAGAAGTGGTTTAAATATAATCCTCCTGTTGAAATGAAAGTAGTTGCACCTATTACAGTCGAAGAAAAGACTATTACCTATAGTGATCCTATTGTTCCTACTACTTATGTTGAGAAACACCCTTTTCCTGTTAGGATAAAGGATCATGCTAAAACTTCGACTGTTGTTCGTAAGAGTAATACTAGGACTTATACACCTCCTGAGCAAATCAATCTTTAACCTAGTATTACTATGGTTAAAGATCTCTTGGATGATGATTTAGATGGGCATGTTATTTATTTCTGTGGTGAGACTGCTAATATTGCTAGACCAGACATTAAGATACATAGACCTGTCGTAGGCATGCCTGATATTTCTGTTAAAATAAGAGATCATTGTTATCATGGCTTATGTGATATGGGTGCTAGTGCTAGTGCAATACCTTATACCTTATATCAAGAAATTATGCATGATATTGCACCCATTGAATTAGAAGACATTGACGTTACCATTAAGCTTGCTAATAGGGATACCATTAAAGCCTTTGGGATTGTTAGAGATGTTGAAGTTTTGTGTGGGAAGGTTAAATACCCTGCTGATTTTCTTG
Organism: Triticum dicoccoides; assembly: GCF_002162155.2. Taxonomy (NCBI): domain Eukaryota; kingdom Viridiplantae; phylum Streptophyta; class Magnoliopsida; order Poales; family Poaceae; genus Triticum; species Triticum dicoccoides. The sequence continues at coordinate 682,208,281 of NC_041385.1, read as the reverse complement.
TTCTTGGTTCCCCACAAGATGCCTTCTGTCCAATTATTTTTGGTAGACCCTTCTTGAATACAGCTAGTGCTAAGATTGATTGTGAAAAAGATATTGTCACCGTTGGCATAGATGGTATGTCTCATGAGTTTAATTTTGCTAAGTTTCATAGACAACCTCGTGATACGGAACCACCTAGTAAGGATGATATTATTGGTCTTGCTTCCATTGCGGTGCCTCCTACTGATCCTTTAGAACAATACTTGCTAGACCATGAAAACAATATGTTTATGGAGGAAAGAAGGGAAATAGATGAAGTGTTCCTCAAACAGGAACCTATGCTTAAACATAACCTTCCTGTTGAAATTCTTGGGGATCCCCCTCCACCCAAGGGTGATCCTGTGTTTGAACTCAAGCCTTTACCTCATAATCTTAAGTATGCTTATCTTGATGAAAAGAAAATATATCCTGTTATTATTAGTGCTAACCTTACAGAGCAAGAAGAAGAAAGATTATTGAAAACTCTAAAGAAGCACCGAGCTGCTACTGGATATACGCTGGATGATCTTAAGGGTGTTAGTCCCACGTTATGCCAACACAAAATTAGATTGGAGGACGATGCCAAACTAGTTCGAGATCCTCAACAACGACTAAATCTCAAGATGAAAGAGGTGGTAAGAAAGGAGATACTAAAGCTCCTTAAGGCAGGTATTATTTATCCCATTGCTGATAGTGAATGGGTAAGCCTTGTCCATTGTGTTCCCAAAAAGGGAGGTATTACCATTGTTCCTAATGATAAAGATGAATTGATCCCGCAAAGAATTATTACAGGTTATAGGATGGTAATTGATTTCCGTAAGTTAAATAAAGCGACTAAGAAAGATCATTACCCTTTACCTTTTATTGATCAAATGCTAGAAAGACTATCCAAACACACACATTTCTGCTTTCTAGATGGTTATTCTAGCTTCTCTCAAATACATGTGTCAGCGAAGGATCAATCTAAAACCACTTTTACTTGCCCTTTTGGTACTTTTGCTTGTAGACTTATGCCCTTTGGTTTATGTAATGCACCTGCTACCTTTCAAAGATGCATGATGGCTATATTCTCTGATTTTTGTGAAAAGATTTGTGAGGTATTCATGGATGATTTCTCCATTTATGGATCCTCTTTTGATGATTGTTTGAGCAACCTTGATCGAGTTTTGCAGAGATGCGAAGACACTAGTCTCGTCCTGAATTGGGAAAAGTGTCACTTTATGGTTAATGAAGGCATTGTCTTGGGGCACAAGATCTCCGAGAGAGGTATTGAAGTTGATAAAGCCAAAGTTGATGCTATTGAAAAGATGCCATGTCCCAAGGACATAAAACGTATAAGAAGTTTCCTTGGTCACGCTGGTTTTTATAGGAGGTTCATTAAGGACTTTTCTAAAATCTCTAGGCCTCTGACTAATCTATTGCAAAAAGATATCCCTTTTGTCTTTGATGACGATTGCGTAGAAGCATTTGAAATAATTAAGAAAGCTTTGATCACTGCACCTATTGTCCAGCCACCTGATTGGAATTTACCTTTTGAAATTACATGCGATGCTAGTGATTATGCTGTAGGTGCTGTTCTAGGGCAAAGAGTTGATAAGAAATTGAATGTTATCCAGTATGCTAGTAAGACTCTTGATACTGCCCAGAGAAATTATGCTACTACTGAAAAAGAGTTTTTAGCAATTGTGTTTGCATGTGATAAGTTTAGACCTTATATTGTTGATTCCAAAGTTACTATTCACACCGATCACACTGCTATTAACTATCTTATGGAAAAGAAAGATGCTAAGCCTAGGCTCATTAGATGGGTTCTCTTGCCCCAAGAATTTAATTTACACATTATTGATAGAAAGGGAGCTGAGAACCCCGTTGCAGATAACTTGTCTAGGTTAGAGAATGTTCTTGATGACCCACTGCCTATTGATGATAGATTTCTTGATGAACAATTAGCGGTCATTAATGCTTCTCGTACTGCTCCTTGGTATGCTGATTATGCTAATTACATGGTTGCTAAATTTATAACGCCTAGTTTCACATACCAGCAAAAGAAAAAGTTCTTTTATGATATGAGACATTACTTTTGGGATGACCCACACCTTTATAAAGAAGGAGTAGATGGTGTTATTAGACGTTGTGTGCCTGAACATGAACAGGAACAGATTCTACGCAAGTGTCACTCTGAATCTTATGGAGGACACCATGTTGGAGATAGAACTGCACACAAGGTACTACAATCTGGTTATTATTGGCCTACTCTCTTCAAAGATTCTCGTAAGTTTGTCTTATCTTGTGATGAATGCCAAAGAGTAGGTAACATTAGTAGACATCAAGAAATGCCTATGAATTATCTCTTGTTATTTAACCGTTTGATGTTTGGGGCTTTGATTATACGGGACCTTTTCCTGCCTCCAATGGTTATACACATATTTTAGTTGCTGTTGATTACGTTACTAAGTGGGTAGACGTTATTCCAACTAGTAGTGCTAATCATAACACTTCTATTAAAATGCTTAAAGAAGTTATTTTTCCGAGGTTTGGAGTCCCTAGATATCTTATGACTGATGGTGGTTCACATTTTATTCATGGTGCTTTCCGTAAGATGCTTGCTAAGTACGATGACAATCATAGAATCACATCTCCTTATCATCCACAGTCTATTGGTCAAGTAGAGTTGAGCAATAGAGAGCTCAAATTAATTTTGCAAAAGATTGTGAATAGATCTAGAAAGAATTGGTCCAAAAAACTTGATGATGCACTATGGGCCTATAGAATTGCATATAAAAATCCTATGGGTATGTCTCCATATAAGATGGTTTATGGAAAAGTGTGTCATTTACCTCTTGAACTTGAACATAAAGCATATTGGGCTATTAAAGAGCTCAACTATGACTTAAAACTTGCTGGTGAGAAGAGGTTGTTTGATATTAGCTCACTTGATGAATGTAGAACCCAAGCATATGAGAATGCCAAGCTATTCAAAGAAAAAGTCAAACGCTGGCATGATAAGAGGATAGAAAAGCGTGAGTTTAACGTAGGAGACTATGTATTATTATTCAACTCTCATTTAAGATTTTTTGCAAGAAAACTTCTCTCTAAATGGGAAGGTCCCTACGTTATAGAGGAGGTCTATCATTCTGGTGCCATAAAAATCAACAACTTCGAAGGCACAAGTCCATGGGTGGTAAACGGTCAAAGAATTAAACACTATATTTCAGGTAATCCTATCAATGTTGAAATAAATATTATTGAAACCGTAACCCCTGAGGAATACATAAGGGACACTTTCCAGAACGTTCCAGACTCCGAAAAGGAATAGGTATGTGGTACGGTAAGTAAACCGACTCCAAAACAACTCCAATGGCAATTTTTATCAGTTTTGGAATAATTAAGAATCATAGGAAGAAAGAAGTAGTCCGAAAGGGACA